>NW_026061788.1:3489730-3806978 GCF_023897955.1 Schistocerca gregaria
AGAATCATCACATTTCATCCACTACCTGATGTGAGGTATTTAAAAGAAGCTACAGAAAGCTCGTCCCTCATTTCTGTTTCTTTGTTGGTATGGTTACTACAAAGCCAGAATCATCACATTTCATCCCTTACCCTATGTGAACTATTTCTGAGAGGAGCTGCAGAAAGCTCCTCCCTCAAAGACGTGTCGTTGTTGGTAAGGTTATTACAAAGTCAGAATCATCGCATTTTATCCATTACACTTCGTGAAGTATTTCTGAGAGGAGCTGCAGAATGCGCTTGCCTCATAGGTGTCTCTTTATTGGAGAAGTGACTACAAAGCCAGAATCATCACATTTGGTCCTTTACCCTATGTGAAATTTTTTAAGGGAAGCTACAGAAAGCTCCTCCCTCATTTGCCTCTCTCTGTTCTTCCGGTTACTACAAAGCCAGAATCAATGCATTCCATGCATTACCCTTTGTGAAGCATTTCTGTGAGAAACTGCAGAAGGCTCATCCCCCATTGGCGTCTGTTTGTTGGTATGGTTACTACAAAGCCAGATTCATCGCATTTCATCCATTACACTATGTGAAGTATTTCTGAGAAGAGCTACAGAAAGCTAATCTCTCATTTGCTTCTCTTTGTTAGTAAGGTTACTACAAAGCCAGAATCATTGCATTTTATCCATTACTTTATGTGAAGTATTTCTGAAAGAAGTTACACGGCATCTAAGTGTGAACCCATGTCTATGGTCCTCTGAGTCTTGTGGATGATTAGCAAGAGCTGGGTTTCACATGGCCGTCTTTTTCAAAACAAATGATGATTCCTACAGAGTAGGTTTGTAGTCTCCAGAAAACTCATTATACTCTAACATAATTCGTGTTCCAAAGTTCTACAACTAATCAACATTAGAGATATAGGTCTATAGTTCTGCACATCTGTTCGAAGTCCCTTCTTGAAAATGGGGAAGACCATGCTGTTTTCCAATCCTTTGGAATGCTATGCTCTTCTAGAGACCTACGGTACACTGCTACAAGAAGGGGGCTAAGTTCCATCGCGTGCTCTGTGTAAAATCTAACTGGTATCCCTTCAGGTCCAGTGGGCTTTCCTCTTTTGTGTGATTTTAATTTTTTCTCTATCACTCTGTCGTCTATTTTGGTATCTACCCTTTTGTCATCTGTGGTGTCAGGACATTTTGTTTTGATCCACCTATCGCTTTGACGTAAGACCAAAATTTCTTAAATTTTCTGCCAAGTCAGTACATAGAACATTACTTTTGAATTCATTAAGTGCCTCTCACATAGCCCTCCTCACACTACATTTCACTTCGCATAATTTTTGTTTGTCTGCAAGGCTTTGGATATGTTTATGTTTGTTGTGAAGTTCCCTTTGCTTCCGCAGCAGTTTTCTAACTCGGTTGATGTACCATGGTGGATCTTTTCCATCTCTTACGATCTTGCTTGGCACATACTCATCTAACGCATATTGTACGATGGTTTTGACCTTGTCCACTGATCCTCAACACTATCTGTACTTGAGACAAAACTTTTGTGTTGAGCTGTCAGGTACTCTGTAATCTGCTTTTTGTCAGTTTTGCTAAACAGAAAAATCTTCCTCCCTTTTTTAATTTTTCAATTTATGGCTGAAATCATCGATGCAGTAACTGCTTTATGATTGCTGATTCCCTGTTCTGCATTCACTGTTTCAAATAGTTCAGGTCTTTTTGTCACCAGAAGGTCTAATATGTTATCGCCATGAGTTGGTTCTCTGTTTAACTGCTCAAGGTATTTTTCAGATAAAGCACTTAAAAAAAAATTCACTGGATTCTTTGTCCTTGCCATCCGTTATGAACGTTTGAGTCTCCCAGTCTATATCTGGCAAATTAAAATCTCCACCATGAACTATAACATGGTGGAGAAATCTGCTCAAAATATTTTCCAAATTACCCTTCAGGTGCTCAGCGACAACAGCTGCTGAGCCAGGAGGCCTATAGAGACATCCATAGGACTGTTGCTATTCACAATATACATAAATGACCTTGTGGATGACATCGGAAGTTAACTGAGGCTTTTTGCAGATGATGCTGTGGTGTATTGAGAGGTTGCAACAACGGAAAATTGTACTGAAATGCAGGAGGATCTCCAGCGAATTGACGCATGGTGCAGGAAATGGCAATTCAGTCTCAATGTAGACAAGTGTAATGTGCTGTGAATTCACTGAAAGATAGATCCCTTATCATTTATCTACAAAATAGCAGGTCAGCAACTGGAAGCAGTTAATTCCATAAATTATCTGGGAGTACGCAGTAGGAGTGATTTAAAATGGAATGATCATATAAAGTTGATCGTCAGTAAAGCATATGCCAGACTGAGATACGTTGGAAGAATCCTAAGTAAATGAAATTCGAAAACAAAGGAAGTAGGTTACAGTACGCTTGTTCGCCCACTGCTTGAATACTGCTCAGCAGTGTGGGATCCGTACCAGATAGGGTTGATAGAAGAGATAGGGAAGATCCAACGGAGAGCAGCGCACTTCGTTACAGGATGATTTAGTAATCTCGAAAGGGTTACGGAGATGATAGACAATCTCCAGTGGAAGACTCTGCAGGAGAGACGCTCAGTACTCGGTATGGGCTTTTGTTAAAGTTTCGGGAACATACCTTTACCGAAGAGTCAAGCATTATATTGCTACTTCCTACATATACCTCGCAGAGAGACCATGAGTACAAAATCAGGGATTAGAGCAAAAACAGAAGCATACCGACAATACATCTTTCAATGAACAATACGAGACTGGAATAGAAGGGAGAACGGATAGAAGTACTCAGGGTACCCTCCAAAAACACACAGTCAGGTGTCTTGCGGAGTATGGATGTAGATGTAGATGTAGATGTAGATGTAGATGTAGATGTAGAAGCTGCAGAAAGGTCCTCCATCATTTGTGTCTCTTTGTTCGTATGATTACTACAAAGCCAGAATCATTGCATTTGATCCATTACCATATGTGAATTATTTCTGAAAGAAGCTGCAGAAAGCCCCTCCTGCAGCAGCATATCTATATTGATATGATTACTACAAAGCAAGAATTATTGCATTTCATCCATTACCCTATGCGAATTATTTCTGAAAGGAGTTCCATACAGCTCCTGCTACATCAGTGTCTTTATGGTCGTATATTTAATACAAAGCTAGAATCATCCCATTTCATTCATCACGCTATGTGAATTATTTCTGAAAGAAGTTGCAGAAAGCTCCTCCCACAGCAGCGTCTCTCTGTTGGTATGATTACCACAAAGCCAGAATCAACATATTTCATACATTATCCTATGTGAATTATTGCTGAAAGAACATGCAGAAGGCTTCACTCACAGCACCACCTGTTTCTTGTTATGGTTACTACAAAGCTAGGAACATCGCATATCATCCATTACACTATGTGAATAATTTCTGAATGAAGCAGCAGAAAGTTCCTTCTGCAGTAGTGTCTCCTTGCTTGTATGATTCCTACAAAGCCAGAATCAATGCATTTAATCCATTAGCATATGTGATTTATTTTTGAAAGGACCTGCAAAAAGCTCCTCACATAGCAGCGTCTTTTTGTTCATATGATTACTACAAAGCCAGAATCATTCCATTTCATTCATTACCATATGTGTATTATTTCCGAAAAGAGGTGCAGAAATCTCCTTCCACAGTAGTTTCTCTTTTTTCATCAGATTACTATAAAAACCAGAATCATCAAATTTCATCCTTTACACTATGTGAATTATTTCTGAAAGGAGCTGCAGAAAAGCTCCTAGCACAGCAGCATCTTTTTGTTGATATGATTACTACAAAGCCACAATCACGCATTTCATCCATTACCCTATGCAAATTATTTCTGAAAGAAGTTGCAGTCCCTCCTCCAGCAGCAGTGTCTATTTGTTGGTATGATTACCACAAAGCCAGAATCATCGCATTTCATCCATTATCCTATGTGAATTATTTCTGAAAGAAGCTGCAGAAGGCTTCTCCCACCTCACCACCTCTCTGTTGTTATGATTACTACAAAGCTAGAATCATCCTATTTCATCTATTACCCTAAGTGAATTATTTCTGAACAATGCTGCTGAAATCTCCTCCTGCAGCAGCATCTCTTTGTTGCTATGATTACTACAATGCCAGAATCATCGCATTTCATCCATTACCCTATGTGAATTATTTCTCAAAGAAGTTACAGAAAGCGTCTCCCACAGCTGCATCTTTTTCTCCGTATGATTATTACAAAGCCAGAATCATCCAATTTCATCCATTACTGTATGTGGTTATTTTCTAAAAGAAGCTGCAGAAAGCTCCTCCCGCAGCAGCATCTCTTTTTTGGTATCATTACAACAAAGCCATAACCGTCACACTACATCCATAACCGTATCTGATCTATTTCTAAAAGAAGTTGCAGAAAGCTCCTCAGGCAGCAGTGTCACATTGTTCATATGATTACTGCAAAGTGAGAATCATCCCATATCATCCATCATGCTATGTGAATTATTTCTGAAAGAAGTTGCAGAAATCTCCTCCCACAGCACCGTGTCTTTGTTGGTATGATTACTACGAAGCCAGAATCATCTCATTTCATCCTTAAGACTATATGAATTATTTCTCACAGGCAGTGTCAAAAGAACCTCCCACTGCAGCGTCACATTGTTGGTATGATTACTCCAAAACCAGAATCAAAACATTTCATCCATTACACTACGTGCATTTTCTCTGAAAGAAGCTACAGAAAGCTCCACCCATATTTGCGTTACTTTGTTGGTGTCATTACTACAAGACCAGAATCATCAATTTTCATCTATTACCCTATGTGAATTACTTTTGAAAAAAGCTGCAAAATGTTCCACCCACAATGGCGTCACTCTGTTGGTATGATTAATACAAATCCTCAATTATCACATTTCATCTGTTACCCTATTTGAATTTTTTTCCGGAAAAAGCTGCAGAAAACGCCTCTCACATTTGCGTTGTTTTCTTGGTATGATTACTACAAAGTGAGAATCATTGCATTTCTTTGATTACCCTATGTGAATTATTTCTGAAAGGAGCTGCAGAAAGGTCCTGCCGCAATTGTGTCACTTTGTTGCTATGATTACAACAATGCCAGAATCATTTCATTTCATCCATTACCCTATGAGAATTATTTCTAAATGATGCTACAAAGAGCTCCTCCCACACTTGCGTCACACTACAAAGCCAGAATCATTACATTTCATCAATTACACCATGCGAATTATTTCTGAAAGAAGCTGCAAAAAGCTCCTCCCACATTTGCATCACTTTGTTGGTATGATTACTACAAAGCCAGAATCATCGCATTTCATGCATTTCCATATGTGAATTTTTTTTTTCAAGAGAATCAGCAGAACGCTCATACCACAGCAGCTTCACATTGTTGGTATGATTACATAAAAGCCAGAATCATTGCATATTATCCATTCTACTACCTGAAATATTTCTGAGAGGAGCTGCAGAAAGCTCCACTCACACTACTACACTTTGATCCTACAGTTACTACAAAGACAGAATCATCACATTTCATCCATTGCCCTATGAGTATTATTTCTGAAAGGAACTGCAGGGAGCTCCTACCACACTGCTATCACTTTCATGGTATAGTTACAACAAGGCCAGAATCTTCTGATTTCATCCACTACCATACGTTAATTATTGCTGAAACGAATTGCTTGTAGCTCTGCTCACAGTACTGTAACTTTGTTAGTACAGTTTCTACAAGGCCACATTCATCGCATTTCATCCACAACCCTGTGGAAATTATTTCTGAAAGAAGCTGCAGAAAGATTCTCTCACATTACTATCACATTGTTGGTTCAGTTGTGATCTATTTCTGAAGGAAGCTGCAAAAGCACCTCTCTCAGTACTGTCACATTGTTTGAAATTTTACACGAAGCAATACTACTACTACTAGTACTACGTGATCAGGCCCAGTAGACCACACACATCTACAAGTTACCTCCTCCACTGTATTCTGTCCAATGCTGCTATCTGCCATTCGTCCACATCTATTGACACTTGGATTAAATCTTCATGGGATCCACCACTCCAATGGTTCTTGGGTCTCCCAGGAAGTCTCTTTCCTGTAGGTGTGAAATCCAGGAGCTTCCGAGGCCATCTGTGATCCTCCATCCAAGCTATAATGTCGGCCCACTGCATTTGTTTGGCTTTGAGGGTACCTGCTATGTTGGGCCACTGGTATAGTTCCTCAAGAGCTTCATTGTATCTGATCCTCCATTCCCCAGTATCTGCATCCAGAACTGTACCAAAAATCTTCCGAAGCACTTTTCTCTCAAAAACAAGGAGCTTATGGAAGCCCTGTTTCCGGATACTCCATATCTCACAGCCATATAGAACAAGAGGCTGGATAAAGGTTTTGTACGGTTGAATCTTGAACTGTCTGGAGAGATATTTCTACCAAAGCAGTTGTGCTAGGCTGTGGAAAGATCGGTTTCCTGCTTGTATTCTGGCATTGATCTCTGCATCACATGACGAGTTCACAGTGGAAAGTGCCCCTAGGTATTTGAAGTCTTGCACTCTCTTGTAGGAAAGGTCCACAACAAGCAACAAGCATTGCATTTTATCGATAACCCTATGAAGATTATATCTGAAAGAAGCTGACAAAAGCTCCTCTCAAATTACTATTCCTTTGTTGGTATAGTTACAAAAAAGCCACAATCATGGCATTTCATCTTTAACACTATGATAATTATTTCTGGAAGAAGCTCCAGAAAGCTCCTCTCACACTACAATCACTTTCACAGTTAGTTACTACAAAGCCACAGTCGTCTCATTTCAGCCATAACACTATGTGAATTATTTCTGGATGAAGCTGCAGAAAGCTCCTCTCACACTACAATCACTTTCTTGGTGTAGTTACCATAAAGCCAGAATCATCACATTTCATTCATAACACTATGTGAATTATTTCTGAAAGAATCTGCAGTAAGATGCTCTTCCTTAACAATCAATCTGTTCATATAGCTACTACAAAGCAACAATCGTTGCGTTTAATTTGTAACATCATGTGAATTATTTCTGAAAGAAGCCACAGAACGCTCCCCTCAAAATACTATAAACCTTGATGGTGTAGTTACTACAAAGCCACAATTATTGCATTTGATTCATAGCATGCTGTGAAATATTTCTGAAAGAATCTGCAAAAAGTTCCATTCACTCTAGAACCAAAGTGTTGGTATAGTTATTAAAAAGTGACAATCATTGCACTTCACTCATAATGGTATGTGAATTATTTCTGAAAGAAGCTGCAGAAAGCTCACAATACTATCACCTTGTCGGTATAGTAACTACAAAGTCATATCCATCGCATTTTATGCATAAACCTATGTGAATTATTTCTGAAAGACGCTGCACAAAGGTACTCTCACTGTAGAATCATTTTGTTGCTATAGCTACAACAAAACCACATACATGGCATCTCACCCATAACACTATGAGATTTATTTCTTAAAGAAGCTGCAGGAAGATTCCCTCACAATACTATCACTTTGTTGTTATAGTTACTGAAGACATACAACCATTGCATTTAATCCATAACCATATGTGTATTATTTCTGAAAGAAGGTGCAGCAAGCTCCTCTCACTCAAGTATCAATCTGTTGGTATAGCTATTACAAAGCCACAATCATAGCATTTCATCCATAAGCCTATGTGATTTATTCCTGAAAGAAGCCGCAGGAAGCTCCCCTCACAATACTATCACTTTTCCAGTATAATTACTAATGAGCCACAATCATCTCATCTCATTCGTAGTCCTATGTGAATTATTTCCAAAAGAAACTGTAAAAAGCTTTCCGACCAATACCACGGGTTTTGGTACAGTTACTAAAAAGCCACAATCATTGCATTTCATTCATAGTCCTATGTGAATTATTTCTGAAAGGAGCTTCAGAAAACTCCACTCACAATACTATCATCCTGTTGGTATAGTTACTACATGGCCACAATCATCACACTTCATCCAAAAGCCTATGTGAATTATTTCTGAAAGAAGCTCCAGCAAGCTCCTCTCACTCTATTACACTATGTTGGTATGGTTACTACAAAGCAACAGTCATCCCATTTCATCCATAATCCTAAGTGCTTTATGGGACATAAGCTGCACGAAGCCCCCTCACAATACAATCACTTTGTTGGTTTCCTGAATGAGATTTTCACTCTGCAGCGGAGTGTGCATTGATATGAAACTTCCTGGCAGATTAAAACTGTGTGCCCTACCGAGACTCGAACTCAGAAACTTTGCCTTTTGTGGGCAAGTGCTCTACCATCTGAGCTACCATAGTATGACTTACGCCCGGTCCTCACAGCTTTACTTCTGCCAGTATCTCGGCTCCTACCTTCCAAACTTTACAGATTTTCTCCTGTGAATCTTGCAGAATTAGCACTCCTGAAAGAAAGGATATTGCGGAGACATGGCTTAGCCACAGCCTGGGGGATGTTTCCAGAATGAGATTTTCACTCTGCAGTGTAGTGTGCACTGATATGAAACTTTCTAGCAGATTAAAACTGTTCTGGAAACATCCCCCAGGCTGTGGCTAAGCCATATCTCCGCAGTATCCTTTCTTTCAGGAGTGCTAGTTCTGCAAGGTTCACAGGAGAGCTTCTGTAAAGTTTGGAAGATAGGAGACGAGATACTGGCAGAAGTAAAGCTGTGAGGACCTGTATCTTCATTAGGGTGATCCCCATATGCATCTGCTTCCCACTTACTTACTGTTTTTAGAGTGTCATATGCCTGTAACGCTATCAGGTGGCGTCTGACATCACAGTGGGCAGTGGTCATAATGTTTTGGCTCCTCGATGTATAGGGGATCTATACAAGGGAGATATAACTGAGGGCAACATCATACAAATAGTAGAAGAGACAGATGAAGGTAACAAGGGAGATATACTGTGAAAAGCATTTGACTGAGCACTGAAGACTCACAGTGAAACAAGGAAACAAGTACCCAGGGGTAGACAACATTCTGTCAAAACTACCGATAGCATTGGGAGAGACAACAATGACAAAATTATTCCATTTGCTGTGCTAGATGTACGAAACAGGTGAAATATCCACAAATTTCACTAAGAATGTATTAATTTCACTTCCAAAGAAATAAGGTGCTGTGAGGTGTGAATATTCCCAAACTGTCAGTTTAGGAATTTGTCGTTGCAGAATACAAACACAAATTCTTATATAAAAGGACCAAAAAGCAGCAGATACTGACTTCATAGAAGATAACTTTGGATTCTGGAGAAATGTAGGACCACATGTGACAATACTGACCCTACAACTTATCTTAGAAGATGCATTCAGGAAAGGCAAACCTATGTTTCTACCATTTGTAGACTTAGAGAAAGCTTTTGACAATGTTGACTGGAATGCTCTTCTTCAAATTATGAACCAGGGATGAAATACAGGGAGTGAAAGACTATTTAAAATTTTTACAGAACCAGATGGCAGCTATAACAGTTGAGGGGCATGAAAGGGAAGCAGTGGTTGGGGAGCAAGTGACACAGGGTTGTAGCCTATACGTGATGTTATTCGAACTGTATATTTGGCCACCAGTAAAAGAAACAAAAGAAAAGTTCAGAATAGGAATTAAAATACATGGAGAAGAATTAAAAAAACTTTGAGGTTTGCTGACAACATTGTAATTCTGTCAGAGACAGCAAAGGACCTGCAAGAGCAGTTGCACGGAATGGACAGTTCTTGAAAGGAAGATATGATATGAACATAAACAAAAGCAAAAGAAGATAATGGAATGTAGTCAAATTAAATCAGGTGATGTGAGGGAATTAGATTAATGAATGAGACACTTAAAGATGATGATTTTTGCTATTTGGGTAGCAAAATCGCTAATGATGTTCAAGGTAGAGATGATATAAAATCTAGGCAGACAATGGAGAGGAAAGTGTTTCTGAAGAAGAGAAATTTTGGAGCATTGAATATAAACTTAGGTTGTAGAGTAATTGCACTTTATGCAAGACACCTTTGTAGCTTTGTTTTCAGTGAGACATTTTTCAGCACTTTTTTTTGCTATCTTCAGACATGTAGATGTAGATAGTACAGAAAATGCTAAAACAGGTTTGTGTGAAAACACAGCTATGAACATGCCCGAAAAAAAAAGAGAGGGGAAATTTCTCTCTAATTTTCTTAGACACAGAAATAAAGAGAACTGCAATATTCACAACATGGAACTGCAATATTCACAACATGTTTATAGATTTAGGTGTTACAAAGATTTTTCTGGAAACATTTGTATTGATTGTTGTCATATACGAAGTGAAACATGGATATCAAACAGCTAGACAGGATGAGAATAGAAGCTTCTGAAATGTGGTGCTACAGATGTATACTGAACATAAGGTGGGTGAATGGACTTGGAGAGAAAAGAAATTTCCTACACAATCTGACTAAAAGAAAGGATTAGCGGACAGGATGCATTCTAAGATGTTAACGGATCACTAGTTTAGCACTGGAGAGAAGTGTGGAGCAGTGGCACCACACCAATATCGTATATTAAGATCCACATAAGACTTTTGGTAACTTTATTTTCAAAATTCTGATGATGAAGTTCATACTTTATGCAAAGTCTTACGAGTTAATAGGTATATTTTGAAGGAAAGATCACTTTCAAATTAAAGGGCTATTTTTCCTCTTTTCAGTAAACTTTACTATCTTAACAGATATTGAATATAATAGAGGGAAACATTCCACATGGTAAAAATATACATAAAAAACAAAGATGCTGTGACTCACCAAATGATAAAACACTGGTAGACAGACGTTGCTTCATCTATGGGTTGTGAAAGTTTGAAATTTGTGTGTGTGTTTGTGTATTTTTTATTGTGTCTATCTACCATCACTTTCTCATTTGGTAAGTCACAGCAACTTTCTTTGTTATATGCATTAACAGATATTGATAATTGTTAGTTTAACTTTATCCACATTTGTAGTGCCAGTTATGGACATATTGCTGTGAATTTCCAGGATCTGTTGATACACTTTTGATCATCTGATTTTTCTAATTTCTATTGACACCAGTACTAATGAGCAAGAGTCCTGAATTACAAATTACAGATTTTTCAGTAACTACATTTTAATATGCAAGATGGGTCCCATAATAATAATAATAAGCCCTTGATTTCCAATGCATAGGCATAAATTAGAATTGAACTTTTGAATAGACGCTGCTCATGCAAAGTAACATACTGCTACAAACAAAATATAATGACAATATCCACAGCCAATAAAACTTAGCCTTCTGGCTCACAGGTTTTGTAAATAATAATAAATTAACATAATTCATTAATACCGTAGAACAAATCTGTTTACGGCCTACATTCACTCCACTTTCTTGATTCTGCTGTTAATCTTCTTCAGGTATGGCTTCAGTTTAACTTGGCTGCATTCTAGACCACTCTTGGGAACTATTTGTGTTGCCTCTCCATTCATTTAAGTCAGGCTGAGAGAACTCCTTTTACAATTATGAGCAATAAATATCATTATGTGTGTATTTCAGTTTTGTTTAGTAATATTTGTGTTTACAACAACCATTCTTTGCTGTGTTTTACTTAACTGTATGTGAAACAACTTTGATCACTTCATCTGTATTGTGTGCACATTTACTTTCTGAAGAGATAATAAGTATTGTGCTCCACAGATGTCCATACTAAGTACCTGTCTGCATACATCATTAGAAACTGTAAGAGATCTGGTCATCCCCAACAGGATCTTAAAGACATGATTAAAGATTAGTGAGTTCATAATTTTGAACTTATAAAAGAAACTTCTGGCTATCCATTTTAAGTACGGAACTATCAACAGTAATTTCAGGTGCTGATCCTCTGAAACTGTACAGCTTCTGAACGGCTTGTATCACAACTATTGATGTGACATAACACCTACGGTATATTTTCTATTGTCATCTGGAATGAAGATCCCATTCTATCCATTACAGGGTTTAACCTTACTTGAACCATAATCATGATGATGAACATCTCAATAATTTAGTGGGTTCTGAACCTGAAACATGAAATAGTAGAGGACTACAAATACAACAGTGGGAGCTCATCTTCAGTGCTGTGTGAAAGATCATGCACAAAAATCCTTGTGGGATAGTGTTGCTAACAACTATTGTTTTGATTTAGTTAACTTCAGTGCTAGTAAACAGTCACTATTGCTCAATAGATATTAAAACTGAAAATAAGTAAATTTTTTGAAATATGTAGAATCTGATCACAGATGGAAGAAAATAGAAATAATCTGAAATATATGTTCTTGATTATTAGCATTATTTTCAGAGAGAGATAACAGAAATAAGATTGAGCCCACAGTGTTTTAAATGTTTCAAAGCCAGAAGCTTCTTCAAGGAAATGCACCCAACTGTAGAGCTTTTCTTTGACAGTAGACAATGATAATCCCATTCCTTAATAGAATGTTGATACCTTGCATATTGGCTGCATATTAATAATCATAACAAATCTTCATCAGAGCAAGGAAAACAAACACAAAAGCACACAAGCTCTGGCACCCAAGACCAGACTGCAAGCAGAAGCACATGGTGGGAGAAGCAAACAGGTGGTAGGGAAGGAGGAGAATGGGGCAGGGAGAGATAGTAGGGTAGGGGGACAGTTATGTGCTGCTTGTGGACGGTTACAGGGACAAAGTGGGGAGAGAGTACGGCAGCTAGTTGGAGTCAGGAGATTAGACAGATGTCAGCAGGGGGGTGGGAGGGCCATCAGAAAAGGAGGTAGCTATAAAAACTGTGGGTGCATTACTGGAATTGAGTTCTGGAATGGGAACAAGGAATGGTATAGTTTGGTGGTAGACAGTGACTAATGAAGGTTGAGGGTTACTTAAATGTAAGCTATACTGTAGGGAGAGTTCCCACTAGTGCAATTCAGAAAAGTTGGTGTTGGTGGGAAGAATCCAGAAGGCACAGGTTGTGAAGCAGTCACTGAAATGACAAATGTCATGCTGCGCAGCATGCTCAGAAATTGATTGGCCCAACTGTTTCTTCATCACAGGATTTTGGTTGTCATTCATGTGAACATACATTTTGTCAGTTGCCGTGTCAACATAAAATACAGCTCAGTGGTTGCAGCTTAGCTCTTGGATCACATGACTGGTTTCACAGGTAGCATTGTCTTTGATTGGGCAAGCGATAATTGTGAGTGGACTGGAGTAGGTGGTGGAGGGAGGATGTATGGGACAAGTCTTGCATCTATGTCTATTACAGGGGCATGAGCCATGAGGTAAAGGGCAGCAAGCAGGGGTTGTGTAGTAGTGATATTCTCTAGGTTCAGTGGTCAGTGGAATACTACTGTGGAAGGGATGTAAAAGATAGTGCTTAATACATTCCCCATTCCAGGGTACTATGATATATATTTTTGGTTTGTAAATAAAGCTTCCTTTTCCTTCTGCTAGTTACTTTATTTATCCTATATGTGTTTCGCCTTCTGTTCTAAGGCATCATCAGTGGGATATATAATGATACAATTTTGTTAGCTTTAGATTATTAAACAGTTCACTTTGTAAAAAAAAGTAATTACTTATGATTTGCTAATTTGCTTATCCTCACATCTGGTCTGGAGGTCACACTACCACTTTTATCACTGCCATATAATCACATTTTTGTGTTCTCACCTTCCATACACCATTCACCATATTTCTTCCCTTTCTTTGGTCGACTATTGTTCCTTTGTCACTCAATACATTTATTTCGTCGTACACCGTTTTTCTCAACGTAAATATTGCAACTCTATTATTTGTTTCATCTTCTTTGAGAAATTTACCTATTTGTTGCAAATGTAACTAAGTATATGTTCGAGACTAACTTCTATTTCTGATGTTTATACTGTGTGTGCGTATGATTGAGAGAGAGGGAGGGAGGGGGATAGAGCTGACGAGTTTTAATTTGGGTGGGGGGGGGGGGGGGGCAGTGGAGGGGGGAATACAAGCTATCAGTGAGTGGTTGAAAACTTTGGTGACAGCGACAGCTGATTTGACTTTTCCTTTCAATATTCTGTGGAGGGGCTCATGGATTTTTTGGATTCTATTATTATTATATTGGACTGTATTATTTTATTAATCCTTTTTGCAGATGGTATTCTATTATTTTAAATAATGAATGGCTTGGCATGTGTACTTGGTCATTCAACAGGATTTTCCCTTCTGATTTGGTTTTCTGTATGTGGTAATTTTCTTGCATTATTAGGAGGTGTTGTTTTACTGTCGATTAAAATTATTTTATGTCATTGTCTCTAGTGGTTGGTTTGTGGTCATTTTCTCTTAGGCATTCTGCAAATGTGATGTGGTTTGTCCCATATTTCCAAACTCTCATGTGTTTTTTTATCTGACATCAGATGTTCCCCTGTTTGCTCTATGTAACTGCCTTCACAAGTGTTACACTGTAGCTGATATATACTTGCTTTCTGGTATATGTCTCTGTTATTAGTCAGTTTTGGGGTGTATTTTTGCATAGAACTGTCTGTTGTGTCTGCTATGTTTATTCCTTGTCTCTTGAAAATGTTGGTGATTTGATAGGTGAGTTTGCGTTCGTATGTCATTGTGTACCATCTATTGTTTTCTTTCAACTTTTTCTGATTATCCTGTGCAGTTGTTATGGGACTACATGTTTGTGTTTGGTTCTGTTGTGTTGTTGTCTGTGGTTTGGAGCTTTCTGCTTTTATTTTACTTTTAATTTTGTTGTTAAGCTTTGTTACTGTGTTACTGTTGTAACCATTATTTTGTGCCTCCTGCATCATTATGTCCCATTCTTTTTGGTAGCCTTCTTTGGCAAGTGGTACTGTGTTGAGTCTATGGAGCATGTGTTGAAGTGCTGTTTGCTTTTGTGTGTGCGGGTGGTTAGAGGACTGAGGAATCATATTGTCTGTTGCTGTGGGTTTACGGTAAATTTCAAACATATGCTTATGGTTCTGTTTTTTTATTGTTATATCCAGGAAGTTAATTTGGTTGTTCTGTTCTCTTTCAATTGTGAATTTTATATTTTTATGGATCTTGCTGATGTCAGTATGTAGTTTTTCAATTTAACTTTGTGGTATATTTGTTAAGCAAAGGATGTCATCCATGTATCTGAACCACTATAATATGTTGTATTCTTTTGCTAATATTTTTGTGAAAATGATCTGTTAAATGTGGTTTACCAAAATATCTGCTAAGGCTTCTGAAACTGGGGACCCAATTGGTAATCCATCTTCTTCTAAATAATATTCATTACTGAATTTGAAGTAATTTTGTTGTGTTATGAGCTTTATTAGTGTGTATATTTCCTTAATCTGTTCATCAGGAAGGTGACTATAAGTTTTCAGGTACTTATCTATAATTTCTATTACTTCTGGTACTCCTGGCTGGTGTGACCAAGCCATTCTAGGCACATCAGTCAGGAACTGCGCAGCCACTAAGGTTGCAATTTCGAATCCTGCCTCTGGCATGACAGTGTGTGTGTTGTCCTTAGGTTAGTTAGGTTTAAGTAGTTCTAAGATCTAAGGGACTGACGACTTCAGATGTTAAGTCCCATAGTGCTCAGAGCCATTTGAACCATTTCTGGTACTGGTATGTTGCAATACATGATTTCTATAACAAATGAAAAGAGGGTTATATTTTTTGTTCATTGTGTTTGCTGTGTAGTGTTTTTAATGGTTCTGTCTTCTTGTACTTTGAAATTTTCAGACAGAAATTTTAACATGTATCCTGCAAGCTCTGAAGTGGGGGGAGTTTCTGAAATCCAGTATTGGCCTCACAGAAGATTCGGTTTGTGGATTTTTGGTTGGCTTTGGAGAACCAGCGCAGTGGGACTGATCTATGACAACTTTCTTTTCTCTATGTTATCCAATATGATGTCAATATTTTTCAGAGTGTGTTTTCTTTTTTCTTTTTTTTTTTTTACTTTTGTCTTTAATCTGAATGTCATGTCTGATTTTAAATTTGTAATGCTATTTTGTAAAATGAATTCTTGTGTTTTTTCAATGTATTGTTCTTTGTGTATCAGTAATATTGTGGTCTCCTTGTCTCCTTTTAAAATGTTGTTGTTGTTGTTGTTGTTGTTGTTGTTGTTGTTGATGTGGTCTTCAGTCCTGAGACTGGTTTGATGCAGCTCTCCATGCTACTCTATCCTGTGAAAGCTTCTTCATCTCCCAGTACCTACTGCAACCTACATCCTTCTGAATCTGCTGAGTGTATTCTTCTCTTGGTCTCCCTCTATGATTTTTACCCTCCATGCTGCCCTCCAATACTACATTGGTGATCCCTTGATGCCTCAGAACATGTCCTACCAACCGATCCCTTCTTCTAGTCAAGTTGTGCCACAAACTTCTCTTCTCCCCAATCCTATTCAATACCTTCTCATTAGTTACGTGATCTACCCATCTAACCTTCAGCATTCTTCTCTAGCACCACATTTCGAAAGCTTCTATTCTCTTCTTGTCCAAACCAGTTATCATCCATGTTTCACTTCCATACATGGCTACACTTCATACAAATACTTTCAGGAAAGAGTTCCTGACACTTAAATCTATACTCGATGTTAACAAATTTCTCTTCTTTATAAACGCTTTCCTTGCCATTGCTAGTCTACATTTTATATCCTCTCTACTTCAACCATCATCAGTTATTTTGCTCCCCAAATAGCAAAACTCATTTACTACTTTAAGTGTCTCATTTCCTAATCTAATTCCTTCAGCATCACCTGACTTTATTTGACTACATTCCTTTATCCTCATTTTGCTTTTGTTGATGTTCATCTTATATCCTCGTTTCAAGCCACTATCCATTCCATTCAACTGCTCTTCCAAGTCCTTTGCTGACTCTGACAGAATTACAATGTCATAGGCGTACCTCAAAGTTTTTATTTCTTCCCCATGGATTTTAATACCTACTCTGAATTTTTCTTTTGTTTCCTTTACTTCTTGCTCAATATACAGATTGAATAACATCAGTGAGAGGCTACAACCCTGTCTCACTCCCTTCCCAACCACTGCTTCCCTTTTATGCCCCTCGACTCTTATGACTGCCATCTGGTTTCTGTACAAATTGCAAATAGCCTTTCGCTCCCTGTATTTTACCCCTGCCACCTTTAGAATTTGAAAGAGAGTATTCCAATCAACATAGTCAAAAGCTTTCTCTAAGTCTACAAATGCTAGAAACATAGGTTTGCCTTTCCTTAATCTTTCTTCTAAGATAAGTCGTAAGGTCAGTATTGCCTCATGTGTTCCAGTATTTCTATGGAATCCAAACTGATCTCCCAGAGGTCAGCTTCTACTAGTTTTTCCATTCGTCTGTAAAACATTCATGTTAGTATTTTGCAGCTGTCACTTATTAAACTGATTGTTTGGTAATTTTCTCATCTGTCAACACCTGCTTTCTTTGGGATTGGAATTATTATTTTAAAATGATAACATTTTGTTTTTGTAGTTTTCTCCTAATTTTTCCTAGTGTTGCAGATCTGAGTTTTTGTTGTTTTGTGTTGTTGCATTTTTATGCTGGTTATTATATTCTGGATTTCTTTTTTTACTAGTTCTCTAGTTAATCCAATGCTGACTCTGCTATTTTCATTCCTATCATCCCTTGTCAAAACACTTTATGCTTCTATAATTAGATTTCATAAGTAACCTTCATCTATTTCTGAATTTAGATTGTATTTTCATCCTTTCTCCAACAGCTGTCTTTCTTTACTGTTTAACTGTGTGTCTGTAAGGTTCACTAATCTTGGGTAGAATTTGTGTGTGTGAGTAAAGGTAATATGTTGTAACTGTAGTTTTTTGAGTAGGTTGATCTTTCTTCTATTAACTGTTTCTATTCTTTGTGCAGCAGTTTTTGTAAGCTTTTCGACCCTGTTGACCAGATGGGAGAAAACTTTCATATTATTTATGGTGTCTGTGAGTTGTAAATATGTTTTATACAACTCGTAATTTAACTCTTGTTTTTTAGAGTCTAGGGATTTTATCTCGTATTTTAACCATATTTTCTGAGCAGAATGCATTGCTTTTTGGGTGGTGGTTGAACTGTTTTTAATTTTTACATTGAATATTTAGGTACCAGATTGTTACATTTGCATATGTTGAATTTTGTGTGTTGTATGGTTTTATGGATGTTCAGATGATTCTTCTGAATTTCTGGTATGGGCCATGTGGAAATGCCTGGCATGGTATGAATAACAAGTCTGTTTGTGTGGCCATCCTCTGCAGCAAGCATATAAAAATTTGTTTTGTAAATAAAGCTGCCTTACCCTGCTGCTAGTTACTTTATTTATCCCGTACACTTTTCACCTTCTCCTGTTCTAAGGTATCATCAGTGGGATTTATAACGATACAGTTGTGTTAGTTTCATATTATTAAACAGTTAAATTCACATTTTGGTGATTTGCATTTTCTCACAACTGCCTATCATACAAGTTCATGGCCAGGGATAATGACGTGTCCTGGGGTCCACTGATAAACCACGGAATGGCTCCCAAGCAGGCGACGTGGAAACTGCTTCATGAGATAGGCATTCTCTGAAGCTGACCTACATTCTGTCTACACCATGGGGTTTTCTGGCTTTGGGAGAGGGAATGGCATAACAGCACACATAACAAACTGCATGTCGTTAAGGAGGCTATGAATGTGTGGAAGTCTTCCAGGCAGGCCTCTCCCAGGGAATCAGTCATCCTCTTCCGGCTCTGCATTGACTATATGAGGCTAATGCATGGTTAACTACTCTGTAGCGAGAAGCCACCTAAGTGTCGATGTGGCTTCCAAATGACAGTTGTTCACCTCTTGCTGGACTACTCACATTTAACCGCTCTGTGACAGACTTTCAACTTTCCCACCAACCTGCCTTCGGTGTTGGACACAATGACTCCACAGCAGCTTTAGTTCTACATTTTATCCGTGAGAGTGGGTTTTATACTTCTATATAGGGTTTAGTGTATCCTTTGACCCTCTGTGTCCTCCAGCCTAGTGCTTTACGGTTGAGTTTTTAATGTGTTGCAGAGTCACTGGCTTTCCCTTTCTATTCTCGTGCTTGCCAGCCACTGTAATCTGCTTTCATGTTTTACTCTCTTCTGTTGTTTCCTTGTCCTCTTTTGTTCCTTTTAGTGTTCATAGTGTGCCCTTCATTCTTATGGCTTTTCCTTTCTTTCTGTTTTGTGTTACACATTTAATCCGTTTTATTCTCACTCTTGTGGCATTGCTTTTTAGGAACATTGGTGAGGCAGATGGTGTGATAGCTGTCCACATCAAGTGCGTTTTTACACAATCTCACCATAGCCGGTTGAAGATGATGATTATATGTCACTTGTAGTCAGATGAGATATGTTTAATCACCTGGCTGTGGATGCGGTCAGGCCCAGGAACTGTGTCGGTGCAATGTGCAAGAGCACTGAAAAGCTTCCACTTTGTAAATGGGGCGTTATAGGATTCACCACAGCATGTAGTGCATTAGAGTACATTACCTTTCAGCCACCGTTCCAGTGTGCGAAACCTTGGGGGGTGATTATCCAATGCAGTGCCCGGCAAAGTGCCCGGAAATCGCATTTGTGTTGGTACATAACTCGCCATTTAAGGTAACACCAGGGACAGCCATTGAGGCTTGGTACCCAAAGAGACATTTGATCTTTTTCCAGACTTGGGAAGACATGTGGCCTCCAATGGTGGAGACTTATCTCTCCCAACACCACTCCTTCTGTTGCTCGATAAGGTAGCGAACACTGGCACAGAGCCATTTAAAGACTATGATGTGCTCCAGGGAAGGGTGCCACTTACGGGCTGTAAAGCTTGCAGACACTCTTCAATTGCTTGAACGATTTGCGGCGACCACCAAGTGACTGCCTTACTCCTTGGGCAACCTAAAGAGCGAGGGATTCCGTTTTCTGTGACATAAACAATTGTGCTAGTCATCTGCTCAACCATCACATCGATATTACAATGTAGGGGAGATTCAGCGGTGACAGCTAAGGTGAAAGTTACCCAGTTAGCCTTGTTCAAAGCCCATCTGGGCAGGCATCTGTGTGCCTGATGCTGGGGCACTGCCAGGAAGATGGGGAAGTGCTCACTACCACACAGGTAGTCATGTCTTCTTCAGTGGATGGATGGGAGATGTTCTGGGCTGCAGATTGATACGTCAATGGCTTAGTAACTCCCATGAGCCACACTGAAACATGTGGCGGCCCCAGTATTTAAGAGTCATAGGTCAAATTGCAACAGTAAATTTCGACAACTCTGCCTCGCCCAGTAACTATGGTACCACCCCACAAGGGGTTATGGGCATTAAAATCATCCCGAAGAAGGAAAGATTTAGGCAGTATATCAATTAGTGCAGCTAATACATTCAGGGGTACTACACCATCTAGATGAAGATATACATTTCAGACAGTTATTTCCTGCATCATCTTTATTCTGACAGCCACAGCTTCAAGAGAGTTTTGAAGGGGCACATGTTCGCTACAGACTGAGTTTAGAACATAAACGCAAACTCCACCTGTCAATCGATTATAGTCACTGTAGTTGCTGTAATATGCCTTATAGTCACGGAGGGCAGGGAACCAGGTTACCTGGAGGGCAATGCAGATGGCAGGTTTAAACCTCAACAGTTGCTGTAGCTCAGCCAGGCAGTGGATAAAACCACCACAGTTGCACTGGAAGATGACATCGTGAGACTGGGAAGGCACGGAAAATTCAGTGAAGCACTGTATGGCTCACAGTCACCTGCTTCCACTGATTTATTGCCTGAATAGTCTATATCCATCATGTGAGAGGATCTGGCAAGATCTACACTCCTGGAAATGGAAAAAAGAACACATTGACACCGGTGTGTCAGACCCACCATACTTGCTCCGGACACTGCGAGAGGGCTGTACAAGCAATGATCACATGCACGGCACAGCGGACACACCAGGAACCGCGGTGTTGGCCGTTGAATGGCACTAGCTGCACAGCAGTTGTGCATCGCCGCCGTCAGTGTCAGCCAGTTTGCCGTGGCATACGGAGCTCCATCGCAGTCTTTAACACTGGTAGCATGCCGCGACAGCGTGGACGTGAACCGTATGTGCAGTTAATGGACTTTGAGCGAGGGCATATAGTGGGCATGCGGGAGGCCGGGTGGACGTACCGCCGAATTGCTCAACACGTGGGGCGTGAGGTCTCCACAGTACATCGATGTTGTCGCCAGTGGTCGGCGGAAGGTGCACGTGCCCGTCGACCTGGGACCGGACCGCAGCAACGCACGGATGCACGCCAAGACTGTAGGATCCTACGCAGTGACGTAGGGGACCGCACCGCCACTTGCCAGCAAATTAGGGACACTGTTGCTCCTGGGGTATCGGCGAGGACCATTCGCAACCGTCTCCATGAAGCTGGGCTACGGTCCCGCACACCGTTAGGCCGTCTTCCGCTCACGCCCCAACATCGTGCATCCCGCCTCCTGTGGTGTCACGACAGGCGTGAATGGGGGACGAATGGAGACGTGTCGTCTTCAGCGATGAGAGTTGCTTCTGCCTTGGTGCCAATGATGGTCGTATGCGTGTTTGGCGCCGTGCAGGTGAGCGCCAAAATCAGGACTGCATACAACCGAGGCACACAGGGCCAACACCCAGCATCATGGTGTGGGGAGCAATCTCCTACACTGGCCGTACACCTCAAGTGATCGTCGAGGGGACACTGAATAGTGCACAGTACATCCAAACCATCATCGAACCCATCGTTCTACCATTCCTAGACCGGCAAGGGAACTTGCTGTTCCAACAGGACAATGCACATCCACATGTATCCCGTGCCACCCAACGTGCTCTAGAAGGTGTAAGTCAACTACCCTGGCCAGCAAGATCTTCGGATCTGTCCCCCAATGAGCATGTTTGGGACTGGATGAAGCGTCGTCTCACGCGGTCTGCACGTCCGGCACGAACACTGGTCCAACTGAGGCGCCAGGTGGAAATGGCATGGCAAGCCGTTCCACAGGACTACATCCAGCATCTCTACGATCGTCTGCATGGGAGAATAGCAGCCTGCATTGCTGCGAAAGGTGGATATACACTGTACTAGTGCCGACATTGTACATGCTCTGTTGCCTGTGTCTATGTGCCTGTGGTTCTGTCAGTGTGATCATATGATATATCTGACAACAAGAATGTGTCAATAAAGTTTCCCCTTCCTATGACAATGAATTCAAGGTGTTCTTATTTCAATTTCCAGGAGTGTAGGTACTTAGCAGGTGCCCAAATCTCCACCCCACCCTCAGCTGCAGAGCCTGTAGGTAGCAGTGGTGTGGGTGCGACCGCAATTTCTTTGGTCTTAGCGGTTTTCGTTTTGGATTTCTCTCACTGCTCCTTGGGTTTCCCTGGCTGGGAGGACTTCACTGGCTCAGTCTCCAGGACTGAGGATGAGCGTGACGTCCTACAACCAGCTGCTTTTTTGCTCTTTGGCCACTGGCAGGTGTCTTGTTTCCCACTAGAAGCTACCTAGGAATGGAGTGACCCAAGGGACCACTTCCTAGGGAGAGAAGCTGAAGAACACTTACGCTTCTCCAGCTCCAGCCATGATTGTTGCGCAATGATGGTGGCGGCGGGGGGCGGCGGGGGGGGGGGGGGGGGCAGGGTGGTGTTGCTCCTCAAGTAGGTGGTGCAGGATCAACAGGGATGGAAATGCTCTCCAACATCAAGGGGGCAGGTGAGTCTACCAGCTCTGAGAGTTGACCTGGGTTGGCAGAGCTCATGGTGTCAGAACTGTTGTAGTGGTGGTGTAAGACTATGTCATACACACAGGATGCAGGTGTTCAAATTTTCTCTTATCCTCAGTGTAGGTCATTCATTCCAGCGTCTTGTACTCCATGATTCTCCTTTCTTTCTGGAGAATCCTGCAGTCAGGTGAGCAAGGTGAATGGTGCTCTCTGCAGTTGACACAGGTGGAAGGCAGTGCACATGGAGTATTGGGATGTGATGGGCATCCAAAATCTTGGTTTGTGACACTGGAAGTAGTGAGGGAAAACATATTGCTGAATTTCCAGCACTTCAAGCACCGAGTTGGGGGGTGGATACAGGGCCTTACATCACACCAGTAGACCATCACCTTGACCTTCTCGAACAATGTATCACCCTCAAAGGCCAATATGAAGGCACCGCTGGCAACCTCATTATCCTTCCGACCCCGGTGGACATGCTGGACGAAATTTACACCTCGTCACTCTAAATTGGCCAGCAGCTCAATTTCGGACTGCAAAAGAATGTCTCTATGAAATGTGATACCCTGGACCACATTTAGGCTCTTACTTGTTGTACTGTTGTGTGTTGAATTGTGCTTGTGATCGCTTAGAGACTGCTGGTGTTTCACCACCAGCAAGAGGTGATGGACTGCGCTTCATCGTTTGTCATCCACCCTGATGCCGCCCACTCTGACCAGGGGCCCTCCCAACAGGCGCCACCTGATAGGATGGCCTTTGCTGGGAGTCCTGATGCCTCAGGAGGATGGGCATCTACCCCTTGGCATATGCAGGGAGTTAACAGTGCAGTCATCAGCAGCACAATGCCTGTGTGGTTATGGGTCTAAAGATCTTAATTCACGAAGAACACGATGGACCTTTTAAGGCTCCCTTCTCCAGTTGGCTCATTCTTTTGGAAATGTTTGAAGAATGGAAGTCAAACCCTACAGGGGGCCATCACATAAAGGCTGAAACAAGTGAAACTCCTTTTAGTCACCTTGTACGACAGGCAGGAATACCCCGGACCTGCAGGGGAGAAGGAGAATATGATATGGTTGCTCCAGTCCTGATTGTGCTACCATGTCATGAGTGGAATGCTGCACCTTTGGGAGGTGGTGGGTGACTGGAGCAATAAGGCACGGGGATGTGTTGTTGTACGAAGCTGGGAAGGTAATAACAGTGTGTGAAGGCCTCAGTGAGATCCTCAGCATATTTTCAGAGGAACTGCTCATCACTACTGATGCAACAGCCATGGATGACTAGGCTGTATGGAAGGGACTTCTTGGTATAGAAAGTGTTGCAGCTGTGAAAGTGTTCTAGAAACTAGAACTGAGATCCAGACATTTTTATTAATTAGACTGCGCATCTTATGTGGTGAGAAAAAGTCAATAATTGTATCTGGGGACTTTATAATGTCAATATGTTGGTACACAGTGCAAATAAAATTCCGTTCCTTAACTTTCTATGTAGTTTCAACTTTTATTCTAATACACACATCAAAAAAGTTTTGCATAACCTCATTCCCTAGAGTTGGAGAGTACAGAACCTGTACAGAAAATTGGAATAGAAATCAACATAAACAACATTTCTGCCCTTTTTATTGCTCATAAAAACCACACACTGCATGTTGTACCACTATACAGTGATACCTTCACAGGTAGGGGTCCAGATTTCTGTATACACTGGTACCTCTAATACCCAATAGCACATCCACTTGCATTGATGCATGCCTGTATTTGTCATGGCATACCATCCACAAGTTCATCAAGGCACTGTTGGTCCAGATTGTCACAGTCCTCAACGGCGATTTGGCATAGATCCCCAAGAGTGGTTGGCGGGTCATGTTATCCATAAACAGCCATTTTCAATAAATCCCAGACAAGTTTGATGGGTTCTGTCTGGAGAGCATGCTGGCCACTCTAGTTAAACAATATAATTATCCCGAAGGAAGTCATTCTTGGGGGTATGAATTCTCGTCCACAACAATTAATGCCTCACGAATATGCTGCCGATATCATTGCGCTATTGGTTGGAGAATGGCATTCATGTATCATGCAGCCATTATGATGCCTTCCATGACCAGCAGCAACATACATCAGCCCCACATAATGAAACTACACCTGCTGTACAGTGTGTCTTAGGTGTTCAGCTTCACCGTGTTGCCTCTAAACACGTCTCCAACGATTGTGTGGTTGAAGGCATATATGATACTCATTAGTGAAGAGAATGTGATGCCAATCCTGAGTGGTCTGTTCAGCATGTTGTTGGACCCATCTGTAAGACACTGCATGTTGTCATGGTTGCAAAAATGAACCTCACCATGGATGTCAGGAGTGGAGCTGCCCATCATACAGCCTGTGGTGCACAGTTTGAGTCATAACACGACATCCTGTGGCTCCACAAAAAGCATTATTCTGGCATTGCTGTCAGGGTTCCTATGAGCCATAATCCATAGCTAGCAGTCATCCACTGCAGTTGTAGCCCTTGGGTGGCTTGAGTGAGGATTGTCATCAGGAGTTCCTGTATCTCTGTAGGTCCTCTATGTTTGAACATTATCACTTTGGTTCACTTCGAGATGCCTGGACACTTCCCCTGTGGAGAGACCTTCCTAGCACAAAGTAACTAAGTGGATGTGTTCAAACCACAGTATTGGCCATCTAGGCATGGCTGAACTTCAGACAACATGAGCTGTCTACCTCCTTCCAGGTGGAATGACTCGAACTTATTGGCTGTCGGAGCCCCTCCGTCTAATAGGTGCTGCTCATGCATGGTTGTTTACATCTTTGGGTGGGTTTAGTGACATCTCTTAACAGTCAAAGGGACTGTGTCTGTAATACAATATAAACAGTCAACATCTATCTTCAGGAGTTCTTGGAACTGGGATGATGCAAAACTTTTCCGGCATGTGTATAAATATCCCAGCTATGCTAACAAACTCTTCAAAAAGTTTCATAGACAATACATCTTCAAATCTAGAAACCTCAGATTTAGAAGTAAGGAACATTGACCTAGGCTTATCTGACCACAATGCACTCATTACAGTTCTCACACTTCCCGTAAATACAACAATAGTACATCATAGGTACAAAAGAATTTTCTCCCCTGAAAACTGCCACCAGTTTACTACCACACTGACTGACCAATCCTCAGCATACGTATTGTCACAAACAAATACAAATGACATGTTCTCTCTTTCCATGATAGATCTGGAAATGTGCTGTCTATAAAGATTCATGAAAGTCCACTCACGTACACTTACAAAAACACACTGAGAAACTTCTACACTGAAGTGAAAATTTTTTCTGTCACTAAAAAAGAAAAAAAAGTATGAAACTGCAAATGTAAGTGTATAAAAAGGATAATTAATGTAGCATACATATTACATAATTATAGATTGGTAAGGGAGTCAGACAATGAATCAAGCAGAACATGGTAAATAGTTAAAGAGAACTGGGAAAAGCAGTAAGGAACAGGAGACTATACTTATATCTGGAGATAACAATCAACTAAAAAAAGAAGCATTGCTCAATTACATTATTAACTACTTTCTAAGTGTACTTGAGAAACTAAGCATGAACTTTAACAAACAAAAGTAAAAACCAGCACCAAAGTAGGCATCAGTAGGAGAATAAGTTCCAAGTTCCACTAATGAATATGAAATGTGGAAGTAATTAATAGTCTGAGGCCAAAAATGTCTGCAGAAATGGATAAAGTGCAAGTGTCACAAATAAAAAAGTTGCGCCACAAATTTTGTAGCCACAGGTACATACTGCCAATTTCTCATTCAGTGAAGGTGTGTTCACACAGAGGATGAAAATTTCTAAGGTTAGAACTCTGTTCAAAAATGGGTATTCATGCTAGGTAGAAAACTGCAGACGTATGTCCCTCCTTCAATCTCTTTCATAAATCTTTAGGAAGTTGATGAAAATCAGGATCATAAGCTATCTCGACACCTCCAATCTTCTGAATTGTAATCAACACAGCTTTCATACAGGTTATAACACAGGAGCCATACAAGCCTCATGAAGGAGCCAGAAGGAATTTCGACCATAACAAAAGTGTTGTAGCAATCAACCAAGATCTTATCAATGCCTTTGATACAGTAAACCACTAAATACTCCATGAGAAACTGGAAGCTATAGCATCAAAGATATTGGCAAGGAACTAACTTAATCCTATCTACAACATAGAACACAGGTTTTGGAACTCACAGGGTCTCAAAACAGGCAAAAAATAAAGTGGCTATCAGATGCTAAGAGGGTGGCAAAAGGTGTCCTGTAGGGTACTGTTCATGGCCCCACCTATAATTTCTTATCTATATAATTGACATTAAAAGCCCAAACAGTTTGTCAAAAATGATGTTATTTGCAGACCATACAACCATAATTTGGTGATGATGGAAAATCCTTATCTATTACTGCTGAAAAAGTTGTGAAATGCGTGCTGCAGCAGTTTCTTCCTAATAAGTTAACATTTAATTTAAATAAAATAAATTAGCTACAGTACAGTAAAGGAAATGAGAAGTATATCCTCCAGTTTTTATTGAGTGCCCACGAAATAGAGAAAGTAAAGTTTACAGAATTATTGGGCATGCACACTGACCATGTCTTCAGCTGGAAAAGCCATTGCATTTACATATCCCAAAAACTCAATTCTGCATGTTTTGCACCGAGCATAATTTATGGAATTTGTTACAAACAATGTACAACGTTACTGTATTTTGCTTATTTCCAGTCTGCTGTATCTTATAGAAGAATGTTCTGAGGTGTCAAAAAACCTCACTTGCAGATACTTTGAAATGACAGGAAAATGTCATTAAAATTATTAAATACAGCTCTCCACAAACACACTGCAAGCCCTTATTCATGCATTTAATAATACTTACAGTACCATTGTTGTTCATATTCAAAAGTATGTCTGATAGAAGTACACACACAAGTAATTTACATATGAATTCAGATTTACAGAAGTACAACACACGTCAGTAAGAATCTGCATGTAGAAAGAGCTATAAAAACAAAAACTCAAAACAGGTTGAGCCATTATGGAATAAAGCTGTATAACACACTGTCAATTTAGATCAAGGGAATTATGGATGACAAAAAATTTGTCAGAAATAAAACTTAAGTATTAAATTAATGTATCTATATCATGGATGAGTATTTTGAATTCCTTGATGACTAATAACCACTTGTTTTCTTTTCATTGTCATTCAAACATGCTGTTCTGATTGTAAATATTAAATATTGTTTGTATATTCTTGTTTCTTGAAGTGTACTGCTTGTATGTCAGAATTGTTATAGGGCACATCTAATACCAATCCATTAGTCCATTATGAAATTTTTTAAACACATTGTATAATGTTAATTTCATATTAGTTATATTAACATCTAGAATTGTGATGTATGTATGCTGTATCTCATTATGACAATACCTACATCATGTATGTGATGCAAAGGATACTATGGTGAACAGTAATTACTTACTTAAATCTGAACACACTTTTCTTTTTGTAAATAATAAAGAAAAAACACAAACTAGGAAATGATCAGAAAGTAATTATATGTACAAATTAACTTGGAATGTCAATGTAAAATGACTTTCTCCACATCATTACAATCTGTCATGCAAAATTGTCCATGGAATGTGTAACTAACTAACTTTATAATGGGTCACTGATGAAGATGGAGTAGTTTCTTCTTTTATTTCTTTGATACACTAATAATAACACACAAATGGTAAAAACATTAAGCCGTTTTCAAGATTTTTAGTGTTATTGTTGTTGTTGTTGTTGTTGTTGTGATCTTCAGTCCTGAGACTGGTTTGATGCAGCTCTCCATGCAACTCTATCCTGTGCAAGCTTCTTCATCTCCCAGTACATACTGTAGCCTACATCCTTCTGAATCTGCTTAGTGTATTAATCTCTAGGTCTCCCTCTATGATTTTTACCCTCCACACTGCCCTCCAATACTAAATTGGTGATCCCTTGATGCCTAAGTACATGTCCTACCAACCAATCCCTACTTCAAGTCAAGCTGTGCCACAAACTCCTCTTCTCTCCAATTCTACACAATACCTCCCCATTAGTAATGTGATCTACCCATCTAATCTTCAGCATTTTTCTGTAGCACCAAATTTTGAAAGCTTCTATTCTCTTCTTGTCCAACTATTTATCATCCATGTTTCACTTTCATACATAGCTACACTCCATACAAATACTTTCAGAAACGACTCCCTGTGTTCCAGCCAACATTGTCAAAAGCTTTTTCCAAGTCTAGAAATGCTATAAACACAGGTTTGCCTTTTCTTAATCTAGCTTCTAAGATAAGTCATAGGGTCAGTGTTGCTGCACGTGTTCCAATATTTCTACGGAATCCGAACTGATCTTCCCCGAGGTCAGCTTCTACCAGTTTTTCCATTCATCCGTAAAGAATTCTCGTTAGTATTTTGCACCTGTGACTTATTGAACTTATAGTTCGGTAATTTTCACATCTGTCAACACCTGCTTTCTTTGGGATTGGAATTATTATATTCTTCTTGAAGTCTGAGGGTATTTCACCTGTCTCATACATTTTGCTCACCAGATGGTAGAGTTTTGTCAGGACTGGCTCTCCTAAGGCTGTCAGTAGTTCTAATGCAATGTTGCCAACTCCCAGGGCCTTGTTTCAACTTAGGTCTTTCAGTGCTCTGTCAAACTCTTCGCGCAGCATCATATCTCTCACTTCATCTCAGCATTTTAAGTGTTATATAGGGACAAAATGGAAGAATCTGATGTCTTGGTTCAGTTACACGTAATATTTTTTGAGTGTTTTATCTACCAATGGGAAAATGCTCCTCTCTAAACACAAATAAGTGTATATGCTCCTTTTTAAATAATTGACTGAAAAATCTGATTCTAGCTGCCTCATCCTACTTTACACAGCACCTTCCCAAAAATTTCCCAAAACTTTTGGTACACAAATATACTTGTTCTCTTCTCACTAATATGTCACTCATACCCCTCACAGCGGCTTGCCCATTCTCACTCATTCACTACTACTATTACTACTACTACCACTACTAGTAGTACTAGTAGTAGTAGTAGTAGTATTTCCTCTTGCTGTCACTGTCTCTGCCTTGCTCTATCTTACTGCTACTATCTGTTTCACTCCTTCCTACTGCTGCTGTATCTTCTCACTGACACACTGTCTCTCTTCTTTTTCGCCATTGTCACAGACTCAGTGTTGCATAATCATTGGTTCTCACCTACTTCCACATCCCAATTTTCTACATTCCTCTCCAACCATGGAGAAAAGTTCGCATGGTGCCTGTTGTATTAAATTCCGATGCAATTTCTATCTTTCATCAACACTCTGAAGGTACACCGATTACATAATGCCTCCAGTTGTGCTTTGGAAACTACTATTAGTCTTCCAGGGAACGATCAAAGCGTAGACAGTTTGAGACATTACTCCCATGGAGAAAAGTCCCCATGTTGCCTGTTGTATTCAATGCTGATGCAATTTCTGTGTTCCATCAACACTCTGAATGTCCAAAGATTACTGAATGCCTCCAGATGTGCTTCGGAAACTACTACTGGTTTTCCAGGGAACGATCAAAGCGTAGACAGTTTGAGACATTACTCCCATAGAGAAAAATATAGTGCCTGTTGTATTCAATCCCGATGAAATTTCTGTGTTTCATCAACACTCTGAAGGTCCACAGATTACATAATGACTCCAGATGTGCTTCGGAAACTACTACTGGTCTTCCAGGGAACGATCAGAGCGTAGACAGTTTGAGACATTACTCCCATGGAGAAAAGTCCGCATGGTGCCTGTTGTTTTCAATGCCGATGCAATTTCTGTGTTTCATCAACACTCTGAATGTCCAACGATTACTGAATGCGTCCAGATGTCCTTTGGAAACTACTACTGGTCTTCCAGGGAACGATCAAGCCGTAGACAGTTTGAGATATTACTCCCATGGAGAAAAGTCCGCATGGTACCTGTTGTATTCAATCCCGATGCAATTTCTGTGTGTCATCAACACTCTGAAGGTCCAAAGATTGCAGAGTGCCTCCAGATGTGCTTCGGAAACTACTACTAGTCTTCCAGGGAACTATGTAAATCCAGACAGTTTGAGACTTTACTCCCACAGAGGAACATCCGCATGGTGCCTGTTGTATTCAATCCCGATGCACTTTCTTATTTTCATGAACACTGTGAAGGTCCACAGATTTCAGAATGCCTCCAGATGTGCTTCGGAAACTATTGCTGGTCTTTCAGTGAACGATCAAAGCGTAGACAGTTTGAGACATTACTCCCATGGAGAAAAGTCCGCATGGTGCCTGTTGTTTACAATGCCGATGCAATTTCTGTGTTTCATCAACACTCTGAATGTCCAACGATTACTGAATGCGTCCAGATGTCCTTTGGAAAATACTACTGGTCTTCCAGGGAACGATCAAGCCGTAGACAGTTTGAGATATTACTCCCATGGAGAAAAGTCCGCATGGTACCTGTTGTATTCAATCCCGATGCACTTTCTGTGTTTCATGAACACTCTGAAGGTCCACAGATTTCAGAATGCCTCCAGATGTGCTTCGGAAACTATTGCTGGTCTTTCAGTAAACGATCAAAGCGTAGACAGTTTGAGACATTACTAACATGGAGAAAAGTCCGCATGGTGCCTGTTGTATTTAATCCCGATGCACTTTCTGTGATTCATGAACACTCTGAAGGTCCACAGATTACAGAATGCCTCCACATGTGCTTCGGAATCTATGACAGGTCTCCCAGGAATAGATCAAAGCGTAAACAGTTTGAGACATTACTCCCATGGAGGAAAGTCTGCATGGTGCCTGTTGTATTCAATCCCGATGCAATTTCTGTGTTTCGTCAACACTCTGAATGCCCAAAGATTCCTGAATGCATCCAGATTTGCATCGGAAACTACTACTGGTCTCCCAGGAATCGGTCAAAGCGTAGACGTTTGAGACATTACTCCCATGGAGAAAATTCCGCATGGTGAATGGTGTATTCCATCACGATGCAATTGTTTGTTTCACCAACACTCTGAAGGTCCACAGATTATATAATGCCTCCACATGTGCTTCGGAAACTAGTACTGGTCCTCCAGTGAAATATCTAAGCGTAGACAGTTTCAGAAATTCCTCCCATGGAGAAACGTCCGCCTGGTGCCTGTTGTATTCAATCCCTTATCAATTTCTGTGTTTCATCAAACCTCTGAAGGTCCAAAGATTACTGAATGCCTCCATATGTGCTTTGGAAACTACTACAGGTTCTTCCAGGGAACGATCAAAGTGTAGACAGTTTGAAACATTACTTCCATGACGCCTGTTGTATTCAATCCCGATGCAATTTCTGTGTTCCTTCAACAATCTGAATGTCCGCAGATTAAAGAATGGCTCCAGATGTGCTTCTGAATCTATGACTGGTCTCCCAGGAACGATCAAATCGGAGACAATTTGAGACATTACTCCCATGGAGAAAAGTACGCATGGTGCGTGTTGTATTCAATGCCGATTCAATTTCTGTGTTTCATCAACACTCTGAATGTCCAAAGATTACTGAATGCCTCCAGATATGCTTTGGAAACTACTACTGGTCTTCCAGGGTACGATCAAAGCGTAGACAGTTTGAGACATTACTCCCATGGAGAAAAGTCCGCATGGTACCTGTTGTATTCAATCCCGATGCAATTTCTGTGTTTCATCAACACACTGTAGGTCCAAAGATTGCAGAGTGCCTCCAGGTGTGATTCGGAAAATACTACTGGTCTTCCAGGGAACGATGTAAACCTAGACAGTTTGAGACATTACTCCCATGGAGAAACATCCGCATGGTGCCTGTTGTATTCAATGGCGATGCACTTTCTGAGTTTCATGAACACTCTGAAGATCCACAGATTACAGAATGAATCCAGATGTGCTTCGAAAACTACTACTGTTCTTCCAGGGAACGATCAAAGCGTAGACAGATTGAGACATTTCTCCCATGGAGAAAAGTCCGCATGGTGAATGTTGTATTCCATCACGATGCAATTTCTTTGTTTCACCAACACTCTGAAGGTCCACTGATTACAGAATGCCTCCAGATGTACTTCGGAAACTACTACTGGTCTTCCTGGGAACGATCAAAGCATAGACAGTTTGAGCATTAGTTCCATGGAGAAAATTCCGCATGTTGAATGTTGTATACCATCTCGATGAAATTTCTGTGTTTCACCAACACTCTGAAGGTCCACAGATTATAGAATGCCTCCAGATTTGCTTCGGGAAACTACTACTTGTCTTCCAGGTAACGATCAAAGCGTAGACAGTTTGAGACATTACTCCCATGGAGAAAACTCCGCATGGTGCATATTGAACTCAATCCCGATGCAATTTTTTGTTTCATCAACACTCTGAAAGTCCACAAATTACAGAATGCCTAAAGATGGGCTTCGGAAACTACTACTGGTCTATCAGGAATCGATCAAAGCGTAAACACTTTGAGACAATACTGCCATGGAGAAAAGTCCGCATGGTGGCTGTTGTATTCAATCGCGATGCAATTTCTGTGTTTCATCAACACTCTGAAGGTCCACAGATTACAAACTGCCTCCAGATGTGCTTCGGAAACTACAATTGGTATTCCAGGGAATGATCAAAGCGTTGACAGTTTAGGACATTTCTCCCATGGGGAAAAGTCCGCATGTTGTATGTTGTATTCCATCACGATGCAATTTCTTTGTTTCACCAACACTCTGAAGGTCCACTGATTACAGAATGCCTCCAGATGTACTTCGGAAACTACTAATGGTCTTCCTGGGAAAGATCAAAACATAGACAGTTTGAGATATTACTCCCATGGAGAAAATTCCGCATGGTGAAGGTTGTACACCATCTCGATGCAATTTCTGTGTTTCACCAACACTCTGAAGGCCCACAGATTATAGAATGCCTCCGGATTTGCTTGGGAAACTACTACTTGTCTTCCAGGGAACGATCAAAGCGTAGGAAGTTTGAGACATGCCTCCCATGGAGAAAGATCCGCATGGTCACTGTTGTATTCAATCCCGATGAAATCTCTGTGTTTCATCAACACTCTGAAGGTCCACAGATTACAGAATGCCTCCAGATGTGCTTCGGAAACTACTACTAGTCTTCCAGGGAACGATCAAAGCGAAGACAGTATGAGACATTACTCCCATGGAGAAAAGCCCGAATGGTGCCTGTTGTATACAATCTCGATGCAATTTTTGTGTTTCATCAACACTCTGAAAATCCAGAGAATACAAACTGCCCCAGATATGCTTCGGAAACTACTATTGGTCTGCCAGGGAACGATCATATCGTAGACAGTTTGAGACATTACACCTATGGAGAAAAGTCCGCATGGTGAATGTTGTATTAAATCCCGATGCAATTTCTATGTTTCATCAAGACTCTGAAGGTCCACAGATTACGATTTGCCTACACATGTGCTTCGGAAACTACTAAGGTCTTCCATGGAACGATCAAAGCGTTGACAGTTTAGGACATTACTCCCATGGAGAATAGTCCGCATTGTGCCTGTTGTATTCAATCCCGTTGCAATTTTTGTGTTTCATCAACACTCTGAAGGACCACAGATTACAGTGTGCCTCCAGATGTAATTCAGAAATTGCTGCTGGTCTTCCTGGGAGCGATCAAAGTGTAGACAGTTTGAGACAATACTCCCATTGAGAAAAGTCCGCTTGGTTACTGTTGGATTCAATCCCGATGCAATTTCTGTGTTTCACCAACACTCTGAAGGTCCAAAGATTACTTAATGCCCCCAGTTGTGCTTTGGAAACTACTAGTGGTCTTCCAGGGAACGATCAAAGCGTAGACAATTTCAGACACTACTCCCGTGGAGAAAAGTAGGCATGGTGTCTGTTGTATTCAATCCCGATGCAATTTCTGTGTTTCATCAACACTCTGAAGGTCCACAGATTACAGAATGCTACCAGATGTGCTTCGGATATTGCTACAGGTCTTCCTGGGAACGTTCAAAGCGTAGACAGTTTGAGACAATACTCCCATTGAGAAAAGTCCGCTTGGTTACTGTTGGATTCAATCCCGATGCAATTTCTGTGTTTCACCTACACCCTGAAGGTCCAAAGATTACAGAATGCTTCCAGATGTGCTTCGGAAATTGCTACAGGTCTTCCAATGAACGATCTAAGCGTAGACACTTGATACGTTACTCCCATAGAGTAACGTCCGCATGGTGCCTGTTGTATTCAATCCCGATGCAATTTCTGAGTTTTATCAACACTCTGAAGGTCCACAGATTACTGAATGCCTCCAGACGTGCTTCGGAATATACTACAGGTCTCTCAGGAATCGATCAAAGCGTAGACAGTTTGAGACATTACTCCCATGGTGAAAAGTCCGCACGGTCCCTGTTGTATTCAATCTCGATGCAATTTCTGTGTATCATCAACACTCTGAGGGTCCACAGATTACAGAATGCCTCCAGATGTGCTTCAGAAATTGCTACTGGTCTTCCAGGGAACGATCAAAGAGTAGACAGATTCAGAAGTTACTCCCATTGAGAAAAGTCCGCATGGTGCCTGTTGTATTCACCCCGATGTAATTTTAGTGTATCATCATCACTCTGAAGGTCCCCACATTACAGAATGTCTCCAGATGGTCTTCGGAAACCACTACTGGTCTCCCAGGAATCGATCAAAGCGTAGACAGTTTGAGACATTACTAATGAGGCGAAAAGTCCACATGGTGCTTGTTGTATTCAGTCCCGGTGCAATGTTTGTGTTTCATCAACACTTTGAAGGTCCACAGATTACAGAATGCCTCCAGATGGGCTTCGGAAACCACTACTGGTCTCCCAGGAATCGATCAAATCGTAGACAGTTTGAGACATTACTCCCATGGAGAAAAGTCCGCATGGTGCCTGTTGTATTCAATCCCGATGCAATTTCTGTGTTTCATCAACACTCTGAAAGTCCACAGATTACAGGATGCCTCCAGATGTGCTTCGAAAACTACTACTTGTCTTCCAGGGAACGATGTAAACGTAGACAGATTGAGACATTACTCCCATGGAGAAACGTCTGCATATAGCCTGTTGTATTCAATCCCGATGCAATTTCTGTGTTTCATGAACACTCTGATATTGCACAGATTACAGAATTCCTCCAGATGTGCTTCGGAGACTACCACTGGTCTTCCAGGGAACGATCAAGGCGTAGACACTTCGAGACATTACTCCCACGGAGAGAAGTCCACGTGGTGAATGTTGTATTCCTTTACTTTGCAATTTCTGTGTTTCACCAACACTCTGAAGGTCCACAGATTATAGAATGCCTTGAGATGGGCTTCGGAAACTACTACTGGTCTTCCAGGGAACAAACTAACCGTAGACAGATAAAGAAATTACTCCAATGGAGAAACGTCCGCATGGTGCCTGTTGTATTCAATCCCGATGCAATCTTTGTGTTTCATCAACACTCTGAAGGTCCAAAGATTACAGAATGCCTCCAGATGGGCTTCGGAAACCACTACTGGTCTCCCAGGAATCGATCAAAGCGTAGAAAGTTTGATACATTACTCCCATGAAGATAAGCCGCATGGTGCATCTTGTATTCAATCCCAATGCAATTTCTATGTTTCATCAACACTCTGAAGGTCCACAGATTACAAACAGCCTAACGATATGCTTGGGAAACTACTATTGTTCATCCAGGTAACGATCAAAGCGTACATAGTTCGAGACATTACTGCCATTGAGAAAAGTCCTCATGGTGCCTGTTGTATTCAATCCCGATGCAGTTTTTGTGTTTCATCAACACTCTGAAGGTCCACAGATTACAGAATGCCTCCGGATGGGCTTCGGAAACCACTACTGGTCTCCCAGGAATCGATCAAATCGTAGACAGTTTGAGACATTACTCCCATGGAGAAAACTCCGCATGGTGCCAGTTGTATTCAATCCCGATGCAATTTCTGTGTTCCATCAACACTCTGAAGGTCCACAGATTATAGAATGCCTTGAGATGGGCTTCGGAAACTACTACTGGTCTTCCAGGGAACAAACTAACTGTAGACAGTTAAAGAAATTACTCCAATGGAGAAACGTCCGCATGGTGCCTGTTGTATTCAATCCCGATGCAATTTCTGTGTTCCATCAACACACTGAAGGTCCACAGATTACACAAAGCTTCCAGATATGCTTCGGAAACTACTACTGGTCTTCCAGGGAACTATAAAAGCGTAGACAGTTTGAGACCTTACTCCCATAGAAAAAAGTTCGCATGGTGAATGCTGTATTCAATCACGATGCAATTTCTGTGTTTCACCTTCACTCTTAAGGTCCACAGATTATAGAATGCCTCCAGATTTGCTTCGGAAACTACTACTGGTCTTCCAGGGAACGGTCATTGCGTAGGCAGTTTGAGACGTGACTTCATGGAGAAAAGTCCGCATGGTGCCTGTTGTATTCAATCCCGACGCAATCTTTGTGTTTCATCAACACTCTGAAGGTCCAAAGATTACAGAATGCCTCCAGATGGGGTTCGGAAACCACTACTGGTCTCCCAGGAATCGATCAAATCGTAGACAGTTTGAGATATTACTCACATGGTGAAACGTCCGCATGGTGACTATTGTATTCAAACCCGATGCAATTTTTGTGTATCATCAACACTCTGAAGGTCCAAAGATTACGAATGCCTCCAGATGGGCTTCGGAAAACACTACTGGTCTCCCAGGAATCGATCAAAGCGTAGAAAGTTTGAGACATTACTCCCATGAAGATAAGCCGCATGGTGCCTCTTGTATTCAATCCCGATGCAATTTCTATGTTTCATCAACACTCTGAAGTTCCACAGATTACAAACAGCCTCCAGATATGCTTGGGAAACTACTATTGTTCTTCCAGGGAACGATCAAAGCGTACACAGTTTGAGACATTACTCCCATTGAGAAAAGTCCGCATGGTGCCTGTTGTATTCAATCCCGATGCAATTTTTGTGTTTCATCAACACTCTGAAGGTCAAAAGATTACAGAATGCCTCCAGATGGGCTTCGGAAACCACTACTGGTCTCCCAGAAATCAATCAAATCGTAGACAGTTTGAGACATTACTCCCATGGAGAAAAGTCCGCATGAGGCATGTTGTATTCAATCCCGATGCAATATCTGTGTTTCATCAACACTCTTAAGGTCCAAAGAATACTGAATGCCTCCAGTTGTGCTTTGTAAACAACTACTGGTCTTCCAGGGAACGATCAAAGCGTAGACAGTTTGAGACATTACTCCCTTCCAGAAAAGTCCGCAAGGTGAATATCTTATTCCATCACGATGCAATTTCTGTGCTTCATCATCACTCTGAAGCTCCACTGAGTACAGAATGCCTCCAAATGTGTTTCGGAAACTACTGCTGGTCTTCCAGGGAACGATCAAAGCGTAGACAGTTAGAGACATTACTCGCATGGAGAAAAGTCCTCATGGTGCCTGTTGTATTCAATCAGGATACAATTTTAATATTTCAACAACATTCTGAAAGGAAGGTCCACAGATTACAGAGTTCCTGCAGATGTACTCCGGAATCTGCTACTGGTCTTCCAGGGAACGATCAAAGCGTAGACAGTTTGAGACATTAGTCCTATGGAGAAAATTTCGCATGGTGCCTGTTGTATTCAATCTCGATACAATTTCTGTGATCCATCAACACTCTGAAGGTCCACAATTACAAACTGCCTCCAGATGTGCTTCAGAAACCACTACTGGTCTCCAAGGAATCGATCAAAGCGCAGACAGTTTGAGACATTACTCCCAAGGAGAAAAGTTCGCATGGTGAATGTTGTATTCCATTTCGGTGCAACTTCTGTGTTTCATCAACACTCTGAAGGTCCACAGATTACAAACTGCCTCCAGATGTGCTTCGGAAACTACTATTGGTCTGCTAGGGAGCGATCAAAGCGTGGAGAGTTTGAGACATTACTCCCATGGGGAAAAGTCCGCATGGTGCCTGTTGTATTCAATCGCGATGCAATTTCTGTGTTTTCATCGACACCTTTCTTTGGTGAATTTGGACATGAGCTAGGAACTTAAGATTTTGCATGAAAGGAGGACTATTAGCCGCGTTGCACTGCAGATTGTGAAAAGTGTTCATATGTAGTAAAAACCAGAGAAATCCGTCCGTATTCGTCATTTGATATCGAATCGACTTAAAACCAGATCGTCACATTGTCCGCTCTTCTTTCTGAAACGGTTACATTTATCGTCTGCAATGCAATGTCACGTGCTACGGTATGCGGAGACTCTAGAAGCACCACAGTAGAACACAGAAGAAGCTTCTAAGTTGATCTAATAGCCAGTAAGAAGCAGTACAATTCGAGTTTTAGTTATCGGTTATTGACTTTTTACCCTTCTTTGGTGCTTTTGTACATGAGCTAGGACCTTAACATTTTGCATGAAAGGAGGACTAGCAGCTGCGTTGCACGGGAAAATGTGAAAAGTGTTGATATGTACTAAAAACCTGAGAAATCCGTGCGTTCTCGTCATTTGTTATCGAATCGACTTAAAGCCAGATCGCCACATTGGCCGCAATTCTCTTTGAAACGGTTACATTTATTGTCTGAAAAGCTATGTCGCGTGCTGCGGTATGCGAAGACACTAAAAGCACCGTAGGAGAACACAGAAGAAGCTTCCAAGTTTATGTAATAGCCAGTAAGAAGCAGTACTACTCAAGTTTTAGTAATGGATTATTGACTTTTTAGCAGGCTTTGTTGCCTTGGAAATGAGCTAAGACCTTAAGATATTGCATGAAAGGAGGACTAGCAGCCGCGTTGCACGGAAGAATGTGAAAGGTGTTCATATGTAGAAAAACCTGAGAAATCCGTCCGTTCTCGTCATTTGTTGTCGAATCGAGTAAAAGTCAGAACGTCACATTGGACGCTATTCTCTCTGAAAATGTTAAATTTATCGTCTGAAAAGCTATGTCGCGTGCTGCGGTATGCGGAGACACTAAAAGCTGCATGGTAGAACACAGATGAAGCTTCTAAGTTGATGTAATAGCCTGTAAGAAACATTACAATTCATATTTTAGTTATCGATTATTGATTTTTTTACCATTCTTTGGTGCTTTGGACACGAACTAGGACCTTAATATTTTGCATGAAAGGTGGACTAGCAGCCGTGTTGCACGGGAGAATGTGATAAGTGTTCATATGTAGCAAAAACCTGAGAAACCCGTCCGTTTCCGTCATTTGTTATCGAATCGACTTAAAGCCACATCGCCACATTGGCTGCAATTCTCTTTGAAATGGTTACATTTATTGTCTGAAAAGCTATATCGCGTGCTGCGGTATGCGAAAACTCTAAAAGCACCATAGGAGAACACAGAAGAAGCTTCTAAGTTGATGTAATAGCCAGTAAGAAGCAGTACAATTCAAGTTTTAGCTATCGATTATGACTTTTTACCCTTCTTTGGTGCCTTGGATATGAGCTAGGACCTTAAGATTTCACATGAAAGGAGGACTAGCAGGTGCGTTGCACGGGAGAATGTGAAAAGTGTTCATATGTAGAAAAAACCTGAGAAACCCGTCCGTTCTCGTCATTTGTTCTCGAATCGACTAAAAGCCAGATCGCCACATTGGATGCTATTCTCTCTGACACGGTTAAATTTATTGTCTGAAAAGCTATGTCGCGTGCTGCGGTATGCGGAGACACTAAAAGCTCCATGGTAGAACACAGAAGAAGCTTCTAATTTGATGTAATAGCCAGTAAGAAGCAGTACAATTCAAGTTTTAGTAATCGATTATTGACTTTTTACCCTTCTTTGGAGCCTTGGACTAGAGCTAGGATCTTAAGATTTTGCATGAAAAAATTACTAGCAGCCGCGTTGCACGGAAGAATGTGAAAAGTGTTAATATGTAGTAAAAACATGAGAAACCCGTCCGTTTAAGTCGTTTGTTATCGAATCGACTTAAAGCCAGATCAACACATTGGCCGCTGTTCCCTATGAAACGGTTACATTTATCGTCTGCAACGCTATGTCGCATTCTGCGGTATGCGGTGACACTAAAAGCGTCATAGTAGAACTAAGAAGAAACTTCTAAATTGATGTTATAGCCAGTAAGAAGCAGTACAATTCATGTTTTAGTAATCGATAATTGAGATTTTACCCTTCTTTGGTGCCTTGGACATGATCTAGGATCTTAAGATTTTGTATGAAAGGATTCCTGGCAGCCGCGTTGCATGGGAGAATGTGAAATGTATTCATATGTAGTAAAAACCTGAGAATTCCGTCCGTTTTCGTCATTTGTTATCGAATCGACTTAAGCCCAGATCGTCACAATCGCCGCTCCTCTCTCTGAAACGGTTACATTTATCGTCTGCAAAGGTATGTCACGTGCGGCGTAATTCGGAGACACTAAAAGCACCATATTAGAACACAGAAGAAGCTTCTACGTTGATGTAATAGCCAGTAAGAAGCAGTACAATTCAAGTTTTAGCTATGGATTATTCACTTTTTACGCTTCTTTGGTGCCTTGGACATGAGGTAGGACCTTAAGAATTTGCATGTAAGGAAGACTAGCAGCCGCGTTGCACGCGAGAATGTGAAAAGTGTTCCTATGTAGTAAAAACCGGAGAAATCTGTCCGTTTTCGTCATTTGTTATCGGATCAACTTAAAGCCAGATCGTCACATTGGCCACTATTCTCTCTGAAACAGTTACATTTATCGTCTGCAAAGTTATGTCGCGTGCTGCGGAATGCGGAGACACTAAAATCGTCATTGTAGAACACTGAAGAAGCTTCTAAGGTGATGTAATTGCCAGTAAGAAGCAGTACAATTCAAGTTTTTGCTATCGATTATTGACTTTTGAGCCTACCTTGGTGCCTTGGACATGAGCTAGGACCTTAAGATTTTGCGTGAGAGGCGTACTAGCAGCCGCGTCGCACGGGAGAATGTGAAAAGTGTTCATATGTAGTAAAAACCTGAAAAATCCGTCCATTTTCTTCCTTTGTTATCGAATCGACTTAAAGCCAGATATTCACATTGACCGCTCTTCTCTCTGAAACGGTTACATTTGTCGTCTGCCAAGCTATGTCGCGTGCTGAGGTATGCGGTGACACTAAAAGCACCATAGTAGAACACAGAAGAAGCTTCTAAGTTTATGTAATAGCCAGTAAGAAGCAGCACAATTCAAGTTTTGCTATCGATAATGGACTTTTTACCCTTCTTTGGTGCCTTGGACGTGAGATAAGACCTTAAGATTTTGCATGAGAGGAGGACTAGCAGCCGCGTTACACGAGAGAATGTCAAAACTGGTCATATGTAGCAAAAACCTGAAAAATCCGTCCGTTATCCTCCTTTGTTATCGAATCGACGTAAAGCCAGATCTTCACATTGACCGTTCTTCTCTCTGACACGGTTACATTTATAGTCTGCAAAGCTATGTCGCGTGCTGAGGTATGCGGAGACACTAAAAGCGTCATAGTAGATCAAAGAAGAAACTTCTAAGTTGATGTAATAGCCAGTAAGAAGCAGTAAAATTCAAGTTTTAGCTATCGATTATTGACTTATTATCCGGCTTTGGTGCCTTGGACATGAGATAGGACCTTAAGATTTTGAATGAAAGAAGGACTAGCAGACGCGTTGCAAGGGAGAATGTGAAAAGTGTTCATATGTAGTAAAAACCTAAGAAATCCGTCCGTTTTCCTCATTTATTATCGAATAGACTTAAAGCCAGATCGTCACATTGACCGCTATTCTCTCTCAAACAGTTACATTTATCGTCTGCAAAGTTATGTCGCGTGCTACGGTATGCGTAGACGCTATATGCACCATAGTAGAACACAGCAGAAGCTTCCAAGTTTATGTAAAAGCAAGTAATATGCAGTAGAATTCAAGTTTTAGTTATCGATTATTGACTTTTTAGCCGGCTTTGGTGCCTTGGACATGAGCTAGGACCTTAAGATTTTGCATGAAAGGAGGACTAGCAGATGCGTTGCACGGAAGAATGTGAATATTGTTCATATGTAGAAAAACCTGTGAAACCCGTCCGTTTCCGTCATTTGTTATCGAATCGACATAAAGGGATCGTCACATTGGCCGCTATTCTCTCTGAAACGGTTACATTAATCGTCTGCAAAGCTATGTCACGTGCTGCGGTATGCATAGACACTAAAAGCACCATAGGAGAACACAGAAGAAGCTCTAAGTTGATATAATAGCCAGTAAGAAGCAGTACAATTCAAGTTTTAGTTATCGATTATTGACTTTTTATCTTTATTTGGTGACTTGGACATGAGCTAGGACCTTCAGATTTCACATGAAAGGAGGATTAGCAGGTGCGTTGCACGGGAGAATGTAAAAAGTGTTCATATGTAGAAAAAACCTCAGAAACCCGTCCGTTCTCGTCATTTGTTCTCGAATCGAGTAAAAGCCAGATCGCCTCATTGGCCGCTATTCTCTCTGAAACGGTTACATTCGTCGTCTGCAAATCTATGTCGCGTGCTGCGGTATGCGGAGACACTAAAAGCACCATAGTAGAACACAGAAGAAGCTTCTAAGTTGATGTAATAGCCTTTAAAAAGCAGTACCATTCAAGTTTTAGCTATCGACTATTGACTTTTTACCCTTCTTAGCTGCCTTGGACATGAGCTAGGACCTAAAGATTTTGCATGAAAGGAGGACTAGCAGCCGCGTTGCACGGGAAAATGTGAAAAGTGTTCATTTCTAGTAAAAACCTGAGAAATCCGCCAACTTTCGTCATTCGTTATCGAATAGACTTAAAGCCAGATCGTCACTTTGGACGCTCTTCTCTCTGGAACGGTTACATTTATCGTCTGAAAAGCTATGTCGCGTGCTGCGGTATGCGGAGACACTAAACGCACCATAGTAGTTGATGTAATAGCCTGTAAGAAGCAGTACAATTCAAGTTTTAGTTATCGATTATTGACTTTTTAGCCTTCCTTGTTGCCTTGGACATGAGCTAGGACCTTAAGGTTTTGCATGAAAGGAGGACTAGCAGACGCTTTGCTTGGGAGAATGTGAAAAGTGTTCATATGTAGTAAAGACCTGAGAAATCCGTCCGTTTTCGTCTTTTGTCATCGAATCGACTTAAAGACAGATCGTCACATTGGCCGCTATTCTCTCTCAAACGTTTACTTTTATCGTCTGCAAAGCTATTTTGCGTGCTGCGGCATGCGGAAACACAAAAAGCACCATAGTATAACACAGAGGAAACTTCTACGTTGATGTAAAAGCCAGTAAGAAGCAGTACAATTCAAGTTATAGTTATCGATTATTGACTTTTTAGCTATCCTTGGTTCCTTGGAAATGAGCTACGACCTTAAGATTTTGCATGAATGGCGGATTAGCAGCCGCGTTGCACGGGAGAATGTGAACTGTGTTCATCTGTAGTAAAAACAGGAGAAATATGTCCGTTGTCGTCATTCGTTATCGAATCGACTCAAAGCCAGATCGTCACATTGGCCGCTCTTCTCTCTGGAACGGTTACATTTATCGTCTGCAAAGCTATGTCGCGTTCTGCGGTTTGCGAAGACACTAAAAGCACAATAGTAGAACACAGAAAAAGCTTCTAAGTTGATGTAATAGCCAGTAAGATGCAGTACAATTCAAGTTTTAATTATCGATTATTGACTTTTTACCCTTCTTTGGTGCCTTGGGCATGAGGTAAGACCTTAAGATTTTGCATGAGAAGAGGACTAGCAGCCGCGTTGCACGAGAGAATGTAAAAAGTGTTCATATGTAGTAAAAACCTCAAAAATCCGTATATTTTCCTCCTTTGTTACCGAATCGACTTAAAGCCAGATATTCTCATTGCCCGCTCTTCTCTCTGAAACGGTTACATTTATCGTCTGCAAAGCTATGTCGCGTGCTGCGGTATGCGGTGACACTAAAAGCACCATAGTAGAACACAGAAGAAACTTCTAAGTTGATGTAATAGCTAGTAAGAACCAGTACAATTCAAGTTTTAGCTATGGATTATTGACTTTTTACCATTCTTTGGTGCCTTGGACATGAGGTAGGACCTTAAGAGTTTGCATGAAAGGAGGACTAGCAGCCGCGTTGCACGCGAGAAAGTGAAAAGTGTTCATATGTAGTAAAAACCGGAGACATCTGTCCGTTTTCGTCATTTGTTATCGAATCGACTTAAAGCCAGATCGTCACATTGGCCGCTATTTTCTCTGAAACAGTTACATTTATCGCCTGCAAAGTTATGACGCGTGCTGCGAAATGCGGAGACACTAAAAGCACCATAGTAGAACACAGAAGAAACTCCTAAGTTGATGTAAAAGCCAGTAAGAAGCAGTACATCAAAATTTACTTATCGATTATTAACTTTTTAGCCTTCCTTGGTGCCTTGGACATAAGCTAGGGCCTTAAGATTTTGCGTGAAAGGCGTACTAGTAGCCGCGTCGCACTGGAGAATGTGAAAAGTGTTCATATGTAGTAAAAACATGAGATATCCGCCCATTTTTGCCATTCGTTATCGAATAGACTTAAAGCCAGATCGTCACATTGGACGCTCTTCTCTCTGGAACGGTTACATTTATCTTCTGAAAAGCTATGTCGCGTGCTGCGGTATGCGGAGACACTAAAAGCACCATAGTAGTTGATGTAATAGCCAGTAAGGAGCAGTACAATTCAAGTTTTAGTTATCGATTATTGACTTTTTAGCCTTCCTTGGTGCCTTGGACATGAGCTAGGACCTTAAGATTTTGCGTGAAAGGCGTACTAGCAGCCGCGTCGCACGGGAGAATGTGAAAAGTGTTCATATGTAGTAAAAACCTGAGAAATCCGTCCGTTTTCTTCATTTGTTATCGAATCGACTTAAAGCCCGATCGTCACAAAGGCCGCTATTTTCTCTGAAACGGATACATTTATCGTCTGCAAAGCTATGTCGCGTGGTGCGGTATGCGGTGACACTAGAAGCACCATAGTAGAACACAGAAGAAGCTTCTAAGTTGATGTAAAAGCCAGCAAGAAGCAGTACAATTCAAGTTTTAGTTATCGATTATTGACTTTTTAGCCTTATTTGGTTCCTTGGACATGAGCTAGGACCTTAAGATTTAGCATGAATGGCGGACTAGCAGCCGCGTTGCACGGGAGAATGTGAACTGTGTTCATATGTGGTAAAAACCTGAGAAATCCGTCCGTTTTCGTCATTTGTTATCGAATCGACTTAAAGCCAGATCGACACATTGGCCACTATTCTCTCTGAAACGGTTACATTTATCGTCTGCAAAGGTATGTCGCGTGCGGCGGCATGCGGAGACACTAAAAAGACCATAGTTGAACACAGAAGAAGCTTCTAAGTTGATGTAATAGCCAGTAAGAGGCAGTTGAACTCAAATTTTAGTTGTCAATTATTGACTTTTTAACTGGCTTTGGTGCCTTGGACATGAGCTAGGACCTTAAGATTTTGCATGAATGGCGGATTAGCAGCCGCGTTGCACGGCAGAATGTGAACTGTGTTCATATGTAGTAAAAACAGGAGAAATATGTCCGTTTTCGTCATTCGTTATCGAATCGACTCAAAGCCAGATCGTCACATTATCCGCTCTTTTCTCTGGGACGGTTACATTTATCGTCTGCAAAGCTATGTCGCGTTCTGCGGTATGCGAAGACACTAAAAGCACAATAGTAGAACACAGAAAAAACTTCTGAGTTGATGTAATAGCCAGTAAGAAGCAGTACTACTCAAGTTTTAGTTATCGATTATTGACTTCTTATCCGGCTTTGGTGCCTTGGACATGAGCTAGGACCTTAAGATTTTGCATGAAAGGAGAACTAGCAGACGCGTCGCTTGGGAGAATGTGAAAAGTGTTCATATGTAGTGAAAACCTGAGAAATCCGCCGGTTTTCGTCATTTGTCAACGAATCGACTTAAAGCCAGATCGTCACATTGGCCGCTATTCTATGTGAAACGGTTACATTTGTCGTCTGCAAATCTATGTAGCGTGCTGCGGTATGCGGTGACACTAAAAGCACCATAGTAGATTACAGATGAAAAATTCTACGTTGATTTAATAGCCAGTAAGATGCAGTACAATTCAAGTTTTAATTATCGATTATTGACGTTTTAGCCGGCCTTTGTGCCTAGGAGAAGAGCTAGGACCTTAAGATTTTGCATGAAAGGAGGACTAGCAGCAGTGTTGCATGGGAGAATGTGAAAAGTGTTCATATGTGGTAAAAACTTGAGAAATCCATCCGTTTTTGTCATTTGCTATCGAATCGACTTATAGCCAGATCGTCACATTGGCCGCTCTTCTCTCTGAAACGGTTACATTTATCGTCTGCAAAGCTATGTCGCGTGCTGCGGTATGCGGAGACACTAAAAGCAACATAGTAGAACACAGAAGAATCTTCTAAGTTGGTGTATTAAACAGTAAGAAGCAGTACAATTCAAGTTTTACTTATCGATTATTCACCTTTTACCCTTCTTTGTTGCCTTGGGCATGAGCTAGGACCTTACGATTTTGGATGAAACGAGGACAAGCAGCCGCGTTGCACGGGAGAATGTGAAAAGAGTTTATATGTAGTAAGAACCAGAGAAATCCGTCCGTTTTCGTCATTTGTTATCGTTACGACTTAAAGCCAGATCGTCACATTGGCCGCTCTTCTGTCTGAAACGGTTACATTTATCGTCTGCAAAGCTATGTAGCGTGATGCGGTATGCGGGGACACTTAAAGCACCATTGCAGAACACAGAAGAAGCTTCTCAGTTGATGTAATAGCCAGTAAGAAGCAGTACAATTCAAGTACTAGTTATCGATTATTCACTTTTTACCCTTCTTTGGTGTCTTGTAGATGTGCTAGGACCTTAAGATTTTGCATGGAAGGACCACTAGCAGCCGCGATGCACGGAAGAATGTAAAAAGTGTTCATATGTTGTAAAAACCTGAGAAATCCGTCCGTTTTCGTCATTTGTTAGCGAATCGACTTAAGGCCAAATCGTCACATTGGCCGCTTTTCTCTCTGAAACGGTTACATTTATCGTCTGCAAAGGTATGTCGCGTGCTGCGGTATGCGGAGACACTAAAAGCACCATAGTATACCACAGATGAAGCTTCTAAGTTGATGTAATAGCCAGTAAGAAGTAGTACAATTCAAGTTTTAGTTATCGATTATTAATTTTTTACCCATCTTTGGTGCCTTGGACATGAGCTTGTAAGTAGGCTGTTTAGGTCTTCTTATTGGTAACGCCACATAGCGCTCGGTATGAAAAAATCACTGGCTGTGCCGTGTGCAGTCTGTGTTTAGTTTGCATTGTTGTCTGCCATTGTAGTGTTGGGCAGCGGCAGCTGGATGCTAACAGCGCGTAGCGTTGCGCAGTTGGAGGTGAGCCGCCAGCAGTGGTGGACGTGGGGAGAGAGATGGCGGAGTTTTGAAATTTGTAAGAATTGGTGTCATGAACTGATATATATATTATGACTATTAAATTAAATACATTGTTTGTTCTCTATCAAAATCTTTCATTTGCTAACTGTACCTATCAGTAGTTAGTGCCTTCCGCAGTTTGATTATTTTAGTTAGCTGGCAGTAGTGGCGCTCGCTGTATTGCAGTAGTTCGAGTAACGAAGATTTTTGTGAGGTAAGTGATTTGTGAAACATATAGGTTAACGTTAGTCAGGGCCATTCTTTTGTAGGGATTATTGAAAGTCAGATTGCGTTGCGCTAAAAACTATTGTGTGTCAATTTAAGCACAGTCTTGTATAATTTTTCTAAGGGGACGTTTCATATGTCGACCCTTAGCCGAGGATACCTCACTGGAATCTTCTGATTTTTTCCTTGTAGTTTGTGTAATTAGTGTAGCTTTTGTTTATTGCTAGCGCCTAATCTTAGAGTGAATTTCCTTTGTAGTTGTAGTCTTTCATTGTTGTACAGTACAACAGTTGTGGCATGCATGTAGAGTTGCACCAAGTATTTCGCAGCTGCGCTTGCAATTAACTAGATATTATTTTCAGTGCTATGTTAATGTGTTCTGTTATTTTTGCTCTTCAAATTGTGCTTTTCTGTTTTATCGTGTGAAATATTGTGACAATAATGGCGTGTGAAAAACGTAATACTAGGCTACAAAGTAAACTGGGAAATGACAGTGAAGACGGAAGCAATGTGTTAGCGCCACCATGTAATGAATTCACAAATGTTCAAAGTAGTAATTTGGTAATAGTGCATAGGAAAATGGAGCGGGCTGCAAATAATGGTGTAGGAAGTGAAACAGTTAGTGAACAGGGAAGCATTATCGATCGATTGGTCGGCAACAGCTCGCGTCAGGAATCCGATATGACAGGACACAATCTTGCAAATACTGTACATTCAGGTTTGCGTCCTCACCGTTTTCTCAAATAAGCCGAGACACATTTTCTGCTTGTCAAACTGTGAATGTTGCCGGTGCAAATGCACTGATGAAATGCATAGATGATCAAATTCCAGACACTAATACATTATTATTGCAATTAATGCAACAAATGAAACAAAACAAGAGACAAACACAGCAACAGTTAGACACAATGGAACAAAATCTTCAAAAGTTAGACACAATGGAACATAATCTTCAAAAGTTAGACACAATGGAACAAAATCTTCAAAAGTTAGACACAATGGAACAAAATCAGAGACAAACACAGCAACAGTTGGACACAATGGAACATAATCTTCGGAAGTTAGACACCACACTTGAACAAACACGTGAAGATTTAACTACTGAGTTACATAACATTGAATCGAAATGTCAAAAAATCTGTAATGACGTAAAAACACAAATTTGTGAGCATTTTCAACCTATTTTTTCGCGGCATGAAAACTCATTACAGAATCACGAAGCAGCCATAAAAGAATTGCAAACTGTTGTTCGTTAAAATCACGACACCTTGCAAGCTAAAATGGACTCAGTTGCATCCACCGATTCGGTTATGCAACTTGCAAGAACTCAGGAAAACTTAAAGGACACAGTAGATTCGATTTCAACACAAATGGACATTCTGAAATTTGGTTCAGAAAATCACACTGAGGAAATGTGTTCACTATCGGAGAAAGTAGCCGAACTTTCGGATCAGTTCACTAATTTATCTACGAAGGTAGATGATAATTTGAATGACACAAAACCGGTAGTCTTTAATGACACAGAAGAGTGCGAACAAATTAGGAAATTCAAACAAAGTCTGAATCAAATTAGTACGCAACACCAAAGAGAAATCCGGGAAGTACAGGATCAGCTGACACAGGTAATACAACAATTACGTATTTCAGAGGACACTCGCGCTCCAACACGGAAAGAGCGACATAGAAATACGGAACAGCCACAAAATAATATCACAGGGCACTTCGGAAATTATGAAAGAAATTGGCAAGGTACACCGAATTCTGAGATGGAACCGCCGACACGACGTAACAATGACCGATATGCTACCCGCCGAGACGATGATTTTGACTATAAGCTGTTCATTACTGCACGTAAATTCAAAACATTTAAGAATTCTGGCAACGACATTCATCCACAAGCGTGGCTCCATCAATTCTCTCATTGTTTTCCTCCCAACTGGTCACTAGAGCACAGATTAGAATTTATGTATGGCTGCTTAGAGAATGAACCAGCTGTAAGAATGCGATCGGTCATTCACGATTGCCACAGTGAAGGAGAATTTTACCATGCCTTCCTCTCAGCATATTGGCCGCAAGCCACACAAGACCGAGTAAAACATGGCATCATGATGATGAAACATTTCGAACAATCTGAATTTTCCAGTCTTGTGAAATATTTTGAAGACATGTTGCACAAGAATCAGTACCTGTCAAACCCATACAGCCTGTCAGAACTCATCCGCATTTGCTTAATCAAATTGCCTGAACATTTACGGCATATTATTTTGGCAGGCCGTTGCAAAGACGACATTGAAGCTTTTCAGGGACTCTTACAAGAATTAGAAATTGACACTGACAATCGCGGAACGCGAAAACAGGAACACAACAATTACAGGTCACATCCGTCGCAATTCCGCGATGAAAGAAATAATAACTGGACACGACAAGGCTATTCTCACAATACAAATCGTGACCAAAACAGACACCACCCGTATGACAACCGTTGGCAGAGTAGTAATAATTACAGGGAAAGGTCACCTCTCCGCGGTAATGACTATCACAGAGACAATCAGAGAAACAGACAATATGGGAACCAAAATAATTACTATCAAGGGAGACAGAATAACTTTAGACGCAACGGTCCAGCGCGCAGTTACGATTCAGAGAGAAATTCTCCACCACGTGACCGACAAGAAAGAAACTATGGAATCTACCGACATGACGACAGACGATATGATCGTAACGACAGACCTGAATTGCAGCAGAACTGGCGGGAATCAAACAGAGCAGGGCCCTCTCGACAAGGTGAATTTGTAGAAGTTAGGTCTCCAAATCCCAATAACGACGCGCGCCAACAAAGACACAGTAGGCAATGACTCATACCGCTGGCAGCCTCAAAACGTAGTTATCAAACTGACGACGCAGCTGCCGTAGCTAGTAATTACGTTAAAATGGAAGAAATTAGGGACATATTACTCCAGGAACACGACGTAAAACACAACAACATTGCATATCCTGTGATTCACATTACTGTAAATGACGTAAAATTTACGGCAGTACTTGACTCAGGCAGTCCCATTTCAGTAATTAGTGAAACAGCTTTTAGCAAATGCAATAAATCGAACGATTGCCCCACACTTCCGTTACGCAAGATTAAATTACAAAGTGCAGTCATTGGAAAAAGTGTAGATGTACACCAACAAACCAACTTAGAATTCTTTTGTCAGAGCCACAGCTTCTCTATGAACTTTCTTATTGTTCCATTGTTGTCGACGGAAATTATACTGGGAGTAGACTTTTTGAATGAATACAAAGCAATCTTAAACTTTCACGATGCTGAAATAAGTTTAGAGAAAGAAGGTAAGTCAATAGCTTTGAAATTTGAAGATTGGCTCTCAAACCATGACGAGGAAATTAATCGGATTTTCCTTCTGTTAGACAACAGTTCGGAATTTTCTACGGAACTAGACACTAACAGTCGCTCTGCAAGTACTGACAGGGATGATATCGACGGCACAATTGAAACTAATGAGTTAATTCAGAATAAAATTCAAACAATTGAGAATTGTAATTACACTGATAGGCAGGACCTTTCTGAGATTTTACAAGCACATTCCACAGTTTTTACTCACAAAACAGGAACAATCAAGGGATTTCAATACCAATTTCGTGTTCATGAGCATACTAAATTTTGTGTTAGACCATACGTAATTCCAGCACATTATAGGGACCGTGTTAGAACAGAAATACAATCCATGCTTGACGACGGCATTATTGAGCCTGCAGTAAGCTCATACAACAATCCATTACATGTTGTTGAGAAGAAAAATGGATCGATCAGGCTTGTCTTAGATTCGAGACAAATCAATACTATCATTATTCCTGAAACAGACAGGCCGCAAACGTTGGAAGAACTTCTTCAAAATTTTAATGGTGTAAAAGTGTTGTCTTCCATTGATCTCAGATCCAGCTTTTATCAGATCGAACTTCATCCAGAATGTAGAAAATATACAGCTTTTCTTTGTTTTGGCGTTTGTTATCAGTTTCGGAAACTTCCTTTTGGTTTGAACATTTCCTCGGCAGCATTCATTCGCGGGCTAAATTCCATATTACCTGAGCTCTTAAAACGTCACATCACCTTATATGTGGACGATATTCTGATAGCAGAAGCCTCATGGGAACAACATAATCGCATCCTCAACAGCGTGTTACATATTTTTGCAGAATCTGGAATTACAGTTAACTTGGAAAAGTCTGAATTCGGTAGGACAAAAGTGAAGTTTTTGGGACATATTATTTCTTCTGAAGGCATCCAGCCGGTTCCTGAAAAGTTAGAAGCAATCAGAGCCATTCCAATTCCATCCACAAAAAAACAAGTCCGCAGTTTTCTAGGTCTCGTAAATTTTTACCGTCGTTTTCTGAATATGCAAATTCTAGTTACACCAAAACTTTGTTCTCTCACTGGAAAAAATACTATTTGGAACTGGGACGAACAAGCACAGTTGGAATTCAATTCTTTGAAAGAATCGCTCCTTAACGCGCCAATACTAGCTCATCCAGATCTTTCACAAGACTTTTGCCTAAGCACGGATTCTTCTAAAGTCGGTCTTGGTGCCCATTTATTTCAAGAAGACACAGAAAATGACATTACTGTTCAGAAAACCATTGCTTTTGCTAGCCGAGTGCTAACAAAATCTGAAAGAAATTATTCCGTTACTGAATTAGAAGCTTTAGCTATCGTTTGGGCATTTAACAAATTCCGTTTCTTTCTTTATGGTAAGCACGTAAAAGTATACAGTGACCACCGTGCATTACAATTTCTTATGTCTTCAAAATTAAATCATGACAGGTTAAAACGTTGGGCATTGTTTCTGCAAGAATTCCACTTCACAATAGTTTACATTCCCGGCAAGGAGAACATTGTTGCGGACGCACTGTCACGCGCACCGGCTGGGCTTGAGAAAAGTAACACAGAAAGCAACCTCGAGAGAAATTTCAGTATTCTTTACATCCAGAAAGTCGCCTTTGAAAACTTCATCACCACATCTTTAAAGGACATTGCTCATGAACAAGACAAAGATCCGATTTGGAAAGACATCAAAAGTAAATGGCATGAAAAGACACACACACAGATTCGGCTTTATTATCTGGTTAGAAACAACATACTGTTCAAACGATGCACTGTTGATGACAAGCTATGGGTACTTTGCATTCCAGACGATTTTGTTAATAAGCTCATTTGGTACATTCATTTCAGCTATGCACATTTTGGTCCACGAAAATGTTATCATATTCTTCGAACGACTTGTTATTTTAACAATATGGAAAAGAGAATTCGAAGAGTCTTGTCTATTTGTAAACTTTGTCAAAAGGCGAAACCATCTACTGTCACTCATCGTGCTCCATTGTTTCCTATCATTCCTTCTAAATTAAAAGAATTTGCTGCTGTTGATCTCTTGGGACCGCTTGTCAGAACATCTAATGGATTTTCGTACGTTCTAGTCGCTGTTGAACTTACTTCAAAATTCGTTTCTTTCACTCCGTTACGTAAAGCCACTGGACGGTCTGTATCCAACGCCTTTGTTAGAAATTTCTTACGTGAAGTTGGACACGTTAGTAAAGTAATTTCAGATAACGGACCGCAATTCAGATCTGCTGTTTGGTCACGCATGCTTCGTAACCATAAAATCAAATCTGTTTTTATTTCATTGTACTCACCACATTGTAACCCGTCTGAACGGATTATGAAAGAAATCAATAAGCTTTGCAGACTTTATTGTCACAGAAAGCATCAGCATTGGGACAGATATTTACACTTATTTCAAAACGTGCTGAATGAAATGCCTCATGACTCCACTGCTTTACCACCTGTTCTTGTACTGAAGAATAAAGAACCACCAAACAGAATCAGAGAACTTGTACCTTTTCCGAATACACGTAAACTTCGACACAAAGACATAATTGATTTGGCTATTAAAAATATAAATTCTGCTGCAGACAAAAGGAAAAAATTACACGGTAAAGCAAATGCAAAGAAATTATATATTGGTCAGAAAGTTCTCATTAAAGCTCATCCATTGTCACATAAGAAGAAACACTTGAGTCACAAATTCTTTCTAGTTTACAATGGACCTTACAGAATCCGACGTATACCACATGATAATTGCGTTGAAGTTGAAACTCTGCGTACTAGGAAGAGTAAAGGTTTACACCACATTTCACATGTAAAACCGTTTATTGAAAGATAATCTGCTTTTTAACTTTGTCTTTGCCATAAAACATTTCACTTCACATTTCTAGTATGCTTTGTCACACTGAGAAACTGTTAACATGCAACAATGTTTGAAGTTTACTATCCAGTTTAGAACCTACGGAACATATTTAAACAGAAATTACGAATGCATTGTTATAGTGAACAGACGTCACAGTGTTATTGTGCGTGTACATTCTTGCTTGTTAGTTGCACGATTACGTAACGACCATAAGGTTCACATACTTAGAACATTTACCAGTATTGCTAATGGGATTTTAATGCAACATTTTGGTTTACTTGAAAATACATTCTGGATTTAAAGTACTTTCTGTGAGATACCAGATGATACAGTGGTTAGTTTATGTGACAGCTACACGATTTTATCACGACGCTACTGATGAGTGACAATTTACAACGTTGCTTTTGCAGTTTATCTGTTTTATATCTACACAGTTTTTCTGAATTTTTCTGGAAAGTAAAACATGTTTTAGTAGTAACGTTTGTGGTATAGCTACAATGAGACAGCCTTTTCTGTAGCACAACAATACGTACAGTACAGTACTTACTTCATCACGGCAATAAGTGTAATAACTATGATATCTATACGCATAGCATTTCAATTTCGTTTATCATGAGGTAAGTACATTGACTTCTGCAGAACTTAGCCTTCGGAGGACAACAACTACGACACTTCCACAGAGATTGTCTTACAGCAAGACGCACATTTAGCGCTACAGGACACGCATTAAACTATTTATTTTTCAACATATTTTAATTACAAAGAAAGTTTTCCGTAATACATTTCATTCCATTGCTGTAATCTGTAACACTTGAGGATATAATTACATTATCCTCAGGGGGGTACACGCATGCTTTGTGTACCATGTGTTTGGCAAGCACAAGGAGCCCTAGCTAATATGGTATTTGCTTATACAACTTTACACATCGGTACCATATTTCTCTAACACATAAATTACACAGCTATCTGATCATTTAACTGAGAGAGACAAACATTTACTTTACTACATCAGCGACAGATGTTTACGTAATTACACCATTGGATAACTTCACACTTACGAAGTTGTATTTTGTCTGTACTTTGTGAACTGTTCATATTTTTTCGGAACCATTGTGATACTATGAGAGCTTTGAATGACATATTTGGTATGGGATCACGATTTTTAAAGTACGTTTGAGGCAGATGACACTTTTGACATGAGCAGAGAATTTTTTTTTTAGGTTTTGAAATTATTGGAGGAAGTTACGGAGATTTTGAGAGTTGACTGAGGTGTTATGATGTTATTATTACGATTACTATGTGTATTATGCTCTTGCGGTATGTTTATGATCAATAAGCCGATGCTATATGAGTCATTTGATTATGCTATGTATCTGTTATGATGAAATATTGAAGAAGTGTCGACGAATAAGGTAAGAAATAATGAGAAGAGGTTAGGGACTCTGGTTTGTGAAAAAAGTTGTTGGAAACCAAGAATCGTACTTTAAGAGTTATGAGATGTATGTAAATGCGTGAACGTATTACAATGCCGACGAAAATTTTTTGGACACTGTTATATCAATAGTATTTTGTTTCTACAGATGTGTAACGCAAATTCTTGACCTGTGAATTTTTTTATATGAGCCTGCCACTGTAGCGGAAACTGGTGTCGTAAATATTTCGATAAGACAGTTAAGTGACCAACTGCATGTAATGCGTCGTGGGCACCCAGCTGCGCGACAACCACCTGACAAAAAGAAAGCCATTAGTGTGTGACTTTCAGAGACACAGGTAAAAAAAAAGAGGCCATTATCCTCGCTATTGACATTCATTCCTTTGTAGAAAGCATCGCAAATACGCCACGCCCAAACCTGAAAACATATGATTACACTGTGAAGCTCTTAATTTATGATATTTACTGAAATGAAATGATGAGAAATATTTTATATCTATTGTCTTTATAGCTGAGAGATTGCTCATTTTCTTTAATATCCAGTTTCTATCTGCACTGCAGCATTGGCTAAAACAAAATTTAATAGATGTACTAATATCACTATTTTCTGTCTACAGACCCAGTAAAGAATCATTTTATGATACTTTCTTAGAAAAGAGAACACAAATAGACATTTCCCTTCACAGGAATTGCAAAAATAATCTTTTTACGATTTGGTAACTTATCTGCTAGCGTATGTTTTCGTGATGCATCACTCTAATGTTAAGATGTGACATAGGTATTAAACATTTATACTGTAATATTTTTTCTGCTTCAGCTTTGTCATGTTTAGGTATAAGTTATAGCATTTGCTGCGGCTGCTTGCCATTCATAGTGCTACTGAATGTCACTTTGTATTACTAGGTTAAGCTAATTTTATTACTGATTTATTTTTCTTGTTTGCCTTATATTAGTTGTAATATTGCTGCCTTTTTTTGCCAATTTCCATTTTTTATCATTGCTGTTTGTGTTAATTGTTTTGTGCTGCTGCATTGCCTCGTCCCTTAGTTTCGTATCTGAGCTCAGTAGATTTAAGTTAGCTTAAGAGGGGGTAGACTATATAAGAAACTAACTATGATGAATTGGAAGAAAAGCATTGAGAAGCTTTAAGAAACTGGTTTGGCCAAAAAAGTAGTGTACAGTGGAGAAAAACTATTTTTGAAAGAGGATGTGAACCGAATACAGAAAGCAGGTTTAGATAGGACTTTTTGGAAAAATGATGAACTAAGGGAGATCTCTATGCAAAATACTGCAGTAAAACAAACCCTGTCCTTTCCTTTCGTATTATCCCTCTATGTGTTTATGTACCCTTGTGTATTTGTCTTTTTCCTGTCTTTATGTGTTTAGCTAATAAGATTTATGTTGTAGAATTTTTCAAATACTATGTCATTTTCTTTGTAAATATGTTCAGACATTATTTATAGTGTTTTGTTTTAATGCTCATGTGTGAAGTTGATGTTTCAAAAGTTATTCTGAACCTTATGTATGTACTTTTGTTGTAATTTTTGTAACACTGATATATTTGCTATTTCGATTCTTTTGTAAAGCCTGTACTACTGCAAATGTTATCTGTATTGTTATGTTCTTTAAAGATGTATTTTGTACCTTTGTTATTGCATTCTTATGTTATAAAATTGTAATTGACACCAGTTCATCAAATTAAGTAACTTGTAAATTACATTTCACGTCACACGTTTCTGTTGGTCATAGTATATGGACAATATGTGAGAAGTAGGGACTGATAGTGTTTGCACGTGTGTTAATAACTCAGTAAGGGAATGGATAACAGCATTGCTGGTTCTAAGGACAATTCAAAAACAATTTTTCTGAGTGCACAAGTGGTGGTTATGGACTTGTTATATTATCCGCAAGACTCTTCAATGGTGATTGTGCGCCTGCACAGTCAAACAGATAGCTGCTGGCCATCTCTACAAGGACTACAGTGGGTCTACACCTTTGATGACTCACCAATACCATTATTTCTACAAGGACTGCAATGGGTCTGCACCTCTGGTGGCCCACCAATACCGTAATCTCTACCAGGACTACAATGGGCCTATTCTGTGACGACCTACCTACCAATATTCTTCAAAACTTGGGCTGACTCTGCTGTGGGTTTGCTATGTGGTGGCCCATTACCTGTCAGCATCTGAAGAGCCAGCACTGTCTTTCTGTTGGAAGGAAAACACTACTTCTTCAAGACTGCATGGAAATCCACTACTTCAGTGTGCACTTTCTTTTACTCCATAGACATTGATCAAAAACACTGCTATTTTACTATGATGAACGATCAGGACTGTCTTTATGGACTGTGAGCTATATCGCGTGTTGCGATACGTGTGGACGCTAAAAGAACCACAGTAGAACACAGAGGAAGCTTCGAAGTTGATGTAATAGGCAGTTAGAAGCAACACAATTCAAATTTTAGTTATCGATTATTGATTTTAGCTGGCTTTGGTGCCTTGAACATGAGCTAAGACCTTAAGATTTTGTATGAAGGGAGGTCAGGGTGCCGCGTTGCACGGAAGAATGAGAAAAGTGTTCATATGTAGTTAAAACCTGAGAAATACGGCCGATTTCGTCATTTGCTATCGATTCGACTTCATTCCACACCGCCACATTGGTCGCTCTTCTGTCTGAAACCGTTACATTTGTTGTGTGTAAAGCTATGTCGCATGCTGTGGTATGCGGAGACACTAAACGCACCATAGTAGAACTCAGAAGAGGCTTCTAAGTTGATGTAATAGCCAGTAAGATGCAGTACAATTCAAGTTTTAGTTATCGATTATTGAATTTTTACCATTCTTTGGTGCCTTGGACATGAGCCGGGACCTTAAGATTTTGCATGAAAGGAGGACTAGCAGCCGCGTTGCACGGGAGAATGTGAAAAGTGTTCATATGTATTAAAAAAATAAGAAATCCATCCGTCTTCGTCATTTGTTATCGAATCGACTTAAAGCCAGACCGTCAGATTGGCCGCTCTTCTCCCAGAAACGGTTAAATTTATCGTCTGCAAAGTTATGTCGCGTGCTGCGGTATGCGGAGACACTAAAAGCACCATAGTAGAACACAGAAGAAGCTTCTAAGTTGAAGTAATAGCCTTTAAGAAGCAGTACAATTCAAGTTTTAGTTATCGATTATTGACTTTTTAACCGGCTTTGGTGCCTTGGACATGAGCTAGTATCTTACGATTTTGCATGAATCGAGGTCTAGCAGCCACGTTGCACGGGAGAATGTGAAAGGTGTTCATATGTAGTAAAAACAAGAGATATCCGTCCGTTTTCGTAATTTAGTATCGAATCGACTTAAGGCCAGATCGTCACATTGCCTGCTCTGTTCTCTGAAAGGGTTACATTTAACGTCTGCAAAGCTATATCGCGTGCTGCGGTACGTGGAGACACAAAAAGAACCACAGTACAACACAGAAGAAGCTTCGAAGTTGATGTAATCGCCAGTTAGAAGCAGTAAAATTAAAGTTTTTGTTATCGATTATTGACTTTTTAGCTGGCTTTGGTGCCTTGGACATGAGGTAAGACCTTAAGATTTTGCATGAAGGGAGGTGAGGGAGCCGCATTGTACGAAAGAATGTGAAAAGTGTTTAAATCTAGTAAAAACCTGAAAAATACGACCGTTTTCGTAATTTGCTATCGAATCGACTTCATTCCATATCGCCACATTGGCCGCTCTTCTCTCTGAAACGGTTATATCCTTCGTGTGTAAAGCTATGTCGCGTGCTGCGGTATGCGGAGACACTAAAACCACCATAGTAGAACACAGAAGAAGCTTCTAAGTTGATACAATAGCCAGTAAGAAGCAGTACAATTCAAATTTTAGTTAACGATTATTGACTTTTTAGCCGCCTTTGGTGTCTTGGACATAAGCTAGGACCTTACGATTTTCGATGAAGGGAGGTCTAGCACACACGTTGCACGGGAGAATATGAAATGTGTTCATATATAGTAAAAACCTGCGAAATCCGTCCTTTTCGCCATTTGTTATCGAATCGACTTAAAGCCAGATCGTCACATTGGCCGCTCTTCTCTCTGAAACGGTTAAATTTATCGTCTGCAAAGCCATATCGCGTGCTGCGGTACGTGGAGACACTAAAAGAACCACAGTAGAACACAGTAGAATCTTCAAAGTTGATGTAATAGCCAGTTAGAAGCAGTAAAATTCAAGTTTTAGTTATCGATTATTGACTTTTTAGCTGGCTGTGGTGTCTTGGACATGAGCTAAGACCTAAAGATTTTGCATGAAGGGAAGTCAGGGAGCCGCGTTGCACGGACGAATGTGAAAAGTGTTCACATGTAGTGAAAACCTGGAAAATCCGTCCGTTTTCGTTATTTATTATCGAATCGACTTAAAGCCAGGTCGTCACATTGGCCGCCCTTCTCTCTGAAATGGTTACATTTATCGTCTGCAAAGCTATGTCGCGTGCTGCAGTATGCGGAGACACTAAAAGCACCATAGTAGAATACAGAAGTAGCTTCTAAGTTGATGTAACAGCCACTAAGAAGCAGTACAATTCCAGTTTTAGTTATCGATTATTGACTTTTTAACCGGCTTTGATACCATGGACATGAGCTAGTACCTTAAGATTTTGCATGAAAGGAGGACTAGCAGCCACGCTGCATGAGAGAATGTGAAAATTGTTCAGATGTAGTAAAAACCTGATAAATCCGTCCGTTTTCGTCATTTGTTATCGAATCGACTTAAAGCCAGATCTTCACATTGGCGCTCTTCTTTCTGAGATGGTTACATTTATCGTCTGCAAAGCAATGTCGCGTGCTGCGGTATGCCGAGACACTAAAGGCACCATAGTACAACACAAAAGAGGCTTCTAAGTTGATGTAATAGCCAGTAGGAAGCAGTACAATTGAAGTTTTAGTTATGGATTATTGACTTTTTACCCCTCTTTGGTGCCTTGGACATGAGCTAGGCATTAAGGATTTTTGCATTAAAGGAGGACTAGCAGCCGCGTTGCACGGGAGAATGTGAAAAGTGTTAATATGTAGTAAAAACCTGAGAAATCCGCCCGTTTTCGTCATTTGTTATAGAATCGACCTAAAACCAGAACGTCACATTGGCCGCTATTCTCTCTGAAACGGTTACATTTATCGTGTGCAAAGCTATGGCGCGTGCTGCGGTATGCAGAGACACTAAAAGCACGATAGTATAAAACAGATAAAGCTTCTAAGTTGATGTAATAGCCAGTAAGAAGCAGTACAACTGAAGTTTTAGTTATCGATTATTGACTTTTTACCCTTCTTTGGTGCCTTGGACAAGAGCTAGGCCCTTAAGATTTTTGCATTAAAGGAGGACTAGCAGCCGCGTGGCACGGGAGAATGTGAAAAGTGTTCATTTGTAGTAAAAACCTGAGAAATCCGCCCGTTTTCGTCATTTGTTATCGAATCGACTTAATGCCAGATCGTCACATTGGCCACTTTTCTCCCTGAAACGGTTAAATTTATCGTGTGCAAAGCTATAACGAGTGCTGCGGTATGTGGAGACACCTGGTAAGGATCCCACACTGCGCATGAATATTCTAACAGAGGACGAACGAGTGTAGTGTAAGCTGTCTCTTTAGTGGAGTTGTTGCATTTTCTAAGTGTCCTGCCAATGAACCGCAACCTTTGGCTCGCCTTCCCGACATTATTATCTATGTGGTCCTTCCAACTGAAGTTGTTCGTAATTTTAACACCCAGGTACTTAGTTGAATTGATAGCCTTGAGAATTATACTATTTATCGAGTAATGGAATTTCAGCGGATTTCTTTTGGAACTCATGTATATCATCTCACACTTAATACCAGATCGTCACATTGGCCGCTCTTCTCTATGAAACGGTTACACGTTTCGTCTGTAAAGCTATGTCGCGTGCTGCGGTATGCGGAGACACTAAAAGCACCGTAGTAGAACACAGAAGAAGTTTCTAAGTTGATGTAATAGGCAGTAAGGAGCAGTACAATTCAAGTTTTAGTTATCGATTATCGACTTTTTAGCCGACTTTGGTGATATGGACATGAGCTAGTACCTTATGATTTTGCCTTAAGCGAGGTCTAGCAGCCATGTTGTACGCGGGAATGTGAAATGATTTCATATCTAGTAAAAACCTTAAAAACAGCTCGTTTTCGTCATTTGCTATCGAATCGACTTAATTACTAGATCGTCACATTGGCCGATCTTCTCTATGAAACGGTTACACTTTTCGTCTGCAAAGCTATGTCACGTGCTGCGGTATGCGGAAACACTAAAAGCACCATAGTAGAACGCAGAAGAAGCTTCTAAGTTGATGTGATAGCCAGTAAGAAGCAGTACAAATCGAGTTTTAGTCGTCGATTATTGTCTTTTTAGCCGGCTTTGATGCCTTGGGCATGAGCTGGAACCTTAAGATTTTGCCTGAAGAGAGGTCTATTATCTAAGTTGCACGGGAGAATGTGAAAAGTGTTCATATGTAGTAAAAACCTGTAAAATCCGCCCGTTTTCGTCCTTTGGTATCGAAACGACTGAAAGCCAGATCGTCACATTGCCCGCTCTTCTCTATGAAACGGTTACACTTTTCGTCTGCAAAGCTATGTCGCGTGCTGTGGTATGCGAAGACACTAAAAGCACCATAGTAAAACGCAGAAGAAGCTTGTAAGTTGACGTGATAGCCAGTAAGAAGCAATACAAATCAAGTTTAAGTTTTCTATTATTGTCTATTTAGCTGGCTATAGTGCCTTGGATACGAGCTAGGACCTTAAGATGTTGCATGAAGGGAGGTCTATCAGCCCGCGTTGCACGGTAGAATGTGAAAAGTGTTCACATGTAGTAAAAACCTGTAAAATCCGCCCGTTTTCGTAATTTGCTATCGAATCGACTTCATGCCAGATCGTCACAATGTACGCTCCTCTCTATGAAACGGTTATATTTATCGTCAGCAAAGCTATGTCGCTTGCTGCTGTATGCGGAGACACTAAAAGCACCAAGTAGAACATAAAATAAGCTCCGAAGTTGATGTAATAGCCAGTAAGAAGCAGTACAATTCAAGTTTTAGTTATCGGTTATTGACTTTGTAGCCGGCTTTGGTGCCTTGGACAATGGCTAGGACCTTAAGAGTATGCATGAAGAGAGGTCTAGCGGCCACGTATCACGGGAGAATGTAAAAAGTGTTCATATGTAGTAAAAACCTGTAATATCCGCCCGGTTTCGTCATTTCCTGTCGAATCGACTTAATGCCAGATCGCCAAATTGGCCGCTCTTCTCTAAGAAACGGTTACACTTTCCGTCTGCAAAGCTATGTCGCGTGCTGTGGTATGCGAAGACACTAAAAGGACCATAGTAGAACGCAGAAGAAGCTTCTAAGTTGATGTGATAGATAGTAAGATGCAGTAGAAATCAAATTTAGTTTTCAATTATTGTCGTTTTAGCCGGCTTTGGTGCCTTGGACATGAGATAGGACCTTAAAATATTGCATGAAGAGAGGTCAGGCAGCCACGTTGAACGGTAGAATGTGAAAGGTGTTCGTATGTAGTAAAAACCTGTAATATCCGCCCGTTTTCGTCCTTTGCTATCGAATCGACTCTAAGCCAGATCGTCACACTGGCCGCTCTTCTCTATGAAACTGTTACACGTTTCGTCTGCAAAGCTATGTCACTTGCTGCGGTATGCGGAGACACTAAAAGCACCATAGTAGAACATAAAACAAGCTTCTAAGTTGATGTAATAGCCAGTAAGAAGAAGTAAAATTCAAGTTCGAGTTATCGATTATGGTTCTTTTTGCCGGCTTTGGTGCCTTGGACATGAGCTGCTACCTTAAGATTTTGCCTGAAGTGAGATCTATCAGCCATGTTGTACGCGGGAATGTGAAATGTGTTCATATGTAGTAAAAACCTTAAAAACTGCTCCTTTTCGTCATTTGCTGTCGAATAGACTTAGTGCCAGATTGTCACATTGGCCGATCTTCTCTATGAAACGGTTACTCTTTCCGTCTGCAAAGCTATGTCACGTGCTGCGGTATGCGGAGACAAAAAAAGCAACATAGTAGAACGCAGAAGAAGCTTCTAAGTTGATGTGATAGTCAGAAAGAAGCACTACAAATCAAGTTTTAGTTATCGATTATTAACTTTGTAGCCGGCTTTGGTATCTTGGACATGAGCTAGGAACTTACGATTTTGCATGAAGAGAGGTCTAGTAGCCACATTGCACGGGAGAATGTGAAAAGTGTTCATATGTAGCAGAAACCTGTAAAATCGCCAGTTTTCTTCATTTGCTATCGAATCGACTTCATGCCAGATCGTCACATTGGCGGCTCTTCTCACTGAAACGGTTACATTTTTCGTCTGCAAAGCTATGTCACGTGCTGCGGTATTTGGAGACAGTAAAAGCAATATAGTAGAACACAAAAGAAGCTTCTAAGTTGATGTAATTGCCAGTAAGAAGCAGTACAATTCAAATTTTAGTTATCGATTATTGATTTTTTTTTCAATTTCGAGTTATCGATTATTGTTTATTTAGCTGGTTTTCGCGCCGTGGACATGAGCTACTGAAGGGAGGTCTAGCAGCCACGTTGCACGGGAGAATGTGAAAAGTGTTCATATGTAGTAAAAACCTGTAAAATCTGCCCGTTTTCGTCTTTTTCTATGGAATCGACTTAATGCCAGATCGTCACATTGGCCGCTCTTCTCTGTGAAATTGTTACACTTTTTGTCTGCAAAGCTATGTCTGCTGCTACGGTATGCAGAGACAGTAAAAGCAACATAGTAGAACACAAAAGAAGCTTCTAAGTTGATGTAATTGCCAGTGAGAAGGAGTACAATTAAAATTTTAGTTATCGATTATTGAATTTTTAGTCGGCTTAGGTGCCGTGGACATGAGCTAGTTCCTTGAGATTTTGCCTGAAGGGAGGTCTAGCAGCCACGTTGCACGGGAGAATGTGAAAAGTGTACATTTGTAGTAAAAATCTGTAAAATCCGCCTGTTTTCGTCATTTGCTGTCGAATCGACTCAATGCCAGATCGTCACATTGGCCGCTCTTCTCTAAGAAACGGATACACTTTCCGTCTGCAAAGCTATGTCGCGTGCAGCGGTATGCGAAGACACTAAAAGGACCATAGTAGAACGCAGAAGAAACTTCTAAGTTGATGTGATAGATAGTAAGAAGCAGTAGAAATCAAATTTAGTTTCCGATTATTGTCTTTTTAGCTGGCTTTGGTCCGTTGGACATGAGCTAGGACCTTAAAATATTGCATGAAGTGAGGTCTAGCAGCTACGTTGCACGGAAGGGTGTGAAAGGTGTTCGAATGTAGTAAAAACCCCTAAAATCCGCCCGTTTTCGTCCTTTGCTATCGAATCGACTCAAAGCCAGATCGTCACACTGGCCGCTCTTCTCTATGAAACTCTTACACGTTTCGTCTGTAAAGCTATGTCGCGTCCTGCTGTATGCGGATACACTAAAAGCACAATCGTAGATCACACAAGAAGTTTCTAAGTTGGTGTAATAGCCAGTAAGAAGCAGTACAATTCAAGTTTTAGTTTTCGATTATTGACATTTTTGCCACCTTTGGTCCATGGACATGAGCTCGAACCTTAAGATTTTGCATGAAGGGAGGTCTAGCAGACCGTGTTGCACGGTAGAATGTGAAAGTTGTTTGTAGGTAGTAAAAACCTGTAAAATCCAAGCGTTTTCGTCATTTGCTATCGAATCGACTTAATGCCAGATCGTCACATTGGCCGCTCTTCTCTATGAAACAGTTACACGTTTCGTCTGTAATGCTATGTCGCGTGCTGCGGAATGCGGAGACACTAAAATCACCATAGTAGAACACAAAAGAAGGTTCTAAGTTGATGTAATTGCCGGTAAGAAGCAGTACAATTCAAGTTTTAGTTATCGATTATTGACATTTTTGCCACCTTTGGTCCATGGACATGAGCTCGAACCTTAAGATTTTGCATGAAGGAGGTCTAGCAGACCGCGTTGCACGGTAGAATGAGAAAGTTGTTTGTAGGTAGTAAAAACCTGTAAAATCCGAGCGTTTTCGTCCTTTGCTATCGAATCGACTCAAAGCCAGATCGTCACACTGGCCGCTCTTCTCTATGAAACAGTTACACGTTTCGTCTGTAATGCTATGTCGCGTGCTGCGGAATGCGAAGACACTAAAAGGACCATAGTAGAACGCAGAAGAAGCTTCTAAGTTGATGTGATAGCCAGTAAGACGCTTTACAAATCAAGTTTTAGTTGTCGATTATTGACTTTTTAGCCGGCTTTGGTGCCTTGGACAACAGCTAGGACATTAAGGTTTTGCATGAAGTGAGGTCTAGCAGCCACGTTGCACGGAAGGGTGTGAAAGGTGTTCGAATGTTGTAAAAACCTCTAAAATCCGCCCGTTTTCGTCACTTGCTGTCGAATCGACTCAATGCCAGATTGTCACATTGGCCGCTCTTCTCTAAGAAACGGATACACTTTCCGTCTGCAAAGCTATGTCGCGTGCTGCGGTATGCGGAGACACGAAAAGCACAATCGTAGATCACACAAGAAGCTTCTAAGTTGGTGTAATAGCCAGTAAGAAGCAGTACAATTCAAGTTTTAGTCATCGATTATTGACATTTTTGCCATCTTTGGTCCATGGACATGAGCTCGAACCTTAAGATTTTGCATGAAGGGAGGTCTAGCAGCAAGCGTTGCACGGTAGAATGTGAAAGGTGTTCGTAGGTAGTAAAAACCTGTAAAATCCGAGCGTTTTCGTCATTTGCTATCGAATCGACTTAATGACATATCGTCACATTGGTCGCTCTTCTCTATGAAACGGTTACACGTTTCGTCTGTAATGCTATGTCGCGTGCTACGGTATGCGAAGACACTAAAATCACAATAGTAGAACACAGAAGAAGCTTCTAAGTTGATGTATTAGCCAGTGAGAAGCACTACAATTTTAGTTTTAGTTATCGATTATTGTCTCTTTAGCCGGCTTTGGTGCCTTCGACATGAGCTAGTACCTTAAGATTTTGCCTGAAGAGAGGTCTATTACCACGTTGCGCGTGAGAATGTGAAAAGTGTTCATATGTATTAAAAACCTGTAAAATCTGCCCGTTTTCGTTATTTGCTATCGAATCGACTTAATGCCAGATCGTCACATTGGCCGACCTTCTCTATGGAACGGTTACACTTTTCGTCTGCAAAGCTATTTCACTTGCTGTGGTATGCGGAGACACTAAAAGCACCATAGTAGAACAAAAACAAGCTTCTTAGTTGATGTAATAGCCAGTAAGAAGAAGTAAAATTCAAGTTCGAGTTATCGATTATTGTTTTTTTAGCCGGCTTTGGCGCCGTTTACATGAGCTAGTTCCTTGAGATTTTGCCTGAAGGGAGGTCTAGCAGCCACGTTGCACGGGAGAATGTGAAAGGTGTTCATATGTAGTGAAAACCTGTAAAATCTGCCCGTTTTCGTCATTTGCTATGGAATCGACTTTATGCCAGATCGTCACATTGGTCGCTCCTCTCTAAGAAACGGTTACATTTTCCGTCTCCAAAGCTACGTCGCGTGCTGTGGTATGCGAAGACACTAAAAGGACCATAGTAGAACGCAGAAGAAACTTCTAAGTTGATGTGATAGATAGTAAGAAGCAGTAGAAATCAAATTTAGTTTCCGATTATTGTCTTTTTTGCCGGCTTTGGTCCGTTGGACATGAGCTAGGACCTTAAAATATTGCATGAAGTGAGGTCTAGCAGCCACGTTGCACGGAAGGGTGTGAAAGGTGTTCGAATGTAGTAAAAACACCTAAAATCCGCCCGTTTTCGTCCTTTGCTATCGAATCGACTCAAAGCCAGATCGTCACACTGGCCGCTCTTCTCTATGAAACTCTCACACGTTTCGTCTGTAAAGCTATGTCGCGTCCTGCTGTATGCGGATACACTAAAAGCACAATCGTAGATCACACAAGAAGTTTCTAAGTTGGTGTAATAGCCAGTAAGAAGCAGTACAATTCAAGTTTTAGTTTTCGATTATTGACATTTTTGCCACCTTTGGTCCATGGACATGAGCTCGAACCTTAAGATTTTGCATGAAGGGAGGTCTAGCAGACCGCGTTGCACGGTAGAATGTGAAAGTTGTTTGTAGGTAGTAAAAACCTGTAACATCCAAGCGTTTTCGTCATTTGCTATCGAATCGACTTAATGCCAGATCGTCACATTGGCCGCTCTTCTCTATGAAACAGTTACACGTTTCGTCTGTAATGCTATGTCGCGTGCTGCGGTATGCGGATACACAAAATCACCATAGTAGAACACAAAAGAAGCTTCTAAGTTGATGTAATTGCCAGTAAGAAGCAGTACAATTCAAGTTTTAGTTATCGATTATTGACATTTTTGCCACCTTTGGTCCATGGACATGAGCTCGAACCTTAAGATTTTGCATGAAGGGAGGTCTAGCAGACCGCGTTGCACGGTAGAATGAGAAAGTTGTTTGTAGGTAGTAAAAACCTGTAAAATCCGAGCGTTTTCGTCATTTGCTATCGAATCGACTTAATGCCAGATCGTCACATTGGCCGCTCTTCTCTGTGAAATTGTTACACTTTTCGTCTGCAAAGCTATGTCTGCTGCTACGGTATGCGGAGACAGTAAAAGCAACATAGTAGAACACAAAAGAAGCTTCTAAGTTGATGTAATTGCCAGCGAGAAGGAGTACAATTAAAATTTTAGTTATCGATTATTGAATTTTTAGTCGGCTTTGGTGCCGTGGACATGAGCTAGTTCCTTGAGATTTTGCCTGAAGGGAGGTCTAGCAGCCACGTTGCACGGGAGAATGTGAAAAGTGTACATTTGTAGTAAAAACCTGTAAAATCCGCCCGTTTTCGTCATTTGCTGTCGAATCGACTCTAAGCCAGATCGTCACACTGGCCGCTCTTCTCTATGAAACTGTTACACGTTTCGTCTGCAAAGCTATTTCACTTGCTGCGGTATGCGGAGACACTAAAAGCACCATAGTAGAACATAAAACAAGCTTCTAAGTTGATGTAATAGCCAGTAAGAAGAAGTAAAATTCAAGTTCGAGTTATCGATTATGGTTTTTTTTGCCGGCTTTGGTGCCTTGGACATGAGCTACTACCTTAAGATTTTGCCTGAAGTGATGTCTATCAGCCATGTTGTACGCTTGAATGTGAAATGTGTTCATATGTAGTAAAAACCTTAAAAACTGCTCCTTTTCGTCATTTGCTATCGAATCGACTTAATGCCAGATTGTCACATTGGCCGATCTTCTCTATGAAACGGTTAGTCTTTCCGTCTGCAAAGCTATGTCACGTGCTGCGGTATGCGGAGACAATAAAAGCAACATAGTAGAACAAAAACAAGCTTCTTAGTTGATGTAATAGCGAGTAAGAAGAAGTAAAATTCAAGTTCGAGTTATCGATTATTGTTTTTTTAGCTGGCTTTCGCGCCGTGGACATGAGCTACTGAAGGGAGGTCTAGCAGCCACGTTGCACGGGAGAATGTGAAAAGTGTTCATATGTAGTAAAAACCTGTAAAATCTGCCCGTTTTCGTCTTTTTCTATGGAATCGACTTAATGCCAGATCGTCACATTGGCCGCTCTTCTCTGTGAAATTGTTACACTTTTTGTCTGCAAAGCTATGTCTGCTGCTACGGTATGCGGAGACAGTAAAAGCAACATAGTAGAACACAAAAGAAGCTTCTAAGTTGATGTAATTGCCAGTGAGAAGGAGTACAATTAAAATTTTAGTTATCGATTATTGAATTTTTAGTCGGCTTAGGTGCCGTGGACATGAGCTAGTTCCTTGAGATTTTGCCTGAAGGGAGGTCTAGCAGCCACGTTGCACGGGAGAATGTGAAAAGTGTACATTTGTAGTAAAAATCTGTAAAATCCGCCTGTTTTCGTCATTTGCTGTCGAATCGACTCAATGCCAGATCGTCACATTGGCCGCTCTTCTCTAAGAAACGGATACACTTTCCGTCTGCAAAGCTATGTCGCGTGCAGCGGTATGCGAAGACACTAAAAGGACCATAGTAGAACGCAGAAGAAACTTCTAAGTTGATGTGATAGATAGTAAGAAGCAGTAGAAATCAAATTTAGTTTCCGATTATTGTCTTTTTAGCCGGCTTTGGTCCGTTGGACATGAGCTAGGACCTTAAAATATTGCATGAAGTGAGGTCTAGCAGCTACGTTGCACGGAAGGGTGTGAAAGGTGTTCGAATGTAGTAAAAACCCCTAAAATCCGCCCGTTTTCGTCCTTTGCTATCGAATCGACTCAAAGCCAGATCGTCACACTGGCCGCTCTTCTCTATGAAACTCTTACACGTTTCGTCTGTAAAGCTATGTCGCGTCCTGCTGTATGCGGATACACTAAAAGCACAATCGTAGATCACACAAGAAGTTTCTAAGTTGGTGTAATAGCCAGTAAGAAGCAGTACAATTCAAGTTTTAGTTTTCGATTATTGACATTTTTGCCACCTTTGGTCCATGGACATGAGCTCGAACCTTAAGATTTTGCATGAAGGGAGGTCTAGCAGACCGTGTTGCACGGTAGAATGTGAAAGTTGTTTGTAGGTAATAAAAACCTGTAAAATCCAAGCGTTTTCGTCATTTGCTATCGAATCGACTTAATGCCAGATCGTCACATTGGCCGCTCTTCTCTATGAAACAGTTACACGTTTCGTCTGTAATGCTATGTCGCGTGCTGCGGAATGCGGAGACACTAAAATCACCATAGTAGAACACAAAAGAAGGTTCTAAGTTGATGTAATTGCCGGTAAGAAGCAGTAAAATTCAAGTTTTAGTTATCGATTATTGACATTTTTGCCACCTTTGGTCCATGGACATGAGCTCGAACCTTAAGATTTTGCGTGAAGGAGGTCTAGCAGACCGCGTTGCACGGTAGAATGAGAAAGTTGTTTGTAGGTAGTAAAAACCTGTAAAATCCGAGCGTTTTCGTCATTTGCTATCGAATCGACTTAATGCCAGATCGTCACATTGACCGCTCTTCTCTATGAAACAGTTACACGTTTCGTCTGTAATGCTATGTCGCGTGCTGCGGTATGCGAAGACACTAAAAGGACCATAGTAGAACGCAGAAGAAGCTTCTAAGTTGATGTGATAGCCAGTAAGAAGCTTTGCAAATCAAGTTTTAGTTGTCGATTATTGACTTTTTAGCCGGCTTTGGTGCCTTGGACAACAGCTAGGACATTAAGGTTTTGCATGAAGTGAGGTCTAGCAGCCACGTTGCACGGAAGGGTGTGAAAGGTGTTCGAATGTTGTAAAAACCTCTAAAATCCGCCCGTTTTCGTCACTTGCTGTCGAATCGACTCAATGCCAGATCGTCACATTTGTCGCTCTTCTCTAAGAAACGGATACACTTTCCGTCTGCAAAGCTATGTCGCGTGCTGCGGTATGCGGAGACACGAAAAGCACAATCGTAGATCACACAAGAAGCTTCTAAGTTGGTGTAATAGCCAGTAAGAAGAAGTAAAATTCAAGTTCGAGTTATCGATTATTGTTTTTTTAGCCGGCTTTGGCGCCGTTTACATGAGCTAGTTCCTTGAGATTTTGCCTGAAGGGAGGTCTAGCAGCCACGTTGCACGGGAGAATGTGAAAGGTGTTCATATGTAGTAAAAACCTGTAAAATCTGCCCGTTTTCGTCATTTGCTATGGAATCGACTTTATGCCAGATCGTCACATTGGTCGCTCCTCTCTAAGAAACGGTTACATTTTCCGTCTGCAAAGCTACGTCGCGTGCTGTGGTATGCGAAGACACTAAAAGGACCATAGTAGAACGCAGAAGAAGCTTCTAAGTTGATGTGATAGCCAGTAAGAAGCTATACAAATCAAGTTTTAGTTGTCGATTATCGACTTTTTAGCCGGCTTTGGTGCCTTGGACAAGAGCTAGGAACTTAAGATTTTGCATGAAGTGAGGTCTAGCAGCCACGTTGCACGGAAGGGTGTGAAAGGTGTTCGAATGTATTAAAAACACCTAAAATCCGCCCGTTTTCGTCCTTTGCTATCGAATCGACTCAAAGCCAGATCGTCACACTGGCCGCACTTCTCTATGAAACTCTCACACGTTTCGTCTGTAAAGCTATGTCGCGTCCTGCTGTATGCGGATACACTAAAAGCACAATCGTAGATCACACAAGAAGTTTCTAAGTTGGTGTAATAGCCAGTAAGAAGCAGTACAATTCAAGTTTTAGTTTTCGATTATTGACATTTTTGCCACCTTTGGTCCATGGACATGAGCTCGAACCTTAAGATTTTGCATGAAGGGAGGTCTAGCAGACCGCGTTGCACGGTAGAATGTGAAAGTTGTTTGTAGGTAGTAAAAACCTGTAACATCCAAGCGTTTTCGTCATTTGCTATCGAATCGACTTAATGCCAGATCGTCACATTGGCCGCTCTTCTCTATGAAACAGTTACACGTTTCGTCTGTAATGCTATGTCGCGTGCTGCGGTATGCGGATACCCAAAATCACCATAGTAGAACACAAAAGAAGCTTCTAAGTTGATGTAATTGCCAGTAAGAAGCAGTACAATTCAAGTTTTAGTTATCGATTATTGACATTTTTGCCACCTTTGGTCCATGGACATGAGCTCGAACCTTAAGATTTTGCATGAAGGGAGGTCTAGCAGACCGCGTTGCACGGTAGAATGAGAAAGTTGTTTGTAGGTAGTAAAAACCTGTAAAATCCGAGCGTTTTCGTCATTTGCTATCGAATCGACTTAATGCCAGATCGTCACATTGGCCGCTCTTCTCTGTGAAATTGTTACACTTTTCGTCTGCAAAGCTATGTCTGCTGCTACGGTATGCGGAGACAGTAAAAGCAACATAGTAGAACACAAAAGAAGCTTCTAAGTTGATGTAATTGCCAGCGAGAAGGAGTACAATTAAAATTTTAGTTATCGATTATTGAATTTTTAGTCGGCTTTGGTGCCGTGGACATGAGCTAGTTCCTTGAGATTTTGCCTGAAGGGAGGTCTAGCAGCCACGTTGCACGGGAGAATGTGAAAAGTGTACATTTGTAGTAAAAACCTGTAAAATCCGCCCGTTTTCGTCATTTGCTGTCGAATCGACTCTAAGCCAGATCGTCACACTGGCCGCTCTTCTCTATGAAACTGTTACACGTTTCGTCTGCAAAGCTATTTCACTTGCTGCGGTATGCGGAGACACTAAAAGCACCATAGTAGAACATAAAACAAGCTTCTAAGTTGATGTAATAGCCAGTAAGAAGAAGTAAAATTCAAGTTCGAGTTATCGATTATGGTTTTTTTTGCCGGCTTTGGTGCCTTGGACATGAGCTACTACCTTAAGATTTTGCCTGAAGTGATGTCTATCAGCCATGTTGTACGCTTGAATGTGAAATGTGTTCATATGTAGTAAAAACCTTAAAAACTGCTCCTTTTCGTCATTTGCTATCGAATCGACTTAATGCCAGATTGTCACATTGGCCGATCTTCTCTATGAAACGGTTACTCTTTCCGTCTGCAAAGCTATGTCACGTGCTGCGGTATGCGGAGACAATAAAAGCAACATAGTAGAACGCAGAAGAAGCTTCTAAGTTGATGTGATAGTAAGAAAGAAGCACTACAAATCAAGTTTTAGTTATCGATTATTGACTTTGTAGCCGGCTTTGGTATTTTGGACATGAGCTAGGAACTTACGATTTTGCATGAAAAGAGGTCCAGTAGCCACATTGCACGGGAGAATGTGAAAAGTGTTCATATGTAGCAGAAACCTGTAAAATCGGCCAGTTTTCTTCATTTGCTATCGAATCGACTTAAAGCCAGATCGTCACATTGGCCGCTCTTCTCACTGAAACGGTTACATTTTTCGTCTGCAAAGCTATGACACGTGCTGCGGTATGCGGAGACACTAAAAGCACTATAGTAGAACACAAAACAAGCTTCTAACTTGATGTAATAGCCAGTAAGAAGAAGTAAAATTCAAGTTTGAGTTATCGATTATTGTCCTTTTAGCCGGCTTTGGTGCCTTGGACATGAACTAGGACCTTAAGTGTATGCATGAAGAGAGGTCTAGCAGCCACGCTTCACGGGAGAATGTAAAAAGTGTTCATATGTAGTAAAAACCTGTAAAATCCAACTGTTTTCGTCATTTCCTATCGAATCGATTTAATGCCAGATCGTCACATTGGCCGCTCTTCTCTAAGAAACGGTTACATTTATCGTCTGCAAAGCTGTGTCGCGTGCTGTGGTATGCGAAGACACTAAAAGGACCATAGTAGAACGCAGAAGAAACTTCTAAGTTGATGTGATAGCCAGTAAGAAGCTATACAAATCAAGTTTTAGTTGTCGATTATTGACTTTTCAGCCGGCTTTAGTGCCTTGGACAAGAGCTAGTACCTTAAGATTTTGCCTGAAGAGAGGTCTATTACCACGTTGCGCGGGAGAATGTGAAAAGTGTTCGTATGTGGTAAAAACCTATAAAATCTGACTGTTTTCGTTATTTGCTATCGAATCGACTTAATGCCAGATCGTCACATTGGCCGCTCTTCTCTATGAAACGGTTACACTTTTCGTCTGCAAAGATAAGTCGGGTGCTGCGGTATTTGGAGACAGTAAAAGCAATATAGTAGAACACAAAAGAAGCTTCTAAGTTGATGTAATTGCCAGTAAGAAGCAGTACAATTCAAATTTTAGTTATCGATTATTGATTTTTTAGTCGGCTTTGGTGCCTTGGACAAGAGCTAGGACCTTAAGGTTTTGCATGAAGTGAGGTCTAGCAGCCACGTTGCACGGAAGGGTGTGAAAGGTGTTCGAATGTAGTAAAAACCTCTAAAATCCGCCCGTTTTCGTCATTTGCTATCGATTCGACTTAATGCCAGATCGTCACATTGGCCGATCTTCTCTATGTAACGGTTACACTTTTCGTCTGCAAAGCTATTTCACTTGCTGCGGTATGCGGAGACACTAAAAGCACCATAGTAGAACAAAAACAAGCTTCTTAGTTGATGTAATAGCGAGTAAGAAGAAGTAAAATTCAAGTTCGAGTTATCGATTATTGTTTTTTTAGCTGGCTTTCGCGCCGTGGACATGAGCTACTGAAGGGAGGTCTAGCAGCCACGTTGCACGGGAGAATGTGAAAAGTGTTCATATGTAGTAAAAACCTGTAAAATCTGCCCGTTTTCGTCTTTTTCTATGGAATCGACTTAATGCCAGATCGTCACATTGGCCGCTCTTCTCTGTGAAATTGTTACACTTTTTGTCTGCAAAGCTATGTCTGCTGCTACGGTATGCGGAGACAGTAAAAGCAACATAGTAGAACACAAAAGAAGCTTCTAAGTTGATGTAATTGCCAGTGAGAAGGAGTACAATTAAAATTTTAGTTATCGATTATTGAATTTTTAGTCGGCTTAGGTGCCGTGGACATGAGCTAGTTCCTTGAGATTTTGCCTGAAGGGAGGTCTAGCAGCCACGTTGCACGGGAGAATGTGAAAAGTGTACATTTGTAGTAAAAATCTGTAAAATCCGCCTGTTTTCGTCATTTGCTGTCGAATCGACTCAATGCCAGATCGTCACATTGGCCGCTCTTCTCTAAGAAACGGATACACTTTCCGTCTGCAAAGCTATGTCGCGTGCAGCGGTATGCGAAGACACTAAAAGGACCATAGTAGAACGCAGAAGAAACTTCTAAGTTGATGTGATAGATAGTAAGAAGCAGTAGAAATCAAATTTAGTTTCCGATTATTGTCTTTTTAGCCGGCTTTGGTCCGTTGGACATGAGCTAGGACCTTAAAATATTGCATGAAGTGAGGTCTAGCAGCTACGTTGCACGGAAGGGTGTGAAAGGTGTTCGAATGTAGTAAAAACCCCTAAAATCCGCCCGTTTTCGTCCTTTGCTATCGAATCGACTCAAAGCCAGATCGTCACACTGGCCGCTCTTCTCTATGAAACTCTTACACGTTTCGTCTGTAAAGCTATGTCGCGTCCTGCTGTATGCGGATACACTAAAAGCACAATCGTAGATCACACAAGAAGTTTCTAAGTTGGTGTAATAGCCAGTAAGAAGCAGTACAATTCAAGTTTTAGTTTTCGATTATTGACATTTTTGCCACCTTTGGTCCATGGACATGAGCTCGAACCTTAAGATTTTGCATGAAGGGAGGTCTAGCAGACCGTGTTGCACGGTAGAATGTGAAAGTTGTTTGTAGGTAGTAAAAACCTGTAAAATCCAAGCGTTTTCGTCATTTTCTATCGAATCGACTTAATGCCAGATCGTCACATTGGCCGCTCTTCTCTATGAAACAGTTACACGTTTCGTCTGTAATGCTATGTCGCGTGCTGCGGAATGCGGAGACACTAAAATCACCATAGTAGAACACAAAAGAAGGTTCTAAGTTGATGTAATTGCCGGTAAGAAGCAGTACAATTCAAGTTTTAGTTATCGATTATTGACATTTTTGCCACCTTTGGTCCATGGACATGAGCTCGAACCTTAAGATTTTGCGTGAAGGAGGTCTAGCAGACCGCGTTGCACGGTAGAATGAGAAAGTTGTTTGTAGGTAGTAAAAACCTGTAAAATCCGAGCGTTTTCGTCATTTGCTATCGAATCGACTTAATGCCAGATCGTCACATTGACCGCTCTTCTCTATGAAACAGTTACACGTTTCGTCTGTAATGCTATGTCGCGTGCTGCGGTATGCGAAGACACTAAAAGGACCATAGTAGAACGCAGAAGAAGCTTCTAAGTTGATGTGATAGCCAGTAAGAAGCTTTACAAATCAAGTTTTAGTTGTCGATTATTGACTTTTTAGCCGGCTTTGGTGCCTTGGACAACAGCTAGGACATTAAGGTTTTGCATGAAGTGAGGTCTAGCAGCCACGTTGCACGGAAGGGTGTGAAAGGTGTTCGAATGTTGTAAAAACCTCTAAAATCCGCCCGTTTTCGTCACTTGCTGTCGAATCGACTCAATGCCAGATCGTCACATTGGCCGCTCTTCTCTAAGAAACGGATACACTTTCCGTCTGCAAAGCTATGTCGCGTGCTGCGGTATGCGGAGACACGAAAAGCACAATCGTAGATCACACAAGAAGCTTCTAAGTTGGTGTAATAGCCAGTAAGAAGCAGTATAATTCAAGTTTTAGTCATCGATTATTGACATTTTTGCCAACTTTGGTCCATGGACATGAGCTCGAACCTTAAGATTTTGCATGAAGGGAGGTCTAGCAGCAAGCGTTGCACGGTAGAATGTGAAAGTTGTTCGTAGGTAGTAAAAACCTGTAAAATCCGAGCGTTTTCGTCATTTGCTATCGAATCGACTTAATGACATATCGTCACATTGGTCGCTCTTCTCTATGAAACGGTTACACGTATCGTCTGTAATGCTATGTCGCGTGCTACGGTATGCGAAGACACTAAAATCACAATAGTAGAACACAGAAGAAGCTTCTAAGTTGATGTATTAGCCAGTGAGAAGCACTACAATTTTAGTTTTAGTTATCGATTATTGTCTCTTTAGCCGGCTTTGGTGCCTTCGACATGAGCTAGTACCTTAAGATTTTGCCTGAAGAGAGGTCTATTACCACGTTGCGCGTGAGAATGTGAAAAGTGTTCATATGTATTAAAAACCTGTAAAATCTGCCCGTTTTCGTTATTTGCTATCGAATCGACTTAATGCCAGATCGTCACATTGGCCGATCTTCTCTATGGAACGGTTACACTTTTCGTCTGCAAAGCTATTTCACTTGCTGTGGTATGCGGAGACACTAAAAGCACCATAGTAGAACAAAAACAAGCTTCTTAGTTGATGTAATAGCCAGTAAGAAGAAGTAAAATTCAAGTTCGAGTTATCGATTATTGTTTTTTTAGCCGGCTTTGGCGCCGTTTACATGAGCTAGTTCCTTGAGATTTTGCCTGAAGGGAGGTCTAGCAGCCACGTTGCACGGGAGAATGTGAAAGGTGTTCATATGTAGTAAAAACCTGTAAAATCTGCCCGTTTTCGTCATTTGCTATGGAATCGACTTTATGCCAGATCGTCACATTGGTCGCTCCTCTCTAAGAAACGGTTACATTTTCCGTCTGCAAAGCTACGTCGCGTGCTGTGGTATGCGAAGACACTAAAAGGACCATAGTAGAACGCAGAAGAAGCTTCTAAGTTGATGTGATAGCCAGTAAGAAGCTATACAAACCAAGTTTTAGTTGTCGATTATCGACTTTTTAGCCGGCTTTGGTGCCTTGGACAAGAGCTAGGAACTTAAGATTTTGCATGAAGTGAGGTCTAGCAGCCACGTTGCACGGAAGGGTGTGAAAGGTGTTCGAATGTAGTAAAAACACCTAAAATCCGCCCGTTTTCGTCCTTTGCTATCGAATCGACTCAAAGCCAGATCGTCACACTGGCCGCTCTTCTCTATGAAACTCTCACACGTTTCGTCTGTAAAGCTATGTCGCGTCCTGCTGTATGCGGATACACTAAAAGCACAATCGTAGATCACACAAGAAGTTTCTAAGTTGGTGTAATAGCCAGTAAGAAGCAGTACAATTCAAGTTTTAGTTTTCGATTATTGACATTTTTGCCACCTTTGGTCCATGGACATGAGCTCGAACCTTAAGATTTTGCATGAAGGGAGGTCTAGCAGACCGCGTTGCACGGTAGAATGTGAAAGTTGTTTGTAGGTAGTAAAAACCTGTAACATCCAAGCGTTTTCGTCATTTGCTATCGAATCGACTTAATGCCAGATCGTCACATTGGCCGCTCTTCTCTATGAAACAGTTACACGTTTCGTCTGTAATGCTATGTCGCGCGCTGCGGTATGCGGATACACAAAATCACCATAGTAGAACACAAAAGAAGCTTCTAAGTTGATGTAATTGCCAGTAAGAAGCAGCACAATTCAAGTTTTAGTTATCGATTATTGACATTTTTGCCACCTTTGGTCCATGGACATGAGCTCGAACCTTAAGATTTTGCATGAAGGGAGGTCTAGCAGACCGCGTTGCACGGTAGAATGAGAAAGTTGTTTGTAGGTAGTAAAAACCTGTAAAATCCGAGCGTTTTCGTCATTTGCTATCGAATCGACTTAATGCCAGATCGTCACATTGGCCGCTCTTCTCTATGAAACAGTTACACGTTTCGTCAGTAATGCTATGTCGCGTGCTGCGGTATGCGGAGACACTAAAAGCACAATAGTAGATCACACAAGAAGCTTCTAAGTTGGTGTAATAGCCAGTAAGAAGCAGTACAATTCAAGTTTTAGTTATCGATTATTGACATTTTTGCCATCTTTGGTGCCTTCGACATGAGCTAGAACCTTAGGATTTTGCATGAATGGGGTGTAGCTACCCGCATTGCACGGTAGAATGTGAAAGTTGTTCGTAGGTAATAAAAACCTGTAAAATCCGCCCGTTTTCGTCATTTGCTATCGAATCGACTTAATGCCAGATCGTCACATTGACCACTCTTCTCTATAAAACGGTTACACGTTTAGTCTGTAATGTTATGTCGCGTGCTGCGGTATGCGGAGACACTAAAATCACCATAGTAGAAGATAGAAGAAGCTTCTAAGTTGATGTATTAGCCAGTAAGAAGCACTACAATTCTAGTTTTAGTTATCGATTATTGTCTCTTTAGCCGGCTTTGGTGCCTTCGACATGAGCTAGTACCTTAAGATTTTGCCTGAAGAGAGGTCTATTACCACGTTGCGCGGGAGAATGTGAAAAGTGTACATATGTAGTAAAAACCTGCAAAATCCGCCTGCTTTCGTCATTTGCTATCGAATCGACTTCATGCCATATCGTCACATGGGCCGCTCTTCTCGATGAAAAGGTTGCACTTTTCGCCTGCAAAGCTATTTCACTTGCTGCGGTATGCGGAGACACTAAAAGCACCATAGTAGAACATAGAAAAAGCTTGTAACTTTATGTAATAGCCAGTAAGAAGCAGTACAAATCAAGTTTTAGTTATCGATTATTGACTTTTAAGCCGGCTTTTTGCCTTGGACATGAGCTAGGACATTAAGATTTTGCGCGAAGGTTGGTCTAGCAGCCACGTTGAACGGTAGAATGTGAAAAATGTTCATATGTAGTAAAAACCTGTAAAATCCGCACGTTTTCGAAATTTGCTATCGAATCAACTTAACGCCAGATCGTCACATCGGCCGCTCTTCTCTATGAGACGGTTACACTTTTCGTCTGCAATGCTATGTGGAGTGGTGCGGTATGCGGAGACACTAAAAGCACCATAGTAGAACACTGAAGAAGCTCGTAAGTTGATGTGATAGCCAGTAAGCAGCAGTACAAATCGAGTTTTAGTCATCGATTATTGTCTCTTTAGCCGGCTTTGATGCCTTGGGAATGAGCTAGGACCTTAATAATTTGCCTGAAGAGAGGTCTATTATCCACGTTGCACGGGAGAATGTGAAAAGTGTTCATATGTAGTAAAAAACCGTAAAACCCGCCCGTTTTCGTCCTTTGCTATCGAATCGACTTAATGCCAGTTCGACACATTGGCCGATCTCCTCTATGAAACAGTTACACGTTTCGTCTGTAATGCTATGTCGCGTGCTGCGGTATGCGGAGACACTAAAATCACCATAGTAGAACACAGAAGAAGCTTCTATGTTGATGTAATTGCCAGTAAGAAGCAGTACAATTCAAGTTTTAGTTATCGATTATTGACAATTTTGCCACCTTTGGTCCATGGACATGAGCTCGAACCTTAAGATTTTGCATGAAGGGAGGTCTAGCAGACCGCGTTGCACGGTAGAATGTGAAAGTTGTTTGTAGGTAGTAAGAACCTGTAAAATCCGAGCGTTTTCGTCATTTGCTATCGAATCGACTTAATGCCAGATCGTCACATTGGCCGCTCTTCTCTATGAAACAGTTACACGTTTCGTCTATAATGCTATGTCGCGTGCTGCGGTATGAGGAGACACTGAAAGCACAATAGTAGATCACACAAGAAGCTTCTAAGTTGGTGTAATAGCCAGTAAGAAGCAGTACAATTCAAGTTTTAGTTTTCGATTATTGACATTTTTGCCATCTTTGGTGCCTTGGACATGAGCTAGAACCTTAGGATTTTGCATGATTGGAGGTGTAGCTACCCGCATTGCACGGTAGAATGTGAAAAGTGTTCGTAGGTAATAAAAACCTGTGAAATCCGCCCGTTTTCGTCATTTGCTATCGAATCGACTTAATGCCAGATCGTCACATTGACCGCTCTTCTCTATAAAACGGTTACACGTTTCGTCTGTAATGCTATGTCGCGTGCTGCGGTATGCGGAGACACTAAAATCACCATAGTAGAACACAGAAGAAGCTTCTAAGTTGATGTATTAGCCAGTAAGAAGCACTTCAATTCTAGTTTTAGTTATCGATTATTGTCTCTTTAGCCGGCTTTGGTGCCTTCGACATGAGCTAGTACCTTAAGATTTTGCCTGAAGAGAGGTCTATTACCACGTTGCGCGGGAGAATGTGAAAAGTGTTCATATGTAGTAAAAACCTGTAAAATCTACCCGTTTTCGGCATTTGCTACCGAATCGACTTAATGACAGATCATCACATTGGCCGCTCTTCTCTATGAAACGGTTACACTTTTCGTCTGCAAAGCTATGTCTGCTGCTGCGGTATGCGGAGACACTAAAAGCACCATAGTAGAACACTGAAGAAGCTCCTAAGTTGATTTAATAGCCAGTAAGAAGCAGTACAATTCAAGTTTTAGTTATCGAATATTGACCTTGTAGCCGGCTTTGGTGCTTTGGACTTGAGCTAGGACCTTAAAATTTTTCATGAAGGGAGGTCTAGCAGCCCGCGTTGCACGGTAGAATGTGAAAAATATTCATATGTTGTAAAGTCCTGTAAAATCCGCCCGATTTTAAATTTGCTATCGAATCGACTTAATGCCAGACCGTCACATCGGCTGCTCTTCTCTATGAGACGGTTACACTTTTCGTCTGCAAACCTATGTCGTGTGCTCCGGTATGCGGAGACACTAAAAGCACCATAGTAAAACACTGAAGAAGCTTTTAAGTTGATGTAATAGCAAGTAAGAAGCAGTACAAATCAAGTTTTATTTATTGATTATTGACTTTTTAGCCGGCTTTGGTGCCTTGGACATGAGCTAAGACGTTACGATTTTGCATGAAGGGAGGTCTAGCAGCCGCGTTGCAAGGGAGAATGTGCAAAGTGTTCATATGTAGTAGAAACCAGAAAAATCCGCCCGTTTTCTTCATTTGCTATGGAATCGACTTAATGCCAGATCGTCACATTGGCCGCTATCATCTATGAAACGGTTACATTTTTCTTCTGCAAAGCTATGTCGGGTGCTGCGGAATGCGGAGATACGTAAAGCAACATAATAAAACACAGAAGAAGGTTTTAAGTTGATGTAATAGCCAGTAAGAAGAAGTACAATTCAAGTTATAGTTATCGATTATTGACTTTTTAGCCGGCTTTGGTGCCTTGGACTTGAGCTAGGACCTTAAGATTTTGCACGAAGGGAGGTCTAGCAGCCACGTTGCACGGTAGAATGAGTAAAATGTCCATATGTAGTAAAAACCTGTAACATCCGCACGTTTTCTTAATTTGCTATCGAATCCACTTAATGCCAGATCGTCACATCGGCCGCTCTTCTCTATGAAACGGTTACATATGTCGTCTGCAAAGCTATGTCGCGTGCTGCGGTATGCGGAGACACTAATAGCACCATAGTAGAACACTGAAGAAGCTTCTAAGTTCATGAAACAGACAGTATGAAGTAGTACAATTCAAGTTTTAGTTATTGATTATTGACTTTGTAGCCTTCTTTGGTGCCTAGGACATGAGCTTGGACCTTGAGATTTTGCCTGAAGCGAGGCCTAGCAACCACGTTGCACGGGAGAATGTGAAAACTGTTCATATGTGGTAAACACCTGAAAAATCTGCCGGTTTTCGTCATTTGCTATTGAATCGACTTAATGCCAGATCGACACATTGGCCGCTCTTCTCTATGCAAAGCTATGTCGCGTGCTGTGGTATGCGGAGACACTAAAAGCACCATAGTAGAACACAGAGGAAGCTTCTAAGTTGATGTAATAGCCAGTAAGAAGCAGTATAATTCAAGTTTTAGTGAATTATTATTGACTTATTAGCCGTCTTTGGTGCCTTAGACATGGGCTAGACCTTACGATTTTGCATGAAGGGAGGTCTAGCAGCCACGTTGCATGGGAGAATGTTGAAAGTGCTCATATGTAGTAAAAACCTGAGAAATCCGCCCGTTTTTGTCTTTTGCTATCGAATCGACTTAATGACAGTCCGTCACATTGGCCGCTCTTCTCTATGAAACGGTCACAATTATCGTCTGGAAAGCTATGTTGCGTGCTGCGGTATCCCTAGACACTGAAAGCACCATAGTAGAACACAGAAGAAACTTCTAAGTTGATGTAATACACAGCAAGAAGCAGTACAATTCAAGTTTTAGTTATCGATTATTGACTTTTAATCCGTTTTTTGTGCCTTGGACATGAGCTAAGACCTTACGATTTTGCATGAAAGGGGGTCTACCAGCCACGTTGCACGGGATAGATCGAAAAGTGTTAATATGTAGTAAAAACCTGAGGATTCCGCCTGTTTTGGTCATTTGATATCGAAACGACTTAATGCCAGATCGTCTGTTTGGCCACTTTTCTCTATGAAACGGTTACATTTATCGTCTGTAAAGCTATGTTGCGTGGTGCGCTATGCCGAGACACTAAAAACACCATAGTAGAACACAGACGAAGCTTCTGAGTTGATGTAATAGCCAGTAAGAAGCAGTACAATTCAAGTTTTAGTTACCCATTACTGATTTTGAAGCCGGCTTTGCTGCCTTGGACATGAGCTAAGACCTTACGATTCTGCATGAAGGGAGGCCTACCAGCCACATTGCACGGAAGAATGTGAAAAGTGTTCATATGTAGTAAAAACCTGAGAAATCCGCCCGTTGTTGTCATTTGCTATCGAATCGACTAAATGCCAGATCGTCAGTTTTGCCGATCTTGTCTATGAAACGGTTACACTTATCGTCTGCAAAGCTATGTTGCGCGCTGCGGTATCCGGAGACACTGAAAGCACCATAGTAGAACACAGAAGAAGCTTCTATGTTGATGTATGGACAGTAAGAAACAGTAAAATTCAAATTTAAGTTATCGATTATTGACTTTTTAGACGGCTTTGGTGCCTTCGACTTGAGCTAAGACCTTATGATTTTGCATTAAAGGAGGTCTAGCAGCCACGTTGCACGGGAGAATGTGAAAAGTGTTCATATGTAGTAAAAACCTGCGAAATCCGCCAGTTTTTGTCATTTGCTATCGAATCGACTTAATGCCAGATCGTCACTTTGGAAGCTCTTATCTATGAAACGGTTACACTTTTCGTTCTCAAAGCTATGTTGCCTGCTGCGGTATCCGGAGAGACTGAAAGCACCATAGTACAATACAGACGAAGCTTCTAAGCTGATGTAATAGCCAGTAAGAAGCAGTACAATTCAAGTTTTAGTTAACGATTATTGACTTTTAAGCCGACTTTGGAACTTTGGACATGAGCTAAGAACTTACGATTTTGCATGAAGGGAGGTCTAGCAGCCACGTTGCACGGGAGAATGTGAAAAGTAAAAACCTGAGAAATCCGACCGTTTTCCACATTTGCTATCGAATCGACTTAATGCCAGAACGTCACTTTGGCCGATCTTCTCTATGAAACGGTTACACTTATCGTCTGCAAAGCTATGTTGCGTGCTGCGGTATCGAGTGACGCTGCAAGCACCATAGTAGAACACAGACGAAGTTTCCAAGTTGATGTAATAGCCAGTAAGAAGCAGCACAATTCCAGTTTTAGTTTTCGATTATTGACTTTTTAGCCGGCTTTGGTGCCTTGGATATGAGCTAAGACCTTACGATTTTGCATGAAGGGAGGTCTACCAGCCACGTTGCACGGGAGAGTGTGTAAAGTGTTCATACGTAGTAAAAACCTGAGAGAACCACCCGTTTTTGTCATTTGCTATGGAATCGACTTAATGCCAGATCGTCACTTTGGACGCTCTTCTCTATGAAACATTTACACTTATCGTCTGGAAAGCTATTTTGCGTGCTGCGGTATCCGGAGACACTGAAAGCACCATAGTAGAACACACAAGAAGCTTCTAAGTTGATGTAATAGATCGTATGAAGCAGTACAATTCAAGTTTTATTTCTCGATTATTGACTTCTAAGACGGCTTTGCATCCTTGGACATGAACCAAGACCTTACGATTTTGCATTAAGGTAGGTCAACCAGCCACGTTGCAGGGGAGAGTGTGAAATGTGTTCATATGTGGTTAAAACCTGAGAAAACCGCCCGTTTTTGTCATTTGCAATGGAATCGACTGAATGTCAGATCGTCACTTTGGCCTCTCTTCTCTATGAAACGGTTACACTTATCGACTGGAAAGCTATGTTGCGTGCTGCAGTATGCGGAACCACTAAAATCACAATAGTAGAACACAGAAGAAGCTTCTAAGTTGATGTAATAGCCAGTAAGAAGCAGTACAATTCAAGTTTTAGCTATAGATTCTTGACTATTAAGCAGGGTTTGATGCCTTGGAAATGATCTAAGACCTAATGATTTGGATGAATTGAGGTCCACCACCCACGTTGCACGGGAGTATGTGAAAAGTGTTCATATGTATTACAAACCTCAGATATCCGCCCGTTTTTGTCATTTACTATCGAATCGACTTAATGCCAGATCGTCACATTGGCTGCTCTTCTCTATGAAACGGTTAGACTTATCGTCGGCAAAGCTATGTTGCGTGCTGCGGTATCCGGAGACACTGAAAGCACCATAGTAGAACACAGAAGAAGCTTCTATGTTGATGTAATAACCAGTAAGAAGCAGTAGAATTCAAGTTTTACTTATCGTTTATTGACTTCTTAGGCGGCTTTGGTGCCTTGGACATGAGCTAAGACGTTACGATTTTGCATGAAGGGAGGTCTACCATCCACGTTGCACGGGAGAGTGTGAAAAGTGTTCATATGTAGTAAAAACCTGAAAAAACCGAACGTTTTTGTCATTTGCTATGTAATCGACTTAATGCCAAATCGTCACTTTGGCAGCTCTTCTCTATGAAACGGTTACACTTATTGTCTGCAAAGCTATGTTGCGTGCTGCGGTATCGGGAGACACTGAAAGCACCATAGTAGAACACAGATGAAACTTCTAAGTTGGTGGAATAGCCAGTAAGAAGAAGTACAATTCAAGTTTTACTTATCGATTACTGACTTTTTAGACGGCTTTGGTGTCTTGGACATGATCTAAGATCTTACGATTTTGCATGAAGGGACGACTACCAGCCACGTTGCATGGGAGAATGTGAAAAGTGTTACAATGCAGTAAAAACCTGAGAAATCTGCCCGTTTAGCTCATTTGCCATCAAATCGACTTAATGCCAGATCGTCACTTTGGCCGCTCTTCTGTATGAAACGGTTACACTTATCGACTGGAAAGCTATGTTGCGTGCTGCAGTATGCGGAACCACTAAAATCACAATAGTAGAACACAGAAGAAGCTTCTAAGTTGATGTAATAGCCAGTAAGAAGCAGTATAATTCAAGTTTTAGTTATCGATTATCGAGTTTCAAGCCAGCTTTTGTGTCTTGGACATGAGCTAAGACGTTACGATTTTGCAGGAAGGGCGGTCTAACAGCCACATTGCATGGGAGAGTGTGAAACGTGTTCATATGTAGTAAAAACCTGAGAAATCCGCCCGATTTTGTAATTTGCTATCGAATCCACTTAATGCCAAATCGTCACTTTGGCGGCTCTACTCTATGGAACGGTTACAGTTATCGACTGCAAAGCTATTTTGCGTGCTGCGGTATCCGGAGACACTGAAAGCACCATAGTGGAACATTGATGAAGCTTCTATATTGATGTAATAGACAGTAAGAAGCAGTACAATTCAAGTATTAGTTATCGATTATTGACTTTTAAGCCGGCTTTGGTGCCTTGGACATGAGCTAAGACCCTACGATTTTGCATGAAGGGAAGTATAGCAGCCACGTTGCAAGGGAGAGTGTGTAAAGTGTTCATACGTAGTAAAAACATGAGAGAAACGCCGGTTTTTGTCATTTGCTATGGAATCGACTTCATGCCAGATCGTCACTTTGGCTTCTCTTCTCTATGAAACGTTTACACTTATCGTCTGGAAAGCTATATTGCGTGCTGCGGTATCCGGAGACACTGAAAGTACCATAGTAGAACACAAGCTTCTAAGTTGATGTAGTGGATAGTAAGAAGCAGTATAATTAAAGTTTTAGTTCTCGATTAGTGACGGCTTGGTGCCTTGGACATGAGCTAAGACCTTACGATTTTGCATGAAGGGAGATCTAGCACCCACGTTGCACGTGAGTGTGAAAAGTGTTCATATGTAGTAAAAACGTAAGAAATCCGCCCGTTTTTGTCATTTGCTACCGAATCGACTTAATGCCACATCGTCACTTTGTTGCTCTTCTCTATGAAACGGTTACACTTATCGTCGGCAAAGCTATTTTGCGTGCTGCGGTAACCGGAGACACTGAGAACACTATAGTAGAACACAGAAGAAGCTTCTAAGTTGATGTAATAGCCAGTAAGAAGCAGTACAATTCAAATTTTGGTTAAAGATTATTGACTTTTTGGCCGGCTTTGGTGCCTTGGACATGAGCTAAGACCTTACGATTTTGCATGAAGGCAGGTCTACCAGTCACGTTGCACGGGAGAGTGTGAAAAGTGTTCATTTGTAGTAAAAACCTGAGAATTCCGCGCTTTTTTGCCATTGGCTATCGAATCGACTTAGTGCCAGATCGTCACAATGGCAGCTTTTCTCCCTGCAACGGATACATTTATCGTCTGCAAAGCTATGTCGTGTGCTGCGGCAATGCGGATACACTAAAAGCACAATATTAAAACACAGAAGAAGCTTCTAAGTTGATGTAATCGGCCAGTAAGAAGCAGTACAAATCATGTTTTAGCTATCAATGATTGATTTATTAGCTGGCTTTGGTGCGTTGGATACGACCGAGGCCTTTAAGATTTGGCATCGAACGAAGTCTGTCAGCCACGTTGCACAGTAGAATGTGAAAACTGTTCATATGTAGTAAAAACCTGAGAAATCCGCTCGTTTTCGTCATTTTCTATCGAATCGACCTAATGCCAGATCGTCACATTGGGAGCTCTTCTCTCTGAAACGGTTACTTTTATCGTTTGCAGAGCTATGTCACATACTGCTGTTTGCGAAGACACTAAGAGCACCACAGTAAAAGACAGAAGATGCTTCTAAGTAGATGTAATCGGACAGCAAGTGCCACTACAACTAAAGTTTTAGTTATCGATTATTTACTCATTACACGGCTTTGGTACTTTGGACATGAGCTAGGACCTTAAGATTTTGCATGAAACGAGGTCTGTCGACCACGTTGCACGGGAGAATGTGAAAGGTGTTCATATGTAGTAAAAACTCGAGAAATCCGCCCGTTTTAGTCATTTGCTATCGAGTCGAATTAATGCCAGATCGTCACAATGGCCGCTTTTCTCCCTACAACGGATACATTTATCGTCTGCAAAGCTATGTCGTGTGCTTCGGTAATGCGGATACACTAAAAGCACCATATTAAAACACAGAAGAAGCTTCTAAGTTGATGTAATCGGACAGTAAGGAGCAGTACAAATCAAGCTTTAGCTATCAATTATTGATTTATTAGCTGGCTTTGGTGCGTTGGATATGACCGAGGCCCTTAAGATTTGGCATCGAACGAGGTCTGGCAGCCACATTACACGAGAGAATCTGAAAGGTGTTCATATGTAGTAAAATTCTAAGAAAACCTTTCGTTTTCGTCATTTGCTTTTGAATCGACGTAATGCCAGATCGTCACATTCGCCGCTTTTTTCTCTGAAACTGTTACATTTATCGTCTGCAAGCTTATGTCGTGTGTTGCGGTATGCGGAGACACTAAAAGCAACAAAGTATAAAACAGATGAAGCTTCTAATTTGATGTAATCGGCCAGAAAGAACCAGTACAATTCAAGTTTTGGTTATCGATTATTGACATATTAGCCGGCTTTGGTGCCTTGGACATGATCGTGGACCTTAAGCTTTTGCATCAATCGAGGTCTGGCCGCCACGTTGCACGGAGAAATGTGAAATGTGTTAATATGTAGTAAAAACCTGAGAAAACCTTTCGCATTTATTTAAGTTCCGTCAGTACAAAAAGAAACTGGCTACAATAATCATAATCTTGCTCTACAAATCAAGTAGCTACTATTATTAACAGTATTTATCAACAGCAAATATAACAAAAGACAAAACAGAAAGATAATCAAACGTCTAATGACACAGTAACGAAACTGAAAACAGTTCGCGAAAATTTCGTTTGAAATTATTTCACCAGATGACAATAAGAACACCGGACGAAGACTCTTAAAGTTCCAAAATAAGCCACTATACACAAACAAATAATTAGTACTTAGCTTTGGATGCGCCGCTACAGCTGCACCTGGTCAGCGCGGAATGTAAACACAGGTAAGAAGTTAAGGTGCTCGATACGAAACACTCACAAAGATCGGGTCACAACTCAAGAAAGGCGGAGGTGACTGAAGAAACCATTAATAAGTAACTTATATAGTAAATATTATCACAAAAACCGTTAAAATATGTATCTGAAACCTAAAAATGTATGAAAACTTAGAGAGCGATTTCACACGCACTCACGCGCTTAATCGTAATGCCAGATCGTCGCAGTGGCAGCTTTGCTCACGGAAATGTTTACATATACATCTGGATACTTACGTCATGTGCTGAGGTATGCGGTGGGACCACAACCAACAAAATATGAGCTTCTAAGTCGATGCAATAGGTAGGTAAGAAGTAGTTCTACTCAAGTTTTAGGTATCGAAAATTAAACTGTAGGCCGGTTTTGGTGCCTTGCATTTGACCGAGGACCTTATGATTTCGCATGAACCGAGGTCTGGCACCCACATTACACGAGAAAATGCGAAAAGTGATAATATGTAGTAAAAAACTGAGAAAACCTCACGATTTCGTCTTTTTCTTTCGTAATGACGTAATGACATCTCGTCACATTGATCTCTTTTTTTCCGGAAAGGTTTACATTTATCATCTGAAAACTTCTCTCGCCTGCTGATGTATGTGATGACTCCACAAGAAACAAAATAGAAACTTCTAAGTTGATGTAATAGGCAAGTAAGACATATTATAAGTCTAGTTTTAGTAATAGAAAATTCAGTTATTTGTCGGTTTTGGTGTTTCGCAGTTGATAGAGTACCTTGGAACATATCTGTCTATCTACCACCCCCCCTCGTAAGATGACAGCCTACGTACACCACCCCCCATCGTAAGATGTCTGTCTACCTACTTCCCCCTGAGATGTCTCTTTACTTATCCCCTCAACCGGAAAACGTGTTTTCAAACCCGCCATCAGAAGATGACTTTCTTCGTACACACCCTTGGAAGATACCTGTCTACCTACCTCCCCCCCCCCCAGAAGATGTCTGCCCATCTACCTAGGTACCGCCATTTAGAAGGTGTCTGCCTACCTACCCCCACTTCGAAAGATGTTTAACTGCCTACCCCACCTCTGAAGATCTCTGTCAAACCCTCCCCCATCCCTGGAGGATGTCTGTGTACATACCCCCCTTTTGGAAGTCATTTGACAACCGAAAAAACCGCTTTGGAAGATGTATGACTTCCTATCACTACCCTCGTAAGGTGTATGTCTACCTAGGACCCCTCTGGAAGATGTCTGTCTAACTAACGAACCTCGGTATATGCCAGTCTCACCCCCTCAGAATATGTCTGTCTACGTACCCCACATGGAAGATGTCTGTCTACCTGCCCCCCCCCATAAGATGTTTGGCTATCTACCCCTCCTTGGAACATGTCTGTCTAACAACCACCCCCCCCCCCCCAGTTGTCTGTCTACCTACCCCCTTGAAGATGTCTGTCAACCTACCCCCCGCAAAATGTCTGTGTACCCATCTTACCCTGAGAAAATGATAGTCTACCTACCCCTGTATGTAAGATGTCTCACTACCTACCCCCCTCCCCCCCCCCCATTCGGGAAATGTCTGTCTATCTACCCAATCCACTCTTGAAAGATGCTTATCTAACCACCTTCGAAGATGCCTTTCTACCCCAGCTCAGAAATTGTCTATCTACTCCCTCGTCAGAAGATGTCGGCCAACATACCCGTCCCCTCAGAAAATGTATATCTATTACCCTTGGAAGATGTATGTCTGTCTACCCCCTCAAAGAATATATGTCTATCTGCCCAACTCGGAAAATGTCTGTCAACATGCCCCCTTCGGAAAATGTCTAACATCACCAAGCTCAGTAGATGTGTGTCTATCTGTCCCGCCCCCTCGGAAAATGTCTATTTCCAGCCCCCCTCGGAAGAAGTATGTTTACCAACCCTCCATCAGGAGAAGTCTGTCAAACTACGCCCCAGGAAGGTCTCTCTCTACCTACCCCCCTCCCCCCCATCGAATATATCTGTTCACTGAACCCATCCTTGGAAGATGATTGGCTACCTCCCCCATGGAAGATGTCAGGCAACCTGCCCCCTCACTTAGGAAGATGCCTACTTCCCCCTTGGAAGTTGTCTATTTTCCACCACTCGGAAGATGTCTAACTACCCCATCCCAATATATATGTCTATCAAATCCACACAAATGATGTCTGTTTACCTACTCCCATAAGATGTCTATCATCCCCTTCAGAAGGTATCTTCCTATATACCCCCTCCCCTTGGAAGATGCCTGTCTACATACCCAAACTAAGATGATGTCTATCAACCTTCCACCGCACATATGATGTCTGTCTACCTACCACCCTTGGAATATCTATGTCTTTCTACCCCCCGGAAGATGTCTGTCAGCCTGCCCAACTTGGAAAATATCTGTCCATGTGCCCTCCTTCGGAAGATTTCTACTATCCCCAGCCTCAGAAGAATTGTGTCTATCTGTCCTGCACCAACAGTAGATGTCTGTGTACCTACCCCTCTTCAGAAGAAGTCTGTTTACCAACCCCCCATCAGGAGATGTCTCTCAAACTACCACCAAGGAAGTCTCTGTCTACCTACCCCCCTTTGGAAGATATCTGTCTACCTATAACACAACTCAGAAAATGTCTGTCTACCTACCCCTCAGAAGATGTCTGTTTATCCACACCTCCACAGATAATGTCTATCTACCTACCCCCCCCCCCTATCCTCTGAGGATGTCTGTCTACCTACCCCCCCCCCCCTCTTGGAAGATGTTGGTCTACTTACCCCTCTAGAAGATGTCTGTCTAAGTACGCCCCTCGGAAGTTGGCTGTCTACCAACCCACCAATGGGAGATGTCTGTCTACCTACCCCCCTCGGAAGGTGCCTTACTGCCTACTCCCTCAGAAGATTGTCTACCTACATACACTCAGAAAATGTATGTATACCCACGCCCCCCCCCCCCCCCCCGGAAGAAGTCTGTCTAAATTATCCCCACCCCTTGGTAATTTCTGTCTACATATCACTCCCTTGCAAGATGTCTGTCTACCTACTCCCTCTCGAAAGATATCTGTTTACCTACATCTTCTGTGGGGAGGTAGGAAGACACACATCTTCTGCGAGGGGTAAGTAGACGGACATATTCCGAAGCAGGGTATGTGGTCAGACATCTTCTGAGGGGGTGGTAGGTAGACAGACATCTTCCAAGGGGGGAGGGAGTAGACATCTTCTGTGGTGATAATGGTAGACAAACAATTCCGAGGAGGGGTAGATAGACAGACATCTTCTGAGTGGTTGTTTCTTAGACAGACGTCTTCCAGGAGGGAGCTTGGTAGACAGACATTTTCCAAGGGGGAGACATTTTTCGATTCGGGCCGGATAGGTAAACAGATATCCTTCGAGAGAGAGGGTTGACATTTTTCTGGGGGGGGGGGGGAGGTAGATATTTTCGAGAGGTAGATTGACATCTTCTGGGAGGGGGGGAGATAGTATTCTTCCATGGGGGGAGGTGAGTAGTCAGGCATCTTCAAAGGGGGAGGGGGGTAGACAGACATCTTCCAAGAATGGTCGGTAAGTAGACAGACATGTTCTGTGGGGAGTGATGGTATGTACACTTACATCTTCCAATGGGTTCTGGTAGATAAACAGGCATCTTCCGTGAAGGGGTGATAGAGCTCCTCGAAGATGGGGTGTAGATATCTTCGGCAAGGAGGGTAGGTATACATCTTCCGAGAGAGGGTTAGATAGATTTCTTCCATAGGGGGGATAGATAGCCTTTTCCCGAGTTTGTGAGGAAGACAGACATACAGACATGTTCCTAGAATTTGGAGGTAGACAGACATCTTCAGAATAGGCGGTAGACACATTCCAAATGAAGGAAGGCTGTAGAAATCTTTTGAGTGTAGGATAAACGTCCTCTGAGGGGAGGGGCTAGATGGAAATCTTACAGGGGTGGGGTAGGTAGACAGACATATTCCAAGAGGAGGGGGTTGGTAGACAGGCATCTTTCATGAGGTGGGTTATATACATCCTCCTGGGGGATATACATCTTCTGAGGTGGGGATAGGTATCTTCCAGAGGGTGTAGATGTCATCTGAGGGTGGGGTAGATAGACATCTTCCAAGCTGTTGGTTGATTTTCACCATCCGAGTGGAGGGATACATAGATATTTTCCGCCTGGGCTGGGTAGATAGACATCTTCAGAAGGGGGTAGACATCTTCCATGGGGGGTAGGGAGACAGCTTCTAAGGGGGGTAGATAGACATTTTCCAAGATTAGTGGTAGATACACATCTTCTGAGGGGTGTAGATAGACCTCTTCCGAGGAGGGAGATTGGCATCTTTGGAGGGAATGGATAGATAATCTTATGAGGTGGGTGTGGGTAGGCATCAACCTAAGGGGCGAGATTGGCATCTTCCGATGTGGAAGGGGTTAGGTAGGCATTTTTAGAGGGAGGGATATCTTCCTAGGGGTTTAGATAGGCATCTTCCAAGGGGATGTAGGAAGACATCTCAGAGGGGGGGTAGACAAAATCCTCCGAGAGGTGGTAGGTAGACAGATATCTTTGGATGGGAGAGTAGGTAAGCAGACATCTTTTGAGTGGGGTTGGTAAACTGACATATTCCAAAGGGGCAAGGTAGACAGACAGTTTCTGAGGGTGGGGCATAAGTAGACTGACACTTTCCGAGATGTGGTAAGTAGAATTACATCTTCTGAGGTGATGGGGTAGGTAGACAGACATTTTCCGAAAGGGTGTAGGTATAAAAAAAATGGTTCAAATGGCTCTGAGCACTATGGGACTCAACTGCTGTGGTCATCAGTCCCCTAGAACTTAGAACTACTTAAACCTAACTAAACTAAGGACATCACACACATCTATGCCCGAGGCAGGATTCGAACCTGCGACCATAGCAGTCGCACGGTTTCGGACTGTGCGCCTAGAACCGCGAGACCACCACGGCCGTCTGTAGGTATACAGACATATGCCTAGGTGGGAAGGTAGACAGACATGTCCCGATTGGGGGTAGGTAGACAGCCATCTTCCAGGTGGGTAGGTACACAGACATCATCCGAAGGGGTTAGAAGGACAGACACTTTCCATGTGGGCATTGGTAGACATACATCATCTGAGGGGGAAGAGACATCTTTCGAGGGGAGGGTACATAGACAGATATCTTCAGAGAGGAGGTAGTCATCCTCCGAGAGGGAGGTAGTTGTCCATCATCCACTGGTCTTAGGTAGGCAGACATCTTCTGAGGGAGGGTATGTAGACAGACATCTTCTGAAGGCGATAACGTCGACAGTCATCTTATGATGGGGGTGGGTAGGTAGACAGACATCTTCTGAGTGGTGGTAGGTATGGAGACATCTTCTGAGGCTGGGTTTGGTAGACAGACATCTTCCATGGGGGGATGGGGGTGTTGGAAGACAGATATCTTCCAAGGGGTGGGAAACAGCTTCTAAAGGATGTAGTTTGGTAGACAGACATCCTCCGAGAGGGGTGTAGACATTCTCAGATGGGGAGTGTATAACTTCTGAGAGGAGTGGTAGACTGACATCTTCCGAGAGGGGAGAGATACTTTTCTTCCATGGTGGCAATAGATAGATATCTTTCGAGAGGAGGTACATAGATAGACATCTTCAAATGTGTGGTGAATGTAGAGAGACAACTTTTGAGAAGGGGGGTAGGTATACAGACACCCTCAGAGGGGGTGGGTAGGGAGACAGACATCTTCCGAGATAGGGATAAGATAGACACAAATCATTCGACGTTGGGTAGGTAAATATACAGATTCTGAGGGGTTTAGGTACACATTCATATTATGAGGGGTTGTGGGTGTAAGTAGACAGAAACCATCTGAGGAGGGGTATTTAGGCAGATAACGTCTGAGAGAGGGTTAGGTAGACTGACATCTTCTGAGGGGTTGTAGGAGGACAGACATCTTCCAAGTGGAGGGTTGGTAGACAGACATCTTCAGAGGTGGGGTGGGGTAGGTAGACAGACATCTTCCAATAGGGGGTTGGTTGGCAGACATCTTCTGTGAGGGGATGGTAGTAGACAGCCTTCTTCTGATGGGTGGGTGGGTAGACAGACATCTTCCATGATGGGGCATAGGTAGAGAGACATTGTCCGAGGTAGGGTGACTATAGACATTTTTCGAGAGGGGGGGTAGGTAGACAGACTTCTTCTGGGGGGTTGTAGGTAACTGACCTCTTCAGAGGGTTGGTGTAGAATGACATTTGCCAAGAGGGGATACGTAGAGAGACATATTCCGATGGTGGTAAGTAGACAACATCTTCTGATGGGTGTAGGTAGACAGACATCTTCCAAGCGGGAGCTACAGGTAGACAGACATCTTCAGAGGGCGATTGTAGGTTGATGGACATCTTTTGTGCTGGTAATAATAGATAAACATATTCCAAGGGGTGGTAGTTTAACAGACATCTTTCCAGGGGGGCTGAGTAGATAGACAGACATCATCCAACATGGGTAGACAGACATTTTCCAGGGGGAGTAGACATCCTCCAAGGGGGTAGACATCTTCGAATGGTGATGAGGGCTGGAAGACACCTTCTGAAGTTTGGGGGTCTCTAGACATCTTCCATGATAGGGGTAAACAACTTCTGAGCGGGGGGCTGGATGGGGGTTGGGATAGGTAGACAGACATATTCCGAGAGGGCAGGTAGGTAGATAGACATCTGCGTAGCGAGTGGGGGGGGGGGGGTGGAGGGTTGAGAGACATCTTCCAGAGTGATAGACATCTTACGAGGTGGGGAGAAAGTTTTTCTGGGGGATGTAGATAGACATCTTCAGAGGGTGAGGTAGGTGGACAAACATCTTCCTTAGGGGGTTGAGGTAGGCAGACATCTGCCGAGGGGGTTAAGTAGATAGACGTATTTCACGGGGCAGGTAGACAGACATCGCCTGTGGGGGGGTTATGTAGACTGATATTTTCTAAGGAGGCAAGTAGGTAGAATGACATATTAGGTGGTGGGGCGATGAGAGACAGACAGTTTTCAATGAGGAGAGGTAGAATGACATCTTCCGATGTGGGAGGTGTAGGTAGATATCTTCCGAGGGGTGGGGTAGGTAGACATACATATTCCGAGGGGAGTGGTAGGTAGTCATACATATTCTGAGGGGGGGGGGGGGGTTAGGTAGACAGACATCTTCCAAGGGTGTGGGTAGGTACACAGACATCATCTGAGGGGGTGGGGAGGTAGGTGCAGGTTGACATAGATCTTCCGAGGAGGGGTAGGTAGACAGATATCTTCCGAGGGGGGGGGGGGGAGCTAGGCAGATATCTTCTGAGGGGGATAGATAGGCATATTTCGAGTGTGGGGTAGATAGGCACCATCCCAGGGGGGGGGGGGGGGGCAGATGGTCATGGGTGTGACGTCAAGTGAGCTGCACTGCTGTTGAAATAGGTTGTTAATGTTTTATAACTTTTAGGCTTCATTTACGTATTTTATAGTTTGTTTGTGTTATTATTTTAGCCGTAAAAGCAACTTATTAGTGGATATTCATTTACCTCCGTCTTTCTTCCTGTTGCATTGACTCGAGTGGTCTATTATTTGTGAGTGTGCTTTCGTGGTTCGTCTAAGCCTCGCGCCTCATCAGTGTGTTTACATTTTGCGGCGTGCACTGCATCTGTAGCGGTTATAAGCTAAGTACTGACGAACTTGTTTGTGCTCTGTAATACAGTTATTAAATTGAATGGATTACAGTGGTGTTGCTTGCCGTTTGTGGTGAAATAATGACTTAATAAACTTTTGTAATCGTTCGCTCGCTGTGTTTTATAGAGTTTTCAGTAAATTTCGTGCTTTAGTTTTGAACTGGCGTTTAGTTTTAATTTTTTGGTTTTAGCCAATAATTTTGTGAAGTTTTGCTGGTATTGGTATCGGCTGTGTTGTAGTAGTATTAATACAAGTAGCTGCTTTCTTAGTAGTTAGAGAATTTCGAGACCATAGTTGTTAGTTCTTAAACAGTGCTGCTTTTGTAACTGAACTTTGGTAACGTAGACGTATAGTTTTTTTTAGTAACTGTAAAATTTTATCATGAGTGAGAAGTGTGGGTTCTGTCGTAGGTTTGTGAGTAGTGGATTACACTGTGGGATTTGTTCAAAGTGTTTTCATTGCGGGAAATGCATTGGGGAAGCCAGTGGTAATTTTAGGGTGATCCTGTCCTGGGAATGTAGAATCTGTAGTAGAAACAAGTTAATAGAGGAGCAGGAGTGTAAGATCTGTGCCCTTCAGGTGCAGTTACAATGCGCAAAGAAGGAACTAGATAAGTTGAGGAGGGTGAAGGGTGCTAGGGAATGGGAACTGGCAGTTGGCAGGATGATAGCTAGGAAAAGGAGGTAGTCAGACAGTTTTACTTTGCATACATGCAATAGATACGACAAACTGTCAGAGTAGAGCGGAGAGGAGCCTCGTGAAGCTGTATATGTAGGTAACTTGCAGCAGTCCTCAGCAATTAGGAGGCCTAGGTTCTGCTGCTAGGTAGTTCCCACGGTAGAGGTGTGGGCCAGCATTTGCAGGAAGTTTTGTGGAGTCAGTACCAGGTCACAAGCATTGTGAAGCCTAGTGCAGGGTTGGCTCAGGTGGCTGAAAGCGTAGGGGAGTTATGTAAGAATTTTACAAAGGAGGATAAGGTATTGATAGTGGATGGAGCTGGGAGCAGTCGCAATAGGGACAGGGGGTATGATGTCAGTGGTGACTTGGTTAAGATAGCTACTCAAACTGGTGGCACTAATGTGCTTTTCGTGAAACTGTTTCAGCATCATGATCGGCCACACCTTAATGCGGCTGTTAGGCGCGTTAATGTGGGGCTGGAGGGTGCACTGATGACAGAGGGCATGGATCACATCTCAGTGGTACCAGTTGGGTCTATCAGTAAATTGGGTTTCACTAGGATGGCCTGCACCTCAATAGGTATGCGAAGGGGAGGCTACCTAAGCTTATAGGTGACAGTGTAGTGGGTGGTGGTGGCGGTAGTGGTGTCACTCATGGAAAAGTTCCTGTAGTAGTTGCTGTTAGAGCTGCACCTTTTTAATACTGAAGTCAGCTGATAGGTATACCTGCTTAAAGGAAGTGCCTTTAAGGGCTCTCCTCCAGAGGATGTAATGTTTCCAAGTAAAGAAGGAATTAGCATATTTCATCAAAATATAAGATTTATTAGAGATAAAGATAGTGAACTGCTAATAGATGTTAATGCTGAAATTATTGGTACATCAGAGCACCACTTCAATAAATTGATAATTTATAGGCTTGCTTTACCAGGCTACAGATTAGCTGGCTGTTTCTCAAGGAGTTCCTTGCGGGGTGGGGAAGTGTCTCTGTACACAAAAAAACAGTATGTTATTTGAGTCCATAGACTTGTTGCGACACTGCACTGAACAGATATTTGAAAGTTGTGCAGCATTTGTTGAATTTAGTGAAATTAAACTTCTAATTGCTGTTGTTTATAGGGCCTCTAACTCCAACTTCAGAGCATTTTTGCTTAAGCTAGAGAGGGTTCTTGATTCACTTGTGTAGGAAGTACCAGAAAGTAGTTATATGTGGGGACTTCAATATTAATTTTGTATATGATTGTGCAAGAAAAAGGGGGGTTGGGTTGTTTGGGGAAGGAGACCAGACATCGAGGTCATTGGTCTCGTCGGGTTAGGGAAGGATGGGGAAGGAAGTCGGCCATGCCCTTTGAGAGGAACTAACCCGGCATTTGCCTGAAGTGATTTAGGGAAATCACAGAAAACCTAAATCAGGATGGCTGAATGCGGGACTGAACCGTCGTCCTCCCGGATGTGAGTCCAGTGTCTTAACCACTGCGCCACCTCGCTCGGTCCCAAGAAAAATGATGTTAGAAGATCTCCTAAATTCATATGATCTGATGCAAACTGTGTTTTTTTCCAACTAGGGTGCAGGGGAACAGTAGCACAGTCATAGACCATATTTTTATTCGTTCTTCATTACTAGATGGGCATTCTGTTAGTAAAAGAGTGAATGGCCTTTCAGACCATAATGCACAAATTTTAACACTAAAAGGTTTTTTTACTCCAACCAATGTCATATTTAGTTACATAGAACATAGGAAAGTCAATCCAACAGCAATAGAGAGTTTTTTAAAACTTGTCAAGGAACAAGAGTGGCAAGATGTTTATAGTGCCAATAATACAGAGGATAAATGCAATGCTTTCCATAACACATTTCTCATGCTCTTTGAGAGTTGTTTTCCATTAGAACATTCTAAATGGGGTACTAGCAGTCATGGACAGCCCGGTTGGCTGACTAGTGGGATAAGGATATCATGTAGAACATAGTGGGAATTACATCAAAATGTTAGAAGTAGTCACAATCGAGCTACCATAGCCCCTTACAAACAGGATTATAAGGTGCCTAAAAATGTTATTAGCAAGGCAAAAAGTATGTGATATGCAAATAGAATAGCTTATTCACAGGATAAAATTAAAGACATTTGGTTAGTTGTGAAGGGAGTGACTGGTCATCAGCACAAGGTCGATGATATAAAGTTAGTTCTAAGTAATAATATTTTCGTTAGTGATAAATCAGATATATGTACGGTATTTAACAATCACTTTCTGAGCATTGCTGGCGAGCTAAATAAAAATTTAGTTTCAACAGGAAATCATACAAATTTCTTAGCAAATACCTTTCTGAGATTGATGTCTGAAATACTCCTCTGTGATACAGACAAGGGGGAGATTGAGTCAATAATTAAATCACTGAATACTAAGGACTCTCATGGTTATGATGGAGTGTCTTGCATAATATTAAAGTACTGTGCTGCACATGTTAGTCCTGTATTCAGCCAAATTTGTAATTTTTCTTTAGGAACGGTCAGTTTCCTGAGCGATTAAAGTAATCAGCTGTAAAGCCGCTTTATGAAAAGAAAGGGATAATGTAGAAAATTTTAGACCTATTTCTATGCCATCAGTGTTTGCAAAAGTTACCGAAAAGGCTGTGCATGTAAGGTTAGTTGATCATTTTATATCACACGATTTGTATCAAATGCACAGTTCGGTTTTAGAAGTCGTTTGGCAACTGAAAATGGTATATTCTCTTTTCTCTGTGAAGTACTGGATGGGCTAAACAAAAAGGTAGTCAGAACCTTACGAGGGGAGGTAGGCAGACAGACATCTTCAAAGTATAGGGTAGGTAGACAGACATCTTCCCAGGGGGGGGGGGGGGGAGGGGTAGGTAGACAGACCTGTTCCGAGGGGTGGGTAGGGAGACATACATCTTCATAGAGAGTGAGTATGTAGACAGATATCTTCCAAGTGGGGTAGGTAGACAGACATCTTCCAAGGGTGCGGGTAGGTAGACAGACATCTTCAGATGGGAGGTAGGTGGACAGATATCCTCTGAAGGGGTAGGTAGACAGACATTTTCCGAGGGTAGGTAGACATCTTCCGAGTGGTGGTAGACATCTTCCGAGGGGGTTAGATACTTTCTGAGAGGGTGGTAGATAGACATATTCCGAGAGGGGGGAGACATCTTCCGACAGTTGGTTAGATAGCCTTCTTCCTAGGGGTGGTAGGTAGAGTGAAATCCTCCAAGACGGGAGGGGGGAGGGCGTAGATAGACACACATCTTCCAAAGCAGTGTGTATGGTAGAAAGACATCTTCCGAGTGAGGGATAAGGTCGACAGACATCTTCTGTGGGGAGGGTTGGCAGACAGACATCTTCCGAGGGGGAGTAGGAAGACATGTTCCAAGAGGGGGTAGACAGACATCTTCCAAGGAGGGGGGGATAGACACATCCTGGCATGGGGTAGGTAGACAGACATCTTCCAAGGGGGTAGGAAGACAAACATCTTCCGATTGCGTGGGTGGGTAATCAGACATCTCTGGAAAGGGGGAGGTCGACAGACATCTTCTGATGGGAGGAAGGTAGAGTGACATATTCCATGGAGGGGAGTAGGTAGACAAATGTCTTCCAATGGGTGAGGTAGGTAGAGAGAGATCTTCCAAGGGGTGGTAGGTAGGCAGACCTAATACGAGAGTAGCGGTAGCGGAAGAGCGATAGGTAGACAGAAATATACCGGACGGGAGGGGAGGGGGGAGCGTAAGTAGACAGATAAGTTCCCAGGTCCTCAATCTACTGCAAGACACCAAAACTGGCCAATAATTGACATTCCGTAACCGAAACTAGTCTTGTACTACTTCTTACTAGTCAATTGCAACAACTTAGAAGCTTCTATTTTGTTCCTTGTGTTACTACTGGATACCTCAGTACGTGACATAGGTTTCCAGACCATAAATGTAAACGTTTCCAAGAGAAAAGATACCTATGTGACTATCTAGCAATACGTGATAAGGCAAGTGACGCAAACGGGTGCTCTTCTACAGTTTTTAAATACATATTAAAAGTTTTCGCATTTTTGCGTGTAACGTGGCTGCCTGACCTCGGCTCATGCTAAAGCATAGGGTCCTCGTTCACATGCAAGGCAATAAAAGCCGGCCAATAATTCATCAATCAGTAACAAAAATCTCACTTATACTACTTCTTACTGGCCGATTGCATCAACTAAGAAGCTCCTATTTTGTTGCTTGTAGTGTCACCCCACACCGCAGCAAGCGAAATAAGTTTTCAGACGATAAATGTAAACGTTTCAGAGAGAATAGGGGACAATGTGACGATATGGCATTACGTCGATTCGAAAGCAAAAGGTGAAACAGGGTGGATTTCTCAAGTCTTACCATATATAAACACTTTTCACATTATCCCGTGCAACGTGGCGTCCAGACGTCGTTTCATGCAAAATCGCAAGGTCCAAGCTCATGTCCAAGGCACTAAAGCAGCGAAATAAGTCAATAACCGATAAATAAAAATGAATTGTACTGCTTGTTACTGGCCGATTACATCTTCTTTGAAGCTTCTTCTGTGTTCTACTATAGTGCTTTTAGTGTCTCCGCATACCGCAGCACGCGACATAACTTTGCAGACGATAAATGTAAACGTTTCAGTGAGTAAAAAGCGACCGATGTGACGATCTGGCATTAAGTAAATTCGATAGCATATGACGAAAAGGGGCGGATTTCTCAAGTTTCTATTACATATGAACACTTTTCACATTCTCCCGTGCAACGTGGCGTCCAGATGTCGTTTCATGCAAAATCGCAAGGTCCTAGCTCATGATCAAGGCGCCAAAGCCGGCTAATAAGTCAATAATCGACGACTAAAACTTAAACTGTACTGCTTTTTACTCGCCGATTACATCGACTTAGAAGTTTCTGTGCTCTACTGTGGTGTTTTAGTGTCTCCACATACCGCAGCACGCCACACAAATTTGCAGACGATAAATGTAACCGTTTGAAAGAGGAAAGCGGCCAAAGAGACGATCTGGCATTAAGTCGATACGATAGCAAATGACGAAAACGGTGCGATTTCTCTGGTTTTTACTGCATATGGACACTTTTCATATTCCCTCGTGTAACGTGGCTGCCAGTCGCTGTTTCATGCAAAATCTTAAGGTCGTCGGTCATGTCCAAGTCACTAAATCCGGCTAATAAGCCAATAACCGATAACTAAAACTTCTTACTGGCCGATTACATCAACTTGGAAGCTTCTTCTGTCTTCTATTGTGGTCTTTTAGTGTCTCCGAATACCATAGCACGCGACATAAGTTTGCAGTCGATAAATGTAACCGTTTGAGAGAGAAAAGCGGCCCAACTGACGATCTGGCATTATTCCCCCGCCGGAGAAACAATGCACTTGACAGTTCGCTTTTTGTCTAGCTAGGTTGGCTATACTGTAATAGCGATGTTGTAACAGCAGCCTCTATACACACAGCAGACGATACAGTTTTCCGTCCCGTCTCGTAAATGCAAGCGATTGAGCAATTGCAATGTATATAAAAACTCGTTTTTAGTTGTACTACAATGACAGGAAGTAAACAACCGTATAATAATGCATGTAAAAGCATAACAATGCGCACCCTTTCGATAACGGAGCATAGAAATACAAAAAACAAGCAACTGACGACTGGTACTTTAAAATCAATAATGTACGTAGTTTACAAAATAAATAATAACCGAGATTGCAATAAATAACCAATATTAGAATTTTTTCACTCACCAATTTACAGCGATAATGGCGCAATTCCATCCAGCTCGCCATCGTCACTGTTGTCCGATTCATCGCTAAAACCGTCTTCATCGTCGTCATCGGCAAGACAAATCATTAATTGTTCAGGCCACTGATAATGCCTTCTATTGTCTGTGCTGCTCGTATAAGCTTCTCGACGTGCTCTACTTTTTTTCTCCGTGAGGCTGCATCCACAGTCACAAGAGCTTCACGCAACAGCTTTTCCACCTCTGCTATTGTAAAGGACTTGTTGTTGTTCCTTACATACATTTTTACGTCACTCCATACTAACTCAATAGGGTTGAAATGGCAGTGATATGGTGGCAGCCTTATTACAGTATGACCCTGCTCCTTGGCAATTTCGTCTACTACGTATGTAGGTGTCGTAGGCTTATTTTCTTTAACGAGAGAATATAACAGAACCTTTGTCATACCCATATCCGCTGCAATATTTCGAGCCTGTAACCACTGCACCATAATTTCTTTCCGATCATTTGTAGTTGGGGCATTGTTCTGTATCACCGAATGATATGGAGCATTGTCCATTACAATTGTTGTAGGGACAAGAAATTGTTTTAAAAGGTTCCTGAACTACTCAACAAATCGTGCGTGATCCATATCTTCATTGTAATCACCAGTCTTTTTTGATCTAAAAACTGAAAGTGCGTCAGGGACAAAACAACTGGAGGAGCCTGCATGGACCACAATTAATCTAGCTCCTCTTCCCTTCGGCTGATGGCCGGTACTGCTGGGTGTGTTATCCCTCCAACATTTACTGACAGCTTCCCCGGCATTAACCCACGTTTCGTCTAGCCAAATTATGGAATGAATGTCTCTGCCCACAATTTTGTGCAAGAAAATGCTACGAGCGGTAACAATATGTGCCCTCTCTAACAGTACTTTGCGTCCGTCTAGCGTTTTGTAACGGAAACCCATATTTTTTAGCACAAATTTTAGTGATGTTTTACCACCCCTGAAGAGTTCACTTTCTTTTAAAGAGATTAATAACTTAGCTACAGTCGGATACTCTTTTCTGCTGTAGTAAGCATAAACATGCCTACGAACTGCATCAGTCTGGAAAGAATCTAAATCTGTGATAGGACTACGCCGCTTTTTCTTCTTTCCCGGGGTTGATAAAAATGTATTATTTGATCCAGACAGCTCGGAGTCGTTACGGCTCACTTCAGTATCTTCAAAGTTTTGTAGTAATACTCCCTTACTTACTACCGTTCTTGCACTAATACCAAGAGTTTTCGACGTACGTTCCACCACTTTGTCGGCAGGAATTGATGGCTGTCCATGAATTCTTACGTAGCTTTTCTCCTGCTCGTAAAACTCACGAGTTCTGCGTAGCAACTCCAGTGCCTGGCTGTTTAGCGGCACCCCTCGACGCAAAGGATTGTCACTAGGTGAACGAAGTCTTTTCGGTGGCATTTTCCAAGTACGTAAACTCACAACGTAACAAAAGTCACAACGATATAGCACACAGTACAACGAAAATACGCGGTAAACAACACACAACTCACGTTGTATACACATTCACTAAACAAAGCCGGCAACGCGGTAACTTTAACGTCACAGCACGTGAGTAACAGCAGTGCTCACTGCGCTGTGATTGGCTGGCGCCCCACGCTGAACGCCTAGTGCCTATCGTTGTTCACTTGTTACTCTGTTACGCTGCCAACTTCATACGCAAACGTCAAGTGCAATGTTTCAACGGCCCGGGTATAAGTCGATTCGATACCACATGACGAAAACGGTGCGATTTCTCAGGTTTTCACTACATGTGGATATTTTTTTCATTCTCTCCTGTAAAGTTTCTCCCAGTCGTTGTTTCCAGCAAAATCGAAAGATCGTCGGTCATGTCCAAGGCACCAAAGCCGGCTAATAAGTCAATAATCAATTACTAGCACATGAATTGTACTGCTTCTTACTGGCCGATTACATCAACTTAGAAGCTTCTTCTGTGTTCTACTGTGGAGCGTTTAGTGTCTCCGCATATCGCGGAACGCGATATAAGTTTGCAGAAGTTAAATGTAACCGTTCTAGTGAGAAACGCGGCCAAAGTGACGAACTGGCATTACGTCGATACGATAGCAAATGACGAAAACGGTGCGAATTCTCAGGTTTTTACAACATTTGGACACTTTTCACATTCTCTCGTTTAACGTGGCTGCCAGTCGTTGTTTCATGCAAAATCTTAGGGTCGTTGGTCATGTCCACGTCACCAAAGCCAGCTAATAAGTCAATAATCGATAACTAAAACTTGAATTGTACTGCTTCTTACTGTTTGATAACATCAACTTAGAAGCTTTTTGTGTGTTCAACTGTTATGCTTTTAGTGCCTCCACATACCGCAGCACGCCACATAGGTTTGTAGTCGATATATGTAACCGTTTGAGAGAGAAAAGCTTCCAATGCGACGATCTGGCATTCCGTCAATACGATTGCACATGACGAAAACGGTCTGATTCCTCAGACTTTTACTATTTATGGACTCTTTTCACATTCTCTCTTGTAACGTGGCTGCCAGCCGTTGTTACATGCAAAATTTTATGGTCCTCGATCATGTCCAAGACACCAAAGCCGGCTAATAAATCAATAATTGATGAATAAAACTTGATTTGTACTGCTTCTTACTGTTTGATAACATCAACTTAGAAGCTTTTTGTGTGTTCTGCTGTTATTCTTTTAGCGTCTCCACATACCACAGCACGCCACTTAAATTTGCAGGCGATAAATGTAACCGTTTGAGACAGAAAAACTTCCAATGTGACTATCTGGCATTACGTCGATACGATAGCAAATGACGAAAACGGTGCGATTTCTCAGGTTTTTACTACATATGAACACTTTTCACATTCTCCCGTGCAACGCGGCTGCTAGACCTCCCTTCATGCAAAATCTTAAGGTACTGGCTCATGTCCAATGCACCAAAGCCGGCTAAAAGTAAACAATAGATAATTAAAACTTGAATTTCACTGCTACTTATTGGCTATTACATCAACTTAGAAGCTTCTTCTGTGTTCTACTGTTGTGCTTTTAGTGTCTCCGCGACATAAGTTTGCAGACGATAGAAGTTACCGTTTGAGAGAGAAAAGCGGCCAATGTGACGATCTGGCATTGCGTCGATACGATAGCAAATGACGAAAACGGTGCAATTTCTCAGGTGTTTAGTACTTATGGACACTTTTCACATTCTCTCGCGTAACGTGGCTGCCAGTCGTTGTTTCATGCAAAATCGTAGGGTCGTTGGTCATGTCAAAGGCACCAAACCCGGCTAATAAGTCAATAATTGATAACTAAAACTGGAATTGTACTGCTTCTTACTGGTGGATTACATGAACTTAGGAGCTTCTTCTGTGTCCTACTGGGGTTCGTTTAGTGACTCCGCATACCGCAGTACGCCACACAAGTTTGCAGACGATAAATGTAACCGTTTGAGAGAGAAAAGCGGCCAATGGGACGATGTGGCATTACGTCGATACGATAGCAAATGACGAGAACAGTGCTATTTCTCAGGTTTTTACTACTTATGGACACGGCTAATAAGTCAATAATCGATAACTAAAACTTGATTGTACTGCTTCTTACTGACCGATAACATCAACTTAGAAATTTCTTGCGAGTTCTACTGTGGTGCTTTTAGTGTCTCCGCATACTGCAGCACGCCACATAGGTTTGCAGACGATATATGTAACCGTTTGAGAGAGAAAAGCTTCCAATGTGACGATTTGGCATTCCGACTATAGGATAGCAAATGACGAAAACGGTTCGATTTCTCACGTTTTTACTATTTATGGACACTTTTCACATTCTCTCGCATAACGTGGCTGCCCCCCCCCCCCCCCCCCCCCCCATGAACCATGGACCTTGCCGTTGGTGTGGTGGCTTGTGTGCCTCAACGATACAGATAGCCGTACCGTAGGTACAACCACAACGGATTGGTATCTGTTGAGAGGCCAGACAAACGTGTGGTTCCTGAAGAGGGGCAGCAGCCTTTTCAGTAGTTGCAGGGGCAACAGTCTGGATGATTGACTGATCTGGCCTTGTAACAATAACCAAAACGGCCTTGCCGTCCTGGTACTGCGAACGGCTGAAAGCAAGGGGAAACTACGGCCATAATCCTTCCCGAGAGCATGCAGCTTTACTGTATGATTAAATGATGATGGCGTCCTCTTGGGTAAAATATTCCGGAGGTAAAATAGCCCCCATTCGGATCTCTGGGCGGGGACTACTCAGGAGGATGTCGTTATCAGGAGAAAGAAAACTGGCGTTCTACGGGTCGGAGCGTGTAATGTCAGATCCCTCAATCGGGCAGGTAGGTTAGAAAATTTAAAAAGGGAAATGGATAGGTTAAAGTTAGATATAGTGGGAATTAGTGAAGTTTGGTGGCAGGAGGAACAAGACTTTTGGTCAGGTGAATACAGGGTTATAAACACAAAATCAAATAAGGGTAATGCAGGAGTAGGTTTAATAATGAATAGGAAAATAGGAATGCGGGTAAGCTACTACAAACAGCATAGTGAACGCATTACTGTGGCCAAGACAGATACGAAGCCCACACGTACTACAGTAGTACAAGTTTATATGCCAACTAGCTCTGCAGATGACGAAGAAATTGAAGAAATGTATGATTAAATAGAAGAAATTATTCAGGTAGTGAAGGGAGACGAAAATTTAATAGTCAAGGACGACTGGAAAACGAGTGTAGGAAAAGGGAGAGAAGGAAACGTAGTAGCTGATTATGGATTGGGGCTAAGAAATGAAAGAGGAAGCCGCCTCGTAGAATTTTGTACAGAGCACAACTTAGTCATAGCTAACACTTGGTTTAAGAACCATGAAAGAAGGTTGTATACATGGAAGAACCCTGGAGATACTAAAAGGTATCAGATAGATTATATAATGGTAAGACAGAGATTTAGGAACCAGGTTTTAAATTGTAAGACATTTCCAGGAGCAGATTTGGTCTCTGACCACAATCTATTGGTTATGACCTGTAGATTAAAACTGAAGAAACTGCAAAAAGGTGGGAATTTAAGGAGATGGGACCTGGACAAACTGAAAGAACCAGTGGTTGTACAGAGTTTCAGGGAGAGCATAAGGGAACAATTGACAGGAATGGGGGAAAGAAATACAGTAGAAGATGAATGGGTAGCTCTGAGGGATGAAGTAGTGAAGGCAGCAGAGGATCAAGTAGGTAACAAGACGAGGGCTGGTAGAAATCCTTGGGTAACAGAAGAAATATTGAATTTAATTGGTGAAAGGAGAAAATATAAAAATGCAGTAAATGAAGCAGGCGAAAAGGAATACAAACGTCTCAAAAATTAGATCGACATGAAGTGCAAAGTGGCCAAGCAGGGATGGCTAGAGGACAAATGTAAGGATGTAGAGGCTTATCTCACTAGGGGTAAGATAGATATTGCCTACAGCAAAATTAAAGAGACATTTGGAGATAAGAGAACCCTTGTATGAACATCAAGAGCCCAGATGGAAACCCAGTTCTAAGCAAAGAGGGGAAAGCAGAAAGGTGGAAGGAGTATATAGAGGGCCTGTACGCAGGCGAAATACTTGAGGGCAATATTATGGAAATTGAAGAGTATGTAGATGAAGATGAAATGGGAGATACGACATTGCGTGAAGAGTTTGACAGAGCACTGAGAGACCTAAGTCGAAACAAGGCTCCAGGAGTAGACAACATTCCATTAGATTTACTGACAGCCTTGGAAGAGCCAGTGCTGACAAAACTCTACCATCTGGTGAGCAAGATGTGTGAGACAGGTGAAATACCCTCAGACTTCAAGAAGAACATAATAATTCCAATCCCAAAGAAAGCAGGTGTTGACAGATGTGAAAATTACCGAACTAATCAGTTTAATAAGTTACAGCTGCAAAATACTAACACGAATACTTTACAGACGAATGGAAAAACTAGTAGAAGCCGATCTCGGGGAAGATCAGTTTGGATTCCATAGAAACACTGGAACACGTGAGGCAATACTGACCTTACGACTTATCTTAGAAGAAAGATTAAGGAAAGGCAAACCTATGTTCCTAGCATTTGTAGACTTAGAGACAGCTTTTGACAATGTTGACTGGAATACTCTCTTTCAAATTCTAAAGGTGGCAGGGGTAAAATACAGGGAGCGAAAGGCTATTTACAATTTGTACTGAAACCAGATGGCAGTTATAAGAATCGAGGGACATGAAAGGGAAGCAGTGGTTGGGAAGGGAGTGAGACAGGGTTGTAGCCTCTCCCCGATGTTATTCAATCTGTATATTGAGCAAGCGGTCAAGGAAACAAAAGAAAAATTCGGAGTAGGTATTAAAATCCATGGAGAAGAAATAAAAATTTTGAGGTTCGCCGATGACATTGTAATTCTGTCAGAGACAGCAAAGGACTTGGAAGAGCAGTTGAATGGAATGGACAGTGCCTTGAAAGGAGGATATAACATGAACATCAACAAAAGCAAATCGAGGATAATGGAATGTAGTCGAATTAAGTCGGGTGATGCTGAGGGAATTAGATTAGGAAATGAGACACTTAAAGTAGTAAAGGAGTTTTGCCATTTGGGGAGCAAAATAACTGATGATGGTCGAAGTAGAGAGGATATAAAATGTAGACTGGCAATGGCAAGGAAAGAGTTTCTGAGGAAGAGAAATTTGTTAACATCGAGTATAGATTTAAGTGTCAGGAAGACATTTCTGAAAGTATTTTTATGGAGTATAGCCATGTATGGAAGTGAAAGGTGGACGATAAATAGTTTGGACAAGAAGAGAATAGAAGCTTTTGAAATGTGGTGCTACAGAAGAATGCTGAAGATTACATGGGTAGATCACATAACTAATGACGAAGTGTTGAACAGTGTTGGGGAGAAGAGAAGTTTGTGGCAAACCTTGACCAGAAGAAGGGATCGGTTGGTAGGAAATGTTCTGAGGCAACAGGGGATCACGTATTTAGTATTGGAGGACAGGATGGAAGGCAAAAATCGTTGAGGGAGACCAAGAGATGAAACACTAAGCATATTCAGAAGGATGTAGGTTGCAGTAGGTACTGGGAGATGAAGAAGCTTGCACAGGATAGAGTAGCATGGAGAGCTGCATCAGACCAGTCTCTGGACTGAAGACCACAACAACAACAACAACAACAACGTGGCTGCCAGCCGTTGTTACATGCAAAATCTTATGGTCCTCGGTCATGTCCAAGACACCAAAGCCACCTAATAAGTCAATAATCGATAACTGAAACTTGAATTGTACTGCTCTTTACTGGCCGATTACATAATTTTAGAAGCTTCTTCTGTGTTCTACTATGGTCTTTTTAGTGTGTCCACCTACCGCAGCACGCCACATAGGTTTGCAGACGATATATGTAACCGTTTGAGAGAGAAAAGCTTCCAATGTGACGATCTTGCAATCCGTCGATACGATAGCAAATGAAGAAAGCGGTGCGATTTCTCAGGGTTTTATTACATATGGACCCTCTTCACATTCTCTCGTGCAACGTGACTGCCAGTCGTTGTTTGATGCAGAATCTTAAGGTCGTCGGTCATGTCCAAGGCACCAAATCCACCTAATAAGTCAATAATCGATAGCTAAAACTTGAATTGTACTGTTTCTAACTGACCGATATATCAAGTTAGAAAGTTTCTTGTGTGTTCTACTGTGGTGCTTTTAGTGTCTCCGCATACCGCAGCATCCCACATAAGTTTTCAGACGATAAATGTAATCGTTTGATAGAGAAAAGCGGCCAATGTGACGATCTGGCATTAAGTCGGTTCGATAGCAAATGAAGAAATCGGGTAGATTTCTCAGGTTCTTACTACATATGAACACTTTTCACATTCTCCCGTGCAACGTGGCTGCTAGACCTCCCTTCATACAAAATCGTAAGGTCATAGCTCATGTCCAAGGCACCAAATCCGGCTAAAAAGTCAATAATCGATAACAAACCTTGAATTGTACTGCTTCTTGCTGTCTATTACATCAACTTAGAAGCTTCTTCTGTGTTCTACTATGGTGCTTTTAGTGTCTCCGCATACCGCAGCACGCGACATAGCTTTGCACACGATAAATGTAACCGTTTTCGAGAGAAGAGCGGCCAATGTGACGATCTGGCATTACGTCAATTCGATAGCAAATGACGAAAACGGTCGGATTTCTCAGGTTTTTAATACATATGGACACTTTTCACATTCTTCGTGTAACGTGGCTGCTAGGTCTCGTTTCATGCCAAATCTTAAGGTCGTTGTTCATGTCCCAGGCACCAAAGATAGCTAATAAGTCAATAATCGATAACTAAACTTCAATTGTACTACTTCTTACTGGCCGATTACATCAACTTATAAGCTTCTTCTGTGTTCTACCTTATTGCTATAAGTGCCTCCACGTACCGCAGCACGGAACATAAGTTTGCAGACGATGAAGGTAACCGTTTCAGAGAGAAATGAAAAATTCCGTGTCTGTGTCTACTGCCTGCTCATATTGTTTAAAGCAGGTTGCTCTAAATGCCCAGTGGATCTGATTCCCTTGATACATTCTAAACAAACTCGGAATGGGAAAGACCGAGCTCTGCTTATACTTATAGTCTGGAAAGTTGATATATCTTAGACAGTAAAATATGACTGTAATAGATGTCCACTGAGTATTCCCATTTATACTGAAATTAGCTTTGAACAACAAATTATTAATTGGCCACCTAGTCATGACTCAATAGCTACTAAGATCTTTCACTGGTGAAGGAGGTGACGACGTTGTTATGTCCATTAGAGGCTTCTGTAGCTTGCTGAGAATGATGTAAAATAATTGTGCCATGTGATTTTCTATGGAGTTTCAGAGTATGTTCTATACTGGTGCAGGACATTCATTCCTGCTGTTCTCATTATAGGCAATCCTAGATTCTGAATCTCAAACACCAGAAGATTAGAAACAGCAATGCAACCTCTGTCTTCCTGGCTGTGCACTATTTCAAAGTCTCTTCTCATTGTGCAGTACTTGTAGATTATTGTAAATAGATTATCTGTAATATTTAGAACATCTCATTCTAAACTTTCTAAAGAATGGGTCTTTTGACCATGTCATAACGCCGAGGTCGGCGGTTTTCCCCGAGGTCGGCGTTTTTCCCCCGAGGTCGGCGTTTTTGTCCCGAGGTCGGATCGGCGTTTTGTTTCCCCAGGTCTAGGAAGCTATCGTTATATTGAAAATCGAAACTATTTTCATGTATATCGAACTATACTGATATGTGTTGTCATCTTGAAACATATATCTGACCACTAGATATCGTTATTTATCGAGTTAGCGATATATTTCGATATTTATTTATTTATTTCGTGAATCGTTTTCTTAGAGGTCAGATTTATTTTGAGACATCCATACATATCACATTATCGATTCATTTCGATATACCATTTTATTTCGAGGCCCAGTTTTGTATTGAGCAGTCGATTTATTTCTATATATCTGTCTATACCGAGTAGTCGACGTATTTCGAGATATCGATTGATTCTGTGTATCCGGTTATGTCGAGATATCGATTTATTTTGATATACCGACACAATACGGGTTGTCTATATTTTTTGAGGTATCTATATATTTCCATGTATAGGTGTACTCCAGATAGCGATTTCTTTCGAGATATCGATATATTTCGAGATATCTCTATATCTCAAGTAACCATAAATTTCTAGATATCCCTCTTTTTAGAGAAATCTTTGTATTACGAGGTATCGATATATTTCCAGATATCGATGTGTTTCTAGACCACGCATCATATCGAGACCTCGAATTATTTCGAATTATCGATCCATTTCGTACGTCGTAATGCATCTTGATGTCTATACATTTCGATATTTCGACTCATTTCGATGTGTCGGTTGTTTTGGATGTGTCGGTTTATATCGAGGTTTTGATTTATCTCTGGGTCTCGATTTCTTTCGTGGTTTCGATTTATTTCGAGGTGGCGATTTATTTCGAGGTGGCGATTTATTTCGAGGTGACGATTTATTTCGAGGTGTTGATTTATTTCGAGGTGTCGATGTATTTCGAGGTGACAATATATTGCGACCATACTTGTCGACTGAATCACCTTAGAACCTACTGTATTTCGTACAGAGTGGTGCGACTGCATACCTCAGCACGAGACATTAATTGCCAGACGATAAATGTAAACGTTTCTGAGAGAAAAGCGTTCATTCTGACGATTTCCCATTTCGTTATTAGGAAAACAAATGTAGGAAACGTAAGGTTTTCTTCGGTTTTTACTACACATTAACACTCCTCGCATTTTCCCGTGTGGTGTGGCTACCGGACCTCGGTCGTGCAAAATCGCAAGGTCCTATGTCAACTACAAGGCAGAAAATAAGGCCTATAATTGAATTTTCCATATCTAAAACAAGACAGACACTGCTCCTTACTTGTCGACTCCATCAACTTAAGCTTCTGTCGACTCCATCAACTTAAGCTTCTGTTTCGTACAGAGTGGTGCGACTGCATACCTCGGCAGGCGACATTGATTGCCAGACGATGAATGTAAACGTTTCCGAAAGAAAAGCGTCCTATGTGACGAACTGGCACTACGTCAAACAAATGACGAAAACGTTAGGTTTTCTTCGGTTTTTCTGCCACTCAAAGTGCTGCCAACTTTAAATTCACCCCCTCCTCCCCCTCCCCAGTCATGGCGATCAGCTGGTGTGATAGAAATGGACACAGGAAAGTAATAACGTTCCATGAAATCCCATTCCAGGGACGTTCAAGGGTAAACGTTCCAGACGGTTTATTTCCATTAAGACACGCATACTGGGCATCTACAATGCCACATCTACCAGATCGTTTCTATTGTCAGCAGTGGAAAACAAAACTGTACTGAAGTAGCCATAGTGAGACGCGGTTTTTGGTAGACGAAATAATAGGAATTCTCTAGCCACTGGTAATGATGATCTAATGAGAATTCTGTTATTGTTTTGAAAGATGCATTTAAATATGCATTGAACGTAGCTCCAAATTATTTTGAGAATTATAATTGTGGCATGATGAATCTACATTGGAGATTTTGCAATGCTAAACATTTCGATCTGAGAATACTTTATGTGATAGAACGGCATTGACCTTGTGTGTCATTAGGGTAAAGTTAATTTGCCGCCATTAACATGAAATTTGAAACTTCCTGGCAGATTAAAACTGTGTGCCCGACCGAGACTCGAACTCGGGACCTTTGCCTTTCGCGGGCAAGTGCTCTACCATCTGAGCTACCGAAGCACGATTCACGCCCGGTACTCACAGCTTTACTTCTGCCAGTATCCGTCTCCTACCTTCCAAACTTTACAGAAGCTCTCCTGCGAACCTTGCAGAACTAGCACTCCTGAACGAAAGGATATTGCGGGCACATGGCTTACCCACTGCCTGGGGGATGTTTCCAGAATGATATTTTCAGTCTGCAGCGGAGTGTGCGCTGATATGAAACTTCCTGGCAGATTAAAACTGTGTGCCCGACCGAGTCTCGAACTCGGGACCTTTGCCTTTCGCGGGCAAGTGTTCTACCATCTGAGCTACCGAAGCACGATTCACACCCGGCACTCACAGCTTCCTTTCAGGAGTGCTAGTTCTGCAAGGTTCGCAGGAGAGCTTCTGTAAAGTTTGGAAGGTAGGAGACGGATACTTGCAGAAGTAAAGCTGTGAGTACCGGGCGTGAGTCGTGATTCGGTAGCTCAGCTGGTAGAGCACTTGCCCGCGAAAGGCAAAGGTCCCGAGTTCGAGTCTCGGTCGGGCACACAGTTTTAATCTGCCAGGAAGTTTCATATCAGCGCACACTCCGCTGCAGAGTGAAAATCTCATTCTGGAAACATAAAATTTATCTTCCATTAACGTAAAATCTATTTTTCAGCGCACTGTAATAAGGACTCACTTCAGATGATTGGACAATTAAAGAGAACTCAAACTGTTATTTTAATAGTATTCGTAGGTCCAATGCAGCATTTACCGTGGACAGTCCCTGAGCCTAGACTGTCAGTTTTATCTAGGCAGCACTACTTTAAAAAAGCACTCCGTCTTCAGGCCACAAGTGGCCAATCAGTACCATCCTACCGCCACGTTATCCTCACTGAGGGTGGAGGAGGAGCTGGCTCTCCCACTCGTTGTGGTAGTTTCCTTTGACTGGAGCCGCTACTATTCGGTCGAGTAGTTCCTCAACTGGCATCGCAAGGCTGAGTGCAACCCGAAAAATGGCAACAGCACATCGCGGCCCAGATGGTCACCCATCCAAGTGCCGACCTCGCCCGATAGTGCTAAACTTCAGTAATCAGACGGGAACCGGTGTATCCACTGCGGCAAGGCCGTGGCCCCTACCACATTTATAAGATATTTTTGATCGTAGATCAGGTCCGATGGCTCGAAAGAATGGACGTTTACCATGTTATGCACATTTATATTTTCACTACGTCGACACAAATGGTCCAATTTCGACCATAGGTGATGGTAGCTATAATGATCGTGCCAAGCATTCCGTGTACATTAGTTGCACCCAAGTGTGTGGGCATCACAGCATTCGTGACATTTAAATTTGTTACTTCTTTGCTACTATATTCGCAATAAATTTCGCAGACAGTATCCGCATATGACGCTGAACGTACCTACAAAATTATATCATTGTACGACACATGTTTCAGGAGATACGTTATAAAAATTCAGGACAAGGCCAGACGCTGCATTGTACGGGCGTGGACGCACAGCTGTAAATAAATGCCTGGTCAACGCCATGCTTTTCCGCTAGTCATCTATAAAGATAAAAAATCCCCAATATTGTCCACCAGCGTATTTTTCAAAAACCTTTATTTTGTCATCCATTATTTTCCTGTAAAAATCGAAAATACCGTGTACCATTGTGTTTTTAAAAATCGTCTCTTATTGTCATCTCTTTTTATGTATTTTAAGCCATCTATCGCTTGTGTAACCTGTGGCTACAAGTCCATTCCCTTTATGGGGGAATCGAAATAATACACAACGGAAAAAAGTGTGGGCCAATTTCTTCCTCATTTTTCGGAACTTCTGATAATAGTAAATCGTTGGCTTTTTGAGGGCGTGGTAGGTAGATACAAGAGATTAGTGTAAGATTAGAATTTGGGTCAAATATAGTGCCAGGAACTTCTGTTTCTATCTGGCTAGCTTCAGAGTACTTCACCGTCTACTAAGTGATGCGTTTCAATGTGAATGGTGTGGTCTGTGCTAGGTCTACCCTTTACTGCACAATGCTGTTCCTTCGATGCTATTAAAACCAGGATGTTATCAAAACATATGCACAGTGGCAGACTGGAATCTGCAGAAATATTTCCAGTGGAGGGGAGTGCGGGAGGCGCGTCGGGGCTGGAGTGCATGATTCTGAAACTGGCACTGTGTGTACAAATCAGCTGGTCAGTTACGAGATGCAACAAGCTGCATGACCCTAACTCTATAAGCGCTACAACTGGTCAAAGCTAAGGTTTAGCAGTATTGTGGAGAAGTCTTATCTGGAAGAGTATGAGTATACTGTAACGAATAAAACCTCTTTACTCCAGATTCCAGGGAGGGTTGGGGGCTATGGGTGAAAGTGCCCCTTTGCCTCTTCTCCCCTCCCCACCTCCACCCCTCCCCCTCGAGGACGCCAATGGCTGGCCCGTTCATTTTGAGAACATCAGAGCTGCAGTAACCTTCCTGAAAAACTGTTCTAGATGTCTAAATCTACATCCATACTAGGCACGCTACCTGACGGTCTGTGGCGGAGGGTACTCTATCGGTTCTCCCTTCTATTCCAGTCTCATATTGTACGTGGAAAGAAGGATTGTCGGTATGCTTCTGTGTGGGCTCTAATCTCTCTGATTTTATCCTCATGGTCTCTTCGCTAGATATACGTAGAAGGGAGAAATATACTGCTTGACTCTTCGGTGAAGGTATGTTCTCGAAACTTTATCAAAAGCCCGTACCGGGCTACTGAGCGTCTCTCCTGCAGAGTCTTCCACTGGAGTTTATCTGTCATCTCCGTAACGCTTTCGCGATTACTAAATGATCCTGTAGCGAAGCGCGCTGCTCTCCGTTGGATCTTCTCTCTCTCTTCTATCAACCCTATCTGGTACGGATCCCACACTGCTGAGCAGTATTCAAGCAGTGGGCGAACAAGCGTATTGTAACCCACTTCCTCTGTTGTCGGATTGCACTTGTCTACATTGAGATTCAATTGCCATTCCGTGCACCATGCGTCAATTGCGCGTCAATCTTACCACGCAGAACTCCAGTGGGAATGTCGGTTATCGCTGAAACAACTGGTTTTCGGCTCACTTTAACCTAATTGTTAAAGCCCGTCACTATTCCAGTGCTTGTAATAACCGATTTTCAGTCTTTTATTTACATTATTTCCTCTAGTAAACGTAGGAATCCTACAAAGATTTAAAAAATTTGACTTTCTCAGTTTCTTGATAAATGGAATCAACACGTAAAATTAAATACTTTTATGATGACCTGCAGCCGTCCAGAACGAAATTAGAATTATATTAATACGGTCAGCTGCTCTCGGGTGTCGATATACATCAACGGGGACAGGTGACAATGTGTGCCCCGTCTGGGACTAAAGCCCGGGATCTCTTGCTTACATGGCAGACGCTCTGTCCATCTGAGCCACCGAGGGCACAGACTGCAGGGACTATCTCGCACAGGCCTCCCGCGAGACTCACATAGTATGTGCACACACTACATTCGTAGTGTCCCACACCAACACACTCATTACTCGTGGAAGACATTCTTACCAAGTGCCGTAACACTTCGGGGAATACGTGTGCATCTTCACAGAAGAAGGTCATGGCTGGTATTGCCAGAACCATATACGTATATGGATATAGTGTCTGTTCTTTCGGACATAATTTAAAATAAATAGTCAAATAAAACTTTGTCAGCTGTTCGCTGCTTCTCTCAAAATATGGCGAGTGCTTCCGTACTACAGAAAACTGCCAGTATTCTCCTACTGATTTTAGTTTTTAGAAGCTCTGCTCAAAAATTATATTGTAATCGGTTATCACAGCACTATGCGGGAGTTACGTATAGTCCTGCAATAAAGGGTGAATACTTCGGCTGGAGAACTCTTTTTCGTTTTAATTTCTCTGTTTTCAAGGGCTACAAGCAGATAACGGCATACTACGTAGACACAGGCAGTAGATCAGGCACTTTCTATTTCTATCCCGGAAATTTTAACTTTTTTCCTTGTATGATGTTTCAAGTCGACCAAATCAACCCATGTGCTTCACTCGTTACCGCATATCGTAAAATACTTCCAGATTTCCAGATGGTGCCATTCTGTGTTACAACTGACGTTCGACAACAGCGAGAAACTGCGTCCAGTCTCGCGCACTGCTTGTATAACAGGCACAATATTGTCTCGGCAATGCTGGACCAATCCATTTGTTGCTCGTTTCTGTCAGCAGTGTTATTAAAGTGGCATACATCACTTTTCCCATTTTTCTGTAATAACGCAGTATTTCAGAGCTATGGAAATCTTACGAATAAAAATTACTCGTCTTTTTTAAAAAAAGGTTTACTTGAAAACTAAAAATTTTACGGCGGCTGCTGTGGCTAATCGATATATCTGTTTTTATGTGGTTATCAGGGAAAAAAAAAGATACTTGTTATAACCGAGAGCAAACAAATACCGAAAGACATGGGTTATTCAGAACTAAAATACCCATATCGTTTTAACCGATCGGTTTTTCTATCTCTAAAGTGCAGTGTCGCCATAGAAAAGTGTGTCGTTCCATCACTGTCCATAGCAACTTTGAGATATGTAAGTGTTTATGAGCAATATCGGCAAATAGAAACACGAAGAGGTAATAAGCATCTGAGCGATAGAATTTATTTCCCGATCAGAAAAGTCGAGTGACAGACAAGACTGAATCACTATAATAGAAGTTATATGGAAAGCTGTGTAAAGGAAAATTTCCAGTTCTTTCGTGGATTCCAAAATTGAAGCAAATTCCGGGACATCAAGGTGACATAGTCTTATACAGATAGTATTCCATGACTAACGTAATTGGCCCACATACTATACTGGTATACGGATAATATTACACGACTAACGTAATTTACCTGAAATAATGTACAAACATGTTACTATAACATTCGCTACTACTCATTACGCTAATTCACCTTCAGCCATTAAGCGCAAGCGCAGATCTCAGTTATGATACGTGCGCCATCCAAAAATTTATCAAGGTAGTAACTCAACACAACTACAAATGATCATTGTGTGTAAAATAAATAGAACACTTCATAAGAAGAACATGACAGGTTTGAATCATTCCCACCGCAAAGGATGAAAAATTCAGGCTCGCACACAAGACCACTTGATAACTAACCAGAAATTCAGATTAGTTGTAGCTTTGGTGACAATCGCCATTTTTACATTTTCCCCGTAAACTAGATAATTATGAAACGTTAGCAACTACTCTAAAATATCTGCGGCAACGACCTTGCCCCTGAGGTTGCATTGGTTCACGTGAGATCACCGAAGTTAAGTGCGTTGTCGGACGTGGTCGGCACTTGAATGGGTGATCATCCAGGCCGCCATGCGCTCTTGCCATTTTTCGGGGTGCACTCAGCCTCGTGGTGCCAATCGAGGAGCTACTCGACCGAATAGTAGCGGCTCCGGTCAAAGAAAACCGCCATAACGACGGGGAGAGCAGTGTGCTGACCCCACGCCCCTCCTGTTCGCATCCTCCACGGATGATGACGCAGCGGTCGGATGGTCCCGTCCCAGTAGGCCACTCGTGGACTGAAGACGGAGTGCTTACAAAGCAACTACTCTCCAGTGCATGGCCGTACTACTGAGACCTTGATGCCTGGCATCAACTACAGGTAGCAGCACACGAGGTTGGCTTACGCCTACTGCCGAATTTTGCGATCTGTCGTAAGCCTGCGTAAGCACGTGGGGCTTTCCGTCTTAAGTGCAAGCATATCCATTGCGTGTTCTGCCGCGCGACTTGAGTGGAATATTTCATTATTTCTGAAATTTTATAGAAATGTTTTTCGTTGTATATCCTCTCCATCGGTACTGAATTTACTGTAAAATTACTTGCTCACTTTTCGGAACTTCCGTTCATGGTAAATCGATATTATTAGAAGCCGTGGTAGACACGAGTCTAGTGTGCTTCACCTTCAGCACCTTCTGTGTCAGTCTCGGTTCCTATGTCGCTGATTTCACAACTAGCAGTTCGTTGTCTACTGAGTATACTGTCTCTTGTACGACACTATCCCTCCTACACTGAAAGGGGGAGACACAGGAAATTATAGGATTTTTGAAACATGTAGCTATTAAGGTAATTTTGAAGCTAGGCATACGAAAATTTGTATCTGGTTTCTAGGTCAGAAATAAAGAAATATGTGTTCCATTATTACTGGGAATGAAGTGAAATAGCGGGTGAACATTTTATTTTGAGATAAATAATTATGGAATAACTATGAAAGTATTTTTAAGGCTACATCTACGAAAATTGGTATTTGACTTCAAGGTTACAAATAAGAAAATACGTGTTTTAGTGTTTTTGGAAGTTCAACCCCTAAGGGGATGAAATAGAGTGAGCTGGTGCGTTTCTGGCGCCAGTTTCCATCGATCGTTGCTTCGATCTTTGAGTCGCGGTCCAGAGGACACTGCTCCCTAAGCGACTGTAGTAGTTCTCTGCACGGACCCACATCGGGCTTACCGCGCTTACACTGGACACAGTTGCCAACAAATCTCCTGACATCGCGATATAGGTTGGGCCAAAACATGTGTTCCCGAACTCGGTTCTAGGTCTTGTATAGCGCCAAATGACCCCCGACCACCGAATCGTGGATATATCATGCTAACTCGTTCCTGTGGAATAGAGACCTTCACTTCACCACGGTTGTCTCCCCCTTTACACAAGAGCCCCCCGCCCCCCCGAAGGCAACAGGGCAACAGCCAGTAACGACGTCGCCATCCGCCTACTGCTGCCTATTCGGTCCCCACCCGGGGTCCACAGCCTGTTTGCCGGCTGAGTCGCAGAAGAAACCGGGTGTCTCGGAGAGAAGGAAATTCGCTCCAAGATCCGGCTCCACGTGGCCCTTGCCTTCCCCAGACTCTCCCGCGAACATACGGCTAAGAGCGTCGCCAATTCATTGTCTCTGCCCCTAATATGCGGAACCTGGAGATAAATCTTGTCATCTTAACTTCGGCATGACTTTTAGCGAACTTATTAATCAAAGTTTAAGGGCTGGCACTGGGCAAGTAACTGACGGAGGCTCATTTGTTTCAGTTCAGTTGTAATGCTCACCTTCTCTCCAGATAAGGTTGTGTAGTATATGTCTCAGAAAACTCTCTACCCTTGATGTGTGTTGTGTTAGAGATAACTGGCAGCGGTCGACGCTAGCATACTGGGAACAGAGCACCACGGCGGCAGAGAGATGTTTAAGGCCATGTCCTCTCCTTTACATATTCGGTTATGTTGTCACTTTCGCGTGATTCCATCGTTCCGGTGGAGAACTATAGCATCCAAAGTTCAATTGCATTGTCAAGTTGAGTATATTTCTATGTCACTCCCTGTCTCGTGGATCTCTCGTATTGATTTGAATCCTTGGTCTGCTCGCGTCTATCGCCAATTCACACGAAATATTGAAGCAACCTTATTTTAAGGGAATTGTCATATGGTCATGTTCTAGTTGTAATCATTCTAAGAATATTGTTGATTAATCAATTGAGTAAGTAAATTTGAAGGTCGGTTTGGTCAAAATTAAAGTACCTCCTTAATTGCTTTAATCATTTGTATATAGTTTTGTTATGGAAAGTTGGGTAGCCAAACGTTAAAAAATCTGTTTCTTAGGCTTAATCTGTTTCTCTGCTGATTGGAAGTAATGAGAGTTCTGCTGCGCATTCTATGCACATTTGTACTATTTAAGTAAAGCCTTTCCTAAGTATATTTACCTAGTCATATCCAAATTTGAAGATTAACGGGTCTTGTTCCACGTAAAGAAATTTATTTATTATTTGTCCATCTGATCTGGCCTTATAAGGCGATCTCTTGTATTTTTGTGATTGAGATTTTATAATGCTTTTGATTGTAATAAAATGTGTAGCAACTACAACGGATTACTATTGTGATTTTGGTGTGTCACTACCACAATCCCATTACATAGAGGATGAAATGTTTCATGAAATATTTAATTATGAAAGCATTTTTAAAGCTAAATATATTTAAACCTGAATTTGGCTTCTCGGTTGAAGTAAAAATAAAAAAAAATTACATGTCTCACTGTTTTTGATACATTCAATTCATAAGGAGAGGGAATATAGGATGAAATGTTTTATGAAAATAATTCAGTGTGAAAGAATTTTTAAAGATAAATCTATGGAAATTCTGTTATTGAAATATACGTGTTTCACTGTTTTTGGAACTACAACCTCCAAGGAGATGCGATAGGGGCACATGTATCCACTCACTCATCGCCTTCCAGCCCAACCTGCAAAGTATACAGACTTGAAATTTGATGAAGGTGTAAATATTACGCTGAAAGCACCATTTAAGAAGAGATTTTTCGAAATTCCACTCCTAAGGGGGTGAAATATGAGTTGAAAAGTTTTTTTAAAAAAAATATGTCCCTATGTCACTGTTGAAGCTAGAACTACAAAACTACGAAAATTGACATTTGGTTTCTCAGCCAGAAACAAAAAAAAAAAGGTTTTTATCATTTTCCGAAATTCTTTCATTGGGGGGGGGGGGATAGAATAAATAGTGAAGGTTTTTTGAAAATAAATCATTATTAAAGAACTACTAAAGCATTGTTAAAGTTACATCTATGAAAATAGGTAATTGACTTCTCAGTTGGATGTAAAAAGAATGTGTTTCGTTGCTTTTGGAAATTTAACTCATTAATAGAGTGAAATAGGGGATGAAAAGTTTTATGAAATATTTCACTATGAAAGCATTTTTAGAATTAAATGGATGAAGATTTGAATTTGGCTCCTTGGTTCTAAATAGAAGAATACATGTTTAATTGTTTTTGAAAACCTAACTCCTAAAGGGTGTGAGATGTTTCTCAAAATGGTTCATTATGAAAGCATTACTAAATATATCTGACAATTCGTATTCGGCTCCTCTGTTAGAATTTTTAAAAACTATGTGTTTCAGTGGTTTTGGAACTTCGATAGTAAGGGGATGAAAATTTTAATGAAATATTTATTGCGTTATATTAAAATATGTTAAATCGGCATCTATGAAAACCGGTATTTCACTTCTCAGTTATATAAAAGAAATATGTGTTGCGGAATGAAAGATTCTATGGAGATATCACCACAAGAATACAAACGGCTTGATTAACAAAAACCTTCGACTCCAGCTGTCGGCATTGTTTTTTGGTCATTCAGTAAAAGACCATGCTTCAATGGCGTTAAGTTTAGAAAGTGTTGCAGTTGATAAAAGACATATAAAAACGATTAAAGAAAAAAAATCTTTGAAGACCATAAACGGTCTACGCAAGTAAAGAAGCGGATGATAAGTTAGCTCTTTATGCAAATGAGTTGGTCACTTTAAGTTAAGACACATGTCATGCACCAGGAACCAAATATTATAGTTGCTACGATTGGCTAACGGAAAAGTTTTGCAGAATCACGGGAAATCACTTCTGCAAGTGGCTGAGAATCTCGTAATGGATAAAAATTCTGTACTGAGAATTCCAAGGTGGGAGATGCAAATTCCTCGATTAGGAATTGTTAATCCACATGTGAAACCTGAGTACATAATCCCTGTGACATTTTATCAACGGTGTTCCATAGGGACAGGTTCTCATCCAAAAAGTTCGAAAATTCAATTTCTTTGTAGTTGCATTTTTTTTAAGGTGTACTTGTCCAGACTCTTGGAACGGAAAAGTTTTTTTTTTTAATCCGTGCTTTAAAAAAGTTTCTACAGTCCATTGTTTGAAGCAGTGTCACGACTGCCATGAGCCGCGCGGGGTATCCGCCATGTCTCAAACGCCTTGTCACGGTTCGCGCGGCTCCCCCCGTTGGAGGTTCGAGTCCTCCCTTGGGCATCGTTGTGTGTGTTTGTTGTCCTTAGCATAAGTTAATGTAAGTAGTGTGTAAGCACAGGGACTGATGGTTCAAATGGCTCTGAACACTATGGGACTTAACAATTGAGGTCATCAGTCCTCTAGAACTTAGAACGACTTAAACCTAACTAACCTAAGGACATCACACACATCCATACTCGAGGCAGTATTTGAACCTGCGACCGTAGCGGTCGCACGGCTCCCGACTGAAGCGCCTAGAACCGCTCGGCCACATAGGCCGGTCTACCATGTATTCTAGAGAAGCTGCCCGGTCGTCAGTGGCGCCTGTTCTTTCGAGAACAGTTACTATCTTCATATATATGGTTAAACGTTACCCAGCCATTGACCTTCGTCTGTGCGAATGCGCACAGATTGCCCGAAATCTTACGGGAATCGTCACCTTAGTGTGGGCCAGAATTGAGTGGATGGGCAAACACCTATTACGTACATTACGTTTGTGGATTGTGGCCGGTTGGAAATGTGAGTCTCACGGGAAGCGTGTAAGGGATAAATGCCTGCAGTCGCGGTATTCATCTGTGTCCTCAGTGGCTCAAATGGATAGAGCGTCTGCCATGTAAGCAGGAGATCCCGGGTTCGAGTCCCGGTCGGGGCACACATTTTCAGCTGTCCCCATCGAAGTGTATCAACAACACCTGTCGGCAGCTGAGGGTTTCAATTAACTATCAATTGTGAAGGGGATTCGAAGAACCCTTTGCCAGGCACTTAAATGTGATTTGCAGAGTATCCATATAGATGTAGATCAAAGCTCGTCCCGTGACGCACGTCCACAAAATGATTCATACTGCAAACATACTCGCCGATAACACTGACGAATAACGAGTGCTGCATATCCAGGTTAGACAGATCGGCTTTTCCTGCCAAGAAGAACAGGGAGTTGCTATCTAGGAACAATTCCAGCCAGAGGAAGGGTTGAAAAGTGCTCCTTGGATTGCACACTAAACGTAAATAACGAAAATGCATTTTTGGTAAAAATTGGACAAAGCATAATCCTGTGCTCTCCGTATTGCATTAGCCGTTTTGAATATTGAAAATCTTACTGCAGATTCGTGTTCAGCGACATTAAAAATATACATGTAACCCTCAGTTCATGCAAATCGAAGTAATAATATAACTAAAAGGTTTCCCTAGACGTTGAACTTTTTTTTTTTTTTTTTTTTTTTGGAGAAACAATTTTCTCAGAACGGCATGCAGCATTAACTAAAAATGGTTCAATCTCTTAACTTCTACCTCTTACCCAGAAAAGTAAACAATTTTCTTAGGAGCTTATACCTATAATATATGACACTGATTAATATTAAGTAATTTTTGTGAAGGCATAAGGAGTGAAACAAACCACCCAAAAAATCGAACTCAGAGTTCGAATTAGTACCGTATCGTTAAATTTACGGTTGTTTCATTGCGGTTAGGTATGCGCTCCCATAAATTTTATGTACCATCGACTGATGTTTTCCATTTTCAATTTCAGAGAAGTAATTTAGTATCAACTGATGTCATCCATTTTTGATTTCAGGTAACATCTGAGAGGCCACACTGCACGCAGTCCGCGTGATCAAATCATAATTGCGGGCGCCATTTTTTTTTACTGAAAATCTAAAATAAAGCTCATAGTATGATCACTCGTAACTCCCAAACAGATCCTTCAAGTGTATTTTCACTGTCTCAAAAAAAATATATAACATTTTTTGCTCATTTGAATGAGAACCTGGCCGTAACGCCGGAATATAGTCACGAGATTTTTTTCGGAGACGCTGTACGTTCGCGAGAAGAATTTCGTTCTGCGCGTGTCGATGGACGTTCTACAGATATTACTGTTTGTGTGTTTGTGTGTGTACTACTCAGTCGTGCCATTCGAGTGTACATCTTTGCATAGTTTTCCTTTGACGGTGTAAACAGTGTTCGGCTCAGTTGCTAACTGGCCAGTTGAGTGGTTCCGAAGTTGTCGGATGTGCGGTGCGTTCTGTCTGCTAGGATAACAACAGACTGGCGTGGTGCGATGGCAGAAGCAGACACTGAAGGAGCTAGCTGCTGGGACGCCAGCGAACAATTTATGCCAAGTAAGACGAAGAGAACTATTCTAAAATTACGAGCCGCCTCAATAGTGTTTATCATTAGTAAATCTTGTAGTTGAGACTGCCACCAATCTACAATAACTGACATTTTTGCCTAGAGAGAGATTAGCGAGAAATACAGGATATCCCCCACACACTGAAATTTTGGTTGTGATGACAGGCCTATGGGCAGTGTAGCCCGAGATCTAAGTTAGGTTGGAAGGGGGTAATTTGATTGAGAGATGTTTACGCCAACGATTATTAATGCCGAGTAAACGTTGTGTAAGCAGATTTCCTTGTAGCGTAGCCTAGTGTTTCCGTCCGCGCCATGTTTAACACACTTTCTCTGGCTGTGTACAAAAGTCGCACAACAGCGACGAAAACTACGTTTCTGGTGGGGGGACGGGAGAGTTCCCTATGTAACTTTCACTACAAATTTTAGTAACCGCCGAAACTAGCCGAATTAGAAGCGTAATTTTAACTATATTTCCGTTTGTGGGAAAATAGTGATTCTCCTCTTTCGGCAGCAACTATAATATGTAGGCGACTTATTAGTTTCTTTTTTTTTTAAAAAAAAAACTCTGAATCATGATCTCAGTAGACGCAGTGCTTTTTACGTTGCTTGATCCGTGGTCGATAGTAAACAATGCAATGTATTGGTAAACTCTTTGAAGTGTGACGCGTGTTGCATAGACGGCGTCTGCAATGTTCGTAAGGCCAAGCTTGTATATATTCTGTGTCTGTTTAATTAAGGCGAGGAGGATAATGTTCAAGGAGCACTGCATTAGCAGTCTATGGAGAAATTGAGAATTTGGATCTGACGAACGGCATGCTCGGGCAGTTCGTGCTATTATGTTGACCACTGCGTAATTCGGACACAGTGATCATTGCCTCTCCCTAGTAACCAGGAGACTCGGGTGGTAATCCTGGTCTGGCACAAATTTTCAACAGTGCCTATTGTCAGATAATTTTATTAGTGGTCCGGTCTTAAATTGTGTTTTGTTCACGAAACGTCGTTTAGCTTTTTCATGGATAACAGCTTTGGAAAGCGTACAGTCTGTACAGGTTACATTGATAATCACACGTCGTTAGTCCAAGGCAACTACAGCTACATAGTTTTACCAAGAACTTCTTCGTAGGTAGTTTCCCTGTAGTGGTATTTTGTTTTAGTATTTATAGACTGTAGGCTTGGATGAAATATGAAACACATATCCGAAGTTTCTGTTGATGCTGTAGATCCTGTTTTATCCGTGCTAGGGGCACAAACACTTCATCAAATACTGGAGGACACAATATGCCTCGAGATTTAGCAATTTTTCGTAATATAGGCCTAGCTTCGATATATTTTTCTCTAATTGTTGTTTGGATTTAATCTTAAAACACACTAACTTTTCCACCAGTTATTCTATATGTGGTTTCATCCCTTTCGTAGCATAGAGTTCCTAAACGGTCGATAATATTAATAATTTCCTTTCTCACTTTGATTTTCTGTAGAATCTCCTGTTTGTGGTTATTGCTAACCTGTTTCACATTCTCACTTTTATTATTTTTATTTTTCTAGTTTTGTGACTGGAAGCCAAATTTTCTTTGAATTCAGTCTTTCATTCTGAAACAGTTTCAGTTAAAGGTCAAGTGAAGATGGCGATCTATTTGAGGAGAATGGTTAGGAGATCTTTTATATTAGACGTACACAGGTCATTGAGATCCTTATCTATATAAAATTACCTCGAGTTTGATGTAGCCCATTCTCTTGTCATGATGTCGGCTGTATCGTAGCGTACTGTCTCGATTAGGTTGGAGATTTTGATTGAGAGTTGCAGAAGTCCACGAAAGTGATTACGAAGTCAAGACTATACTAACAGAACGATGTGTAGCGTAGACCAAAACGCTCTTTCTGTCCTTTTAAAATCTCTTTTAATTAAAAATAACTAAAGCTGCAAGATACAATTACAAAAACTGCTTTATGTAATACAGAAATCCCAGTCTATTGTTGTGTACGTACACTAATTTTTTGTCACCGAATATGTATTTTTTACTCATTTGCTGGATTCCAGTTTCCCGCTTTTTGCGGCGAAAACCCTTTCCCTGCGAAGGGCCCAATAGCATGTCGGTTATATTCGCGACTTTATCGACGATCAGTAATTTCATATAGTCTATCCACCGGCGTCATTGTTAACATCGAATATAGATTTAAGTATTAGGAAGGCCAATATGAACCTAACGCATGGGTAGGTCTAATGATGAATAAAAAAAAAATTCGAATGCGGGTTAGCTACTACAAGCAGCACAGTGAACGCGTTATTGTGGCCAAGATAGACATGAAGCCCACACCTACCATAATCTTAAAAGTAGTCCGCAGATGAGGAAGAAATTGATGAAATGTGTGATGAGATAAAAGAAATTATTCAGATAGTGAAGGGAGATGAAAATAGAATAGTGACAAGTGATTGGAATTTGATAGTAGAGAAATGAAGAAAAGGAAACGTAGTAGGTGAATATGGAATGGTGGTAAGAAATGAAAGAGGAAGCCGCCTGGTAGGTTTTTGCCCAGAGCATAACTTAATCATCGCTAACACTTGGTTCAAGAATCGTGAAAGAACGTTGTATACGTGGAAGAGACCTGGAGATACTGCAAGATTTTAGATAGATTATATAATGGTAAGAAACCAGGTATTAAATTGTAAGACATTTCCAGGGGCAAATGTGTACTCTGACCACAATCTATAGGTTATGAACTGTAGATTAAAACTGAAGAAACTGCAAAAATGTGGGAAATTAAGGAGATGGGACCTGGATAAACTGAAAGAACCAGAGGTTGTACAGAGTTTCAGGGAGAGCATAAGGGAACAATTGATAGGAATGGGGGAATGAAATACAGTAGAAGAAGAATGGGTAGCCTTGAGGGATGAAGTAGTAAAGGCAGCAGAGGATCAAGTAGGCAAAAAGCCGAGGGCTAGTAGGAATCCTTGGGTAACAGAAGAAATATTGAATTCAATTGATGAAAGGAGAAAATATAAAAATGCAGTAAATGAAGCAGGCGAAAAGGAATACAAACGTCTCAAAAATTAGATCGACATGAAGTGCAAAGTGGCTAAGCAGGGATGGCTAGAGGACAAATGTAAGGATGTAGAGGCGAAAATCACCATGGGTAAGATAGACACCGCCTAAAGGAAAATTAAAGTGACAGCATAGATCGAGGTGGTGGGATCACTCATGGGAAAATTCCTGCAGTAGTTGATGTTAGAGCTGTACCAGTCAGCTGATAGGTGTTCCTGCTTAAGGGAAGTCTCTCTAACAAAAGATCCACTTTTGACAAAGCTTAAGTATCCAAGTAATGAGAGAATTAGTATATTTCATCAAAATATACAAGATGTTAGAGATAAAGTTAGTGAACTGCTTATAGATGTTGACTCTGAAATTATTGGTATATTTGAGCACTTCTTAAATAAGGAGATAATTCAGAGGCTTCCTTTACCAGAATACAGGTTGGCTGGCAGCTTTTCTAGGAGCTCTTTTCGGTGTGGGGGAGTAGCCATGTATGTGAAAAGCAGCATCCCATTACAGTCAATTGATGTTTCTAAGTACTGCACTGAAAAGGTGTTAGAATGTTGTGAAGGTATGGTTAAATTTAATGGAGCTAAACTTCTAATTGTTATTTATAGAGGCACAGACGCCAATTTCACAACATTTTTGCTAAAGCTAGAGGAGGTTTTTGGTACACTTTGTAGGAAGTACAAAAAATTATTTATATATGGTGATTTCAATATTAATTGTAAAGTGATTGTGCAAGTAAAAGGATGTTGGTAGATCTCCTTAATTCATATAATCATATGTAAACTGGTATGGAAAAGTGGTATGCAGATAGAATAGCTACGTCTCAGGATACAATTAAAACCATATGGTCAGTCGTAAACGAAGTGGCTGGTCTGTAGAGACAGGTCGACGATATAGAATCAGTGCGTAGTGGGAATGTTCGTGTTACTGATAAGTCGCATATATGTACAGTATTTAATAATCACTTTCTGAATGTACCAGGTGAACTAAATAGAAACCTAGCCCCAACAGGGAATCATATAGCGCTCTTAGAAAAAAGTGTTCCGAGACTGTTACCTGAAACGGTCCTCCATGATACTGACAAGAGGGAGATTGAGTTAATAATTAAATCACTAAAGACCAAGAACTCTCATGGATATGGCAGGCTATCTAGCAGAATACTGAAGTATTGTTCTGTGTATGTTGGCCCAGTACTTAGCCATATCTGTGACTTTTCCTTTAGCGGTGGTCGGTTTCCTGACCGATTAAAGTACTCTCTACTGAAGCCACTTTATAAAAAGGGAGACAAGGATAATGTTGACAACTTTAGACCTATTTCCATGCCATCGGAGTTCGCTAAAGTTATCGAGAAGGTTGTATATACAAGGTTACTGGAGCATTTAAATTCACATTATTTGCTGTCAAATGTACAGTTTGGTTTCAGAAATGGTTTAACAACTGAAAATGCTATATTCTCTTTTCTCTGTGAGGTTTTGGACGGATAAAATAAAAGGTTGCGAACGCTAGGTGTTTTCTTTGATTTAACGAAGGCTTTTGACTGTGTTGACCACAAAATATTACTGCACAAGTTGGACCATTATGGAGTAAGGGAGTAGCATACAATTGGTTCCCCTCTTACTTTAAGAACAGAAAGCAGAAGGTAATTCTCTGCGATATTGAGAGTGGTAGTGATAATCATTCGCAATGGGGCTCTGTTAAGAGGGCATTCCCCCAAGGGTCGGTTCTGGGGCCACTGCTGTTTCTTACTTATATAAATGATATGCCCTCTAGTATTACAGGTGATTCAAAAATATTTCTGTTTGCTGACGACACCAGCTTGGCAGTGAAGGATCTTGTGTGTAATACTGAAACAGTATCAAATAATGTAGTTAATGGATTAACTTCATGGCTTGTGGATAACAATTTGATGCTAAATCACAGTAAGACTCAGTTTTTGCAGTTTCTAATTCACAATTCAACAAGGACCGATATTTTGATCAGACAGAATGGGCATGTTATAAGCGAGACGAAACAGTTAAAGTTCCTAGGCGATCGGATATATAGTAAGCCGTTGTGGAAAGCCCATGTCCAGGATCTTGTTCAGAAACTAAATGCTGCTTTAGTTACCATTAGAACAGTATCTGAAATTAGTGACAGTTCAACATGGAAAATAGTCTACTTCGCATATTTTCATACGCTTAGGTCGTATGGTATTATATTCTTTGGGTAATTCTTCTGATTCAAAAAGGGTATTTTTGGCTCAAAACGGGCTGTTCGAGCTATATGGGGTGTAAGTTCGAGAACCTCTTGTTGGCCCCTATTCAATAGTCTGGGAATTCTGACATTGCCCTGACAGCATATATTTTCTTTAATGTTGTTTATTGTTAGCAGTATTAGCGTATTCCCAACAGTTAGCAGCTTTCAATCAGTTAATACTAGGCACAAATCGAATCTGTATGTGGAATGCACTTCCTTGACTCTTGTGCAGAAAGGAGTGCAGTATTCTGCTGGATCCATTGTCAATCAGCTACCACAAGAACTCAAAAATCTTAGCAGTAGCCCAAAATCTTTTAAGTCTAAACTGAAGAGTTTCCTCATGGCTCACTCCTTCTATTCTGTCGAGGAGCTCCTGGAAGAGCTAAAAAATTATGCAAATTTCAGTGTTACGTAGTTAATTTTCTTTATTTAAACTTACGACTTGTCGCCTTAATATGTTTTTATATTTCATTTTATCTGTTTCTACTATCGTGTTATAATTTCATGTATTGACTCGTTCTATGACCATGAAGATTTCTCCTTAATATGGTCCCACGGAACAATAAATAAATAAAAATAAAAGCTTTGGAGAAAAGAGATCCACTTGTATGCATATCAAGAGCTCAGATGGAAACCCTGTTATAAGCGAAGAAGGGAAAGCAGAAAGGTGGAAGGAGTATATAGAAGATCTATACAAGGGCAATGGGCTTGAAAACAGAATTTGGAAATGGAAGAGCATGTAGATGAAGATGAAATAAGAGATGATATACTGCGTGAAGAGTTTGGCAGAGCAGTGAAAGACCTACGCCGAAACAAGGCCCCGGGAGTATTCAACATTCCATTATAACTACTGACACCCGTGGGAGAGCCAGCCCTGACTAAACTCTACCATCTGATGAGCAAGATGTATGAGACAGGCGAAATACCGTCAGACTTCAAGAAGAATATAATAATTCCAATCTCTAAGAAAGCAGTTGTTGACAGATGTGAAAATTATCGAACTATTTGTTTAGTAAGTCACAGGCGCAAAATACTAAAGCCAATTCTTTACAGACGAATGGAGAAACTGGTAGAAGCCGACCTCGGGGTATACCAGTTTGGATTCCGTAGAAATACTGGAACACATGAGGCAATACTGACCCTACGTCCTCTCTTAAGAGCTAGATTAAGGAAAGGCACACCTACGTTTCTAGCGTTTGTAGACTTAGAGAAATCTTTGGACAATGTTGACTGGAAAACTCTTTCAAATACTGAAGTGGCAGTGGTAAAATGCAGTGAGTGAAAGGCCATTTACAATTTGTACACATACCAGATGGGAGTTGCAAGAGTCAGGGGGCATGAAAGGGAAGCAGTGGTTGGGAAGGTAGTGAGATGCGGTTCTAGTCAATCGCCGATGTTATTCAATCTGTTTATTGAGCAAGCAGTAAAGGAAAAAAAGATAAAAATCGAAGTAGGAATTAAAATCTATGGAGAAGAAATTAAAACCTTGAGGTTCGCTCATGACATAATTCTGTCAGAGACATCAAAGGACCTGGAAGAGCAGCTGAATGGAGTGGAGTGTCCTGAAAGAATGATATAAGATGATCATCAATAAAAGCAAAACGAGGATAATGGAATGTAGTCGAAACATGTTTGGTGATGCTGAAGGAATTAGATTAGGAACTGAGACACTTAAAGTAGTAAAGGAGTTTTGGTATTTGGGGAGCAAAATAACTGATGACGGTCGAAGTATAGAGGCTATAAATTGTATACTGGCAATGGCAAGGAAAGTGTTTCTGAAGAAGAAAAACTTGTTAACATCGAGTAAAGCTTTACGTATCAGGAAGTGTGTTATCCGAGTATTTGTATGGAGTGTAGCCATGTATGGAAGTGAATCATGGACGATAAAGAGTTTGGATAAGAAGAGACTAGAGGCTTTAGAAATAAGGTGCTACAGAAGAATGCTGAAGATCAGATGGGTAGATCACTTAACTAATGACGAGGTATTAAATAGTATTGGGGAGAAGAGAACTTTGTGGCACAACTTGACTACAAGAAGGAATCGGTTGGTAGGACACGTTCTGTGGCATCAGCGGATCACCATTTTAGTATTGGAGGGCAACGCGGAGGGTAAAGGTCGAGGAGGGAGACCAGGAGATGAATACACTAGCAGATTCAGAAGGATGTAGGTTGCAGTGGGTATTGGGAGATGGCGCTTGCACATGATACAGGAGCATGGAGAGCTGCATCAAACCAGTCTCTGGACTGAAGACCACAACAACAACAATAAGAAGGCATCTGTCTCATGTGTACCCTTCAACAGAGATAGGACAGACAAGACGGTTAGATTAGACTATATGTAGTTTCTGTTGCAAATGATCCATAATGAGGAGATGCTCAGTGGGAAACTAATATGCTAATTTACCTTCCACAGATCGCAAGTGGACTGATCATCGACGTGAAATGAGGGATGAAAATTTAAACGTACTTCTGATCGTACTCGTATTATTTGACACCCTCCCCCCCCACTCTCTCTCTCTCTCTCTCTCTCTCTCTCTCTCTCTCTCTCTCTCTCTCTCTTATTCTAACTCACTCACTCCTCACTCACTCTCAATCGCGCACGCCCTAGTTCTACTAAAAAATTCAATTCATTAATGGTGTCGGAGGAGATGGTTAAATAAATCCTTTAGGCTGCACTTAAAATGAATTTTGACAGTAGTAAAACTTTTATGGCTGCTGATAAGTTATTGAAAATCCGTTTTCCTGAATGATCGAGACTTTATTGCACCAAAGTAATTAACTTCCAAATTTTTGTGGAGATTATTCATGTTTCTAGTAAGGAGTGTATGCAATGAGCTGTTGATTTGAAAATAATAATTTGACACAAAAGAAGCTCCTAAGTTTATGTAATACCCAGTAAGAAGCAGTACAAATCAAGTTTTAGTTAACGATTATTGACTTTTTAGCCGGCTGTGGTGCCTTGGACATGAGCTAGGACCTTAAGATTTTGCATGAAAGGAGGACAAGCAGCCGCGTTGCACGGGAGAATGTGAAAAGTGTTCATATGTAGTAAAAACCTGAGAAATCCGCCCGTTTTTGTCATTTGCTATCGAATCGACTTAATGCCAGATCGTCTCTTTGTCCTCTCTTCTCTAAGAAACAGTTTCACTTATCGTCTGCAAAACCATGTTGCGTGCTGCGGTATGCGGAAACACTAAAAGCACCATAGTAGAACACAGAAGAAGTTTCTAAGTTGATGTAATAGACTGTAAGAAGCAGTACAATTCAAGTAATCAGAAACATTGAAATTAAGTAAGTCCAAATGTTCAGATTGGTTTTTTAGGTCCGATTTTCTCAACAACTTGGTGATCAAACCAATATATCAGTCCGGAACAAGGACAAAATATTTCCACACTTCTGGAACGAAGGCACAAACGTTTTGCCCAAAATAGTCATTTTTTGTTAACTTGCAAGTATATGTGAAGGAAGGAATTGGTGTGTAGTCTAGTCAAGTAACCACTCCAATTTTACCTGAATGCTAGAATGAGATACTGTTATACAGTAGCTTCCAGAATTCAGAAGGTTACTGAAGTATATCTAAAAAAAAAAAGAGGAACTATCCAATATTAAAAACTCTTGTGTCACGAATAATATATATAAAGCAATTGATTTAGTAACAGATGTTGATGAGAACTCAGAGCTTGTATGTATGAAACGTAAAACGAGACCTCTGTAGGAAAAACAAATTAAGTTTTCGAAAAAACCAAGTGATTTTGTAAAGAAACGAAGACTTTCTCTTCTTATGATTCACTTCTGTTTTGACATTCGATGTACTAAGAGGAGGGTTGCCGAAATTCCTACGTCTTATTTTTTTTATGGAATAATAAGATTATCATTCATAAATATCGGTCTCTGCAGTTATTGTAGTGAACCTTTTAATACTACCGCACTGAACTACTTAAATGATTTTACACTTTTTAGGTAGATGTATCATGAAATTGTGGTCACGTTATTTGAAAGCAAGATGAACGACATACTTAAGCGGCACATTGCGATAAGCAATTATTCTCCATAGGTCGGACCTGAAGGCCTGCTTTCAGGAAGACCAGTAGATCATTGACAGCAGTGTCGTGCAGTCAACGAGCCTTAAAACAGCGGTTGACGATGGTGTTCAGTAACACCAGGATCTCATACATTGAAAGAATGTAACAGAGTTGGCATAGAGGGTAAATAATAGTAATGGTCCAGTAGATTACAAAGGTTAATTATATATATATGCGCGTACAGATACTGCCACAGGAAGGACACGTTACAAATATGATGCCACGGTGGGGTTAAACTCATAATTATGCGCAGATTATTTCTTTTCATTTATTTGAATATTTCTCTCACTTTTAACTACCCATAAGGAAAGAAACGTTACAGTGGACGCTAGTGTGCCATCTTTCTTGCTGAAGTGGAATATCGCGTTTATTAAATTTCCTTGATAGCTTAACTGAAACTGTTTTCCCTATCCCAGCTAATTGCTGGAAAGTCCGCCCTGAGAGTTCTCTGTCGACTTGTAGATTGTGAGTCTGTCTAATATCCAGAAGTGATCCACGTCGATTGCTGGTACGGAGGGCGCTAGAGTAGATTACACGTGGTATCTGTCACACGATGTTACCCATTAACGCTCGTAACATTGAGTGCCGCACTTCGGGCTTGTGGCGTGAAGCTTTCTTTTCACCTTCGAGCGCTGGCGTCGCTACAGCTGTTGGACGTGTCTGGAGTGTGTTTGTAAATATGGCTTCAAAGTTAGTTTCGTCGAATTTTTAAAAATAAAGTAGCTTGGGCTATGGGTGGGAGGGGGGGGGGGGGCAAGGGGCATAATGCATGCTATCATTTGTGTGTTGATGGGAGGTGGAATATACTGCACTTGACTTCATGTCCACAATCACAGCTACAGCCATCCATCCCTACATCTGGAAACATACATGCAGCAAACCGGAATAGAGGATGTGGTCACACTCAAAAATTCTTTCTTAGCTTTCCTTTCTACTTTGTCTGTTTTTAGATTCTGGATGCGACAAATTAAAAAGCGCTTCATCTGTTTCGAACTTTGTATTAATTTTGCCGATGTGGTAACACTATTTAAAATTAAAAATTGTTCTTATAGTCCCCATAAAGTGTACTAAACGTTTATTTACCTTCACCGGTTTATAAATCGCTTGACACGTTTCTGAAATTATTTTGGTTGATTACAATGTGATATTAATGTGCCGTGTCATAAACCAGAGTAGCTCTCATGTATCAAGAAATCGCAGTGACACAGTTTATTCTTAGAAATGCTGTATGTCCAGAAGACATTCTGTTTTGTAACATGAGAATCCACTTTACTGAGCAAATACTGAAATAATCTCATCCATTCATAAGTAATTTATATGTTAAGACTTGAATTCCTCCTCTTGTAGCTCTCGTAACAAATTTTGCTGAATTCTTTTACTATCTTGACGTAATACCTAGGGCTTCATTCAAGTGTTTACTGTTTCTCTACCGCTTTTCTTCCAAATACACACACAATGCAATTGTGGTGTTTGCAAGAGTGTAAGAAAGAAAGCTGACGCAGTTTGTCTATCAAATTTTAGGGAAAATTTGTAAGAAGCTTTCAAACACAATAGTAAAATTCAAAACGGTGGTAAAGTGGCAGCGTTGTAAGGAACAACTTTTGTTCTTACTGTGCGTTATTTGGAATGGTTGACGGTTGATCGCGTAAGTGGGGACTAGGCGAAGAGGCATCAAAATTTTATTTCGAATGCTAAAAAGGACCAAGGTTCAATTTCACATGTTACAGCAACTGTTAAATACAATCAGCTAAGCACAGTAAGAATTGACCATGCTCTTACACAAGCAGCACGATTGGAACATTGAAACACAACGAGAAGGTTACAGAAACAGAAGCGGAATAGATGCATTACGACTATCTGCTTTTCAGCATGGCAAAAGTTGTCTCCGAACTCGTGAGGAATCTGAGGCATGAGTGAATAAAATTTTTAGAACTTCTGAAATTCTTCGCTGGATACGAACACTCACGAAAGATTATTTAGCATCATGGAGTACTTGAAGCCACTTTCTGACAATCATTTAACAACTTGTATTATGGATGTTGTTAAAGAACAGATTTCAAGTGAAGTTAAAATAATCCTCTAGAGCAAGTTTCAAGTGAAATTAAGTCCTTTGTCAGTACAAGCCGACGAAATAACGGATGTCTGAAGCAAGCTATTAGTAATTTTTCGTTTTGCAAATAAGGAGAAATATGAGATGGATGTGGTTTTATGACTTAGCTAAAAACTGGTGTGCACAAGGCATAGCCACTGTTTAGCTGCAAGTGCTAAGCAGTTAGAATATTGATAAAAACAAACTAGTATCGCAAACATAAGACGGCTGTAGTGCAATAACACGGAAAAATTGTGTACATCCTATAGTGAAAGAGGCACACCCTCGTGCAGTCTGTATCCACTGCTGTGCACATCAGTTGGACCATCCTCTGTGCTTCTAAAAATTACGCAATTAAATTTTTTTATAGCAAACCAGTATTTCACGAATCTTAGCCGTTGCGGTGAAACAAGTTAACTTCAGGGGGAAGGGGAATTTGAATTATAAGGTCCTTGCGAAACAAGGTATTTTCATTCACACGCTGTTAAAACCATTTTTCTTCACTACACGGACATGAGCAGCATTGAATGTGAAATACAAGCAAGACTGGGATTATATTTCTTTACATCGACCAATTGGGCTAAATTGTATACTTGATCACCAGACTTCTCTTTTTCTACTGCAGGTGTACAAATAGATTTTCCAGCATACCAGTATCTTGTTCGACATTTTGCAAAGTAAATCTGTAAGCCTGAAATAGAAAGCTGCATTAAGGCTAGTGAGAGACTAATATGTATGAAACGCAAAGTGGAAGGTAAGAAAGAGTCTTACAATTTCAGCAGGAGTATTTGAACTAGTGTAACGAAACAGAAATATGTATTTAGAAATGGAGAAGGCTAGTATTAGAGGTAATCGACACAGTAATAGTAAACACGGAAACTAGATTCCAGGACTACCGTGCCCGCATCTCGTGGTCGTGCGGTAGCGTTCTCGCTTCCCACGCCCGGGTTCCCGGGTTCGATTCCCGGCGGGGTCAGGGATTTTCTCTGCCTCGTGATGGCTGGGTGTTGTGTGATGTCCTTAGGTTAGTTAGGTTTAAGTAGTTCTAAGTTCTAGGGGACTGATGACCATAGATGTTAAGTCCCATAGTGCTCAGAGCCATTTGAACCATTTGAACCAGGACTACCGTGAAACAATTTCCCTATACGTAATGTTGAAAAGCTACTTAAAATGTATCCTTTGACAATGAGAAACTGAAGAGAAGAAACTTTATTTACAGCAGTGAGGATAAATGTCTGGAGCTTCATGACATCCTTCAGTCCATTGTAAACAATTGATTTAAAAAACGTGTTCTCCGGAGGAGTGAAATGACTGTCGTTGCTTCTTGCAATTCCACGAACCACCGTGTCTTGCAAAACAAGCGTGAGTACGTTGAAACGCGTTAAAGCCTACTTCCACAACACAATGACAAATGACACTGTCAAGCATCACTGTGTTGGCTGTAGAGAAGAGAACTCCGAAATCAAATCGACAGGATTTCATATCTCTCGTCACCGGTCTACGCCCAGGAAAAAGGGCTGCAGGATAGAACCTTATAAAAAGGTGTGAGGGTGTATTAATAAGTATTATATCCTGATGAATGTATAGCTGTTAAATACTTTTTGCATTTGTTTATAACAATTGCTGTAGTAATTTGTCTTACGAAGTATGTAAGTTACTTTCGCATTGTTTATTGGAATTGATGACGTTTATGTCAACGTCTTTTATTTTGCTTAACCGTGCTGTACTTCTTCAGTCATGTATAAATCGCTTTGCAGGGAAATGAATCATTTTAGTCAATTGTGGGGATACAACAGCCCTGAATTTGAGGTGCGCTCAAACCCTACCATTGGCTAGAAATCGCAATGTAGCGAGATGTTTCTCCTCGGAGCTTACAACCTATGATGAATTCATTTTTGGTTAAAAACGGTTTGATGCTCAGCAGTTCTTAAATAATTACGAATATCATTAGCTACCGTCTAAGTAACAACGTAGTTAAATTTCATTCCTGCAATTAGTCGCATCTTTGCCTTGGCTTTGAGTAACAAGGCCAGAAAATGCTAGATAAATGCTGGCAAACTCCAGTTTCTGTTCCTTTGTAAAACCAACCGGAATCACGTAGATATTTATCATACGAGCAAATCACATGAGGCACCGTGATTGCGTTGTGCAAGCGGTTACGAAATTGGTCCGTTGGTCGGTCGGCCGACAGATATAATAGTGCGTGTGGAGGGGCCTTAGCAGAACGATTTTCAGTGCAGCCCAGTCCCGTTCGCGCCATATTTACACACCTTTTGTCGTAGTTAGCAGACTAAGCATAAAAACCAAAACTTCGAGGTAAATGGAGACCCCCCCCCCACTACAGGTCCAGGGGTTGGAATAGACCCGAGGTATTTCCGCCTGTCGTAAGAGGCGACTAAAAGGAGTCTCACGTTTTGGCCTATATGTGGTGGTCCCCTCTATGAATTGACCTTAATTTTTCAAAATTTTCCCGAAGAGCGAGCCAATTTAGGAAGGACGCCTTACATGGAGTATAGCATTCATGTGCTCAGACTTACCGCATCCTTTGTCGACGTGGATCTGCACTTCTGCTCATTCTCCTACTGTTGGGCGAGGCCACCCTCCTGGGTGCGTATTTTTCCATAAACGGTGCAGTATCGTTTTCTATACCGACGATTATAATGGACTTGTTCGCTTGGTAGCACCTGACATCCAGCACGGTAGATTGCCCATTGTAGTGGGGCCGCTATGTACCCTGTCAGTTGTAGCCCTCTGACCACACCCCCTGATGCCTGTGCCATTAACTCCCCATGTATGCCCAGTCAGGGTATTTACTCGCTTATGACAAGCTGGGGATGTTTCTGTAACCACAAGAGCTTACATATGGTCGAGGGTATCATATTTCACAGGGACCTTATTTTGCAGTCTGACGATGAGCTGCGCGCAAATTTGGAGCGGCGCGGTGTTCATTTCGTCCAGCGTGTCCACTGGGGTCCGAGGTATAATCAGGTTGCCACCGCTGCTTTCGTCTTGGCCTTCGAGGGTGATACATTGACAGAGAAGGTCAACGTGACGGTCTAATACTGTGTTGTAAAGCCCAATGTTCCTCACACGATGCGGTGCGTTAAGAGCTGCAAGTTTGGACATATACAGCTGTACATCCAGCGTCACATGTCAAAATTCTGGATGCCCTTCACATCCCAATACTACATGTGCCCCGCCTCCAATCTGTCAAACTGTGGAGAGCACCATTCGCCTTGCTCACTACACTGCAGGATTCTCCAGAAAGAAAGGAAAATCATGGACTAAAACACACTGGACAGAATGACCTACACTGGGGCTAAGAGAAAATTTGAATGCCTTCATCCTGTGCCTGTGACATTGTACCACGACTGTTGTAACATCGGCGTAATACGATCAGCTCTGCCAATCATAGCCACCTCTCAGAGCCGAAAGATGTTCCTTGTTGGTGGAGGGCATTTCCCTCCCTATTGCTCCTGCACCACCTACTTTGGAAGCAACACTCCTCCAACCATCGGGGACATATGCTTCTCCATCTTGGAAGGGAACAGAAGTCTTCCTCGCTTCTCTCGCTAGGAAGGGGTCCCCTTCCCAGGTTTCTCCTAGTGGGAAATTTGACACCTGCCAGTGACTGAAGAGCCCAAAAGCAGCTTGTCGAAGGGCTTCACGCTCATTCTCAGTCCTGGAGACTGAATCAGTGAAGTTCTCCCAGCCAGGGAAACCCAAGGTGCAGTGAGAGAAATCCAAAAATAAAACCACTAGGACCAAGCTGTGTGTGTGTGTGTGTGTGTGTGTGTGTGTGTGTGTGTGTGTGTGTGGGTGGGTGTGGGAGGGTCTGGCGGGATATAGGTCCTCAGTAAATGCATAAATCACCATCCCATGCACACACACACACACACAGACAGACATGACGGTTATAGAGTGCTCAGAGTCACATGCTGCCGCCGGCTTATTGCCTGAGGCATAAACCACTTCATTGAATGTTCCATGCTTTCACAGTGTCACGATGACGTCATTCATTATTCCACCACCTGGATGAGCTATGGCAACAGTTGGGCTTTACACCTGCTATCTGTATTGCCCTCCAGGAAAGCTGGTTTTTGACAATGCGGACCCTCTGCCCTCCATGGCTAAACAGATATTACAGTAACTGTAGCGGCTATAATAGGGTGTCAGGTGGAGTTTTCGTTTATGTCCTAAACTGTCTGTAGTGAACCTGTGCCCCTTCAAATCCCCCTTGAAGCTGTGGCTATCAGAATAAGGACGATGGAGGATCTTACTGTGCAATATATACCTTCCTCCAGATGGTGTCGAACCCCTAGATGTATTAGCTGCACTGATTGGTAAAATCTCCGAAAAGTGAGAAAAGGTTTAGGGAGTTAATCAACCATAACCCCTTGTGGGTTGTCACTGTGCTTATTTGCCAAGACAGAGATGTCGAATCTTTGTCTCAGTTCGACCTCCGCCTCTTAAATACTGGGACTGCTACACATTTCAGTGTGGCTCGTGGTAGTTACTCAGCCATCGATTTGTCACTTCAAACCCCAAGACTTCCCCCATCAACCCACTGGAGAACCCGTGACGACCTGTATGGTAGTGACCACTTCCCCATCTTTCTGTCACTGCCCCAGTATCATGCTCATGGACGGCTGCCCAGATTGGCTTTAAACAAGGAGGAATGGGAATCTTTCACCTCTGCTGTCACCGTTTAATTTCCCCCACACAGTTACATTTAAGTGATGGTTGAGCAAGTTACTACAGCAATTGTTTCTGCAGTAGAAAAGTTAATCCCTCGTTCTTCATGGTGCTCAAGGCGTAAGGCAGTCCCTTGGTGGTCGCCGGAAGATGCTGAAGTAATTAAGGAGCGTCGGAGATCTCTACAGTGGCATAAGCAGCACCCTGCCATGGAGCACCTCATACAGTAGCCTTTAAATAGCTCTGTGCCCGCGTTCGGCAACTTATCAAACGACGGAAGCAGGAAAGTTGGATGAGATACATCTCGACAATTAGACGCCATACGTCACCTTCCCACGTCTGGGCAAAGATCAATCATCTTTTTGGGTACCAGACCTTAACAAGTGTTACTGGTGTTAGCGTAAATGGCGTGTTATCTACAGACACAAACGCGATTGCCGAGCACTCTGCCGAGCACTCTGCCGAGCACTCTGCCGAGCACTCTGCCGAGCACTCTGCCCTGGAAAATTACCCCCAGCCTTTCACACACTATAAATGCGGCGTTATAGGGTTCACTGTGGCGTGTATTGACTGAGGTGATGTTCTCGTCCAGCCGCAGTTAAAGTGGGAGGTCCTCAGTGCAATTGCATATTGCCCTGACAGAGCTCCTGGACATGATCGGATCCACAGCCAGATACTTAAATGTCTCTCATCTGACTACAAGCGATATCATCTCGTCATGTTCAACCGGATCTCGAGCAGTGGCGTCTTTCCATTGCAATTGCAAGGAACAACATCATTCCGGTGCTCACACCCGGTAAAAACTCGCTTGACATGGTTAGGTGTCGGCCCATTAGCCTCACCAACGTTCTTCATAAGCTGCTGGAATGTATGGTATGTGGGCGGTTTTGTTGGGTCCCTTTAGTCACATGGCCTACTGGCTCCATGTCGGGGTGGTTTCTGCCAGGGTCGCTCTACCACTGCTAATCTTGTGTCCCTAGAGTTTACCATCCAAACGGCCTTCTCCAGACGCCAACGCCTGATTGCTGTCTCCATTGATTTACGAAAACCATATGACACGACCTGGCGATATCACATCCTTGTCACATTGTATGAGTAGTGTCTCTGGGGCCACTCTGGATGTTCATCGGAAACGTCTTGTCACTCCATGTCCGAGTTGGTGCCTTCCATAGTACGACCCATATCCAGGAGAATGGAGTTCCACAGTGCTCTGTATTGAGTGTCTCTATTTTTAGTGTCTCTATTTTTAGTGGCCTTTAACGATCTAGGAGCAGCTGTTTGTTGGACTCTCCATCTCACCTTCCCTGAATGCAGACGACTTCTGCATTTAGTACTGCTGCTCCAGTACTGGTGTTGCTGAGCATCACCTACAGGGAGCCATCCTCAAGGTGCAGGCATGGGCTATAGCCCACAGCCTCCAGTTTCCAGACGCAAAGTCGTGTGTCATACACTTCTGTCGGCGTCGTACCATTCATCTGGACCCAGAACTTTACCTTCATGACGATCCACTCACTGTAGTGGAGACACACACATTCTTAGGACTGGTTTTCGTTGCTCGATTGACTTGGCTTCCTCATCTTCGTCAGCTTAAGCAGAAGTGCTGGCAGCACCTCAATGCCCGCCGACGCCTGAGCAACACGAACTGGGGTGCAGATAGATCTACGCTGCTGTGGCTCTACAGAGCCCTTGTCCAATCACGAATTGACTATGGGAGTGTGATTTAGGGTTCGGCAGTGCCCTCAGCGCTGAATTTACTCGACCCTGTGCACCACTGTGGGGTTCGATTAGCGACAGGATGAGTCCGGTGACCAGTGTACTGGTGAAGGCTGGGATCCCTCCATTATAAATTAGACGTGCAAAATTGCTCGCCAGTTACATTGCACACATTTGTAGTTCTCCTGAGTATACAAATTACCCTCTCCTTTTCCCTGCCCACGGCATTCCAGCCCCCACAACAGCAACCCAGATCAGGGGGTTAATGATTACGGTTTGCATTCGATTGCTTCTGTCTGGAGTCCTTGCCTGTTCTACCTCTCCTCGAGGTCCATTCACGTACATCTCCATGCTGTAAGCCTCAGCCACAGCTTTGTCTAAATCTTTCACGTGGCCCTAACGACTCCATTAACCTTGCGGCTCTCCACTGTCACTTCATCTCTATTCTTGACACGTACTGAGGCGACAAATTGGTTTACTCTGATGGCTCGATGGCTGATGCTCTCGTCAGCGTCGCGTATGTCCATGGAGGACATAATGAACAGCATTCCTTCCCGATGGCTGCAGTTCTTCCATGGCGGAGCTGTTGGCTGTATCTTGAGCTTTTGAGCAGATGTGTTCATGCTCTGGGGAGTCGTTCCTGTGTGCCAACTCCTTGAGCAGCCTACAAGGTATCGACCAGTGCTCTCCTCGTCATCCGTTGGTAGCGATCATCTAGGAGTTCATCTACGCCCTGGAACGGTTCGGTCGTTCATTGGTGTTTCTCTGGACCCCTGGTGACTTCGGAATCCCAGGCATCAAACTTGCTGAGAGATTGGCCAACAGGCTACGTGGAAACCACTCATGGAGATCGGCTTCTCTGCAACTGACAAGCTTGCTGTACTACGCCGCAAGGTTTTGCGGCTTGGGAGACGAAAAGGCTTAACCTCAGCATGCACAACAAACTGCGTGCCACTAAGGAGACTTCGAATGTGTGGCAACCCTCCATGTGGGCCTCTCGTATGGACTCTGCGGTTCTCTGCCAGCTCCGCATTGGCCACGCTTGTGTGACACATGGCTGCCTCCTGCACCGTGATTACCCACCTCAGTCAGTTTCGGTGTGGCGCCCGGCTGACGGTGGCCCATATCTTGGTGAGCTGTCCTCCTTTGGCTGCCCTGTGACGGACTCTTCAGCTACCGGACTAGTTGTGACTTCGTAGGCTTTCCCGGCGTAATAAGTCTTGAAAATCTCTTCGGGTTTGCTGCCGGACTAGTTGCCATTAATTTCAACTGAAAAAGCCTCATTGGCTAATTTAGGTTTAAGTTTTATTCGTGAGGGTGGGTTTTATCATTCTTTATAAGTTTCAGCTCTAAAGCTTGTGTGGTGGATGTTTTCATGTGTCGCAGAGTGGCTAGCTTTTTCCTTTTTGTTCTCGTGGTGGGTCAGCCACGATCATCTGCTCATGTTTTTATCTGTTCTATCTTGTTTCTTGCTCCTCTGTGGCTTTCTTTTCCTGTTTTGTCCATGGTAGTGTTGATTGTCCTGTTCTTCTCCTGGTTCCTCCATTCTCCTGTTACCGTGCTGTACATCTCTTTTATTTCCCTTGTGTAATAATTTTGTTGGGAACGAGAGACCGATGACCTCACAGTTTGGTCCCTTCCCCCCTCTTTCAAACCAACCAACCTAAATGGAGGAAACCTGTAGTAAGTGGTTGACAAGAATGAATATTTTTAGACCATTTGGATGTGTATTACGCTCTCGTATTATACACAAGCAACGGAAAATTTTATCCATATGTTACGCAAGTTTCATCGGAGTTCCTCGTCCGTGTAAAATCTGCAAATGTAGCACAGCATAGAGGTTAAATGAAAAGAACCGAAAATTTTTTAGCGTTTAGTGTTTCTGAAGTGTTTGCAGTGAGAGCTGATAGCGGAAAATGAAAGTATGACGTTGTTACGTAGGATTACATTGCTTTATTGTTAAAAACCATTTCATTGCTTGTAGTTTAGATAGTGAATTTGTGTTCACATTGCCATCGAGGGCTTAGGTGTAGGCTAATTGCTCTCGTGCCGTCGAAATCAAACGAGACGCCTTTACAATATTAAAGGCTCAATAACTCGCGTTGAATATTTGTAGAGTTCAACTCATACTTAGTTGACACATATATCGTTCGGATCTAGGTGGCCTCTCTTTACAGGTTGAAAGAATTCTCTTGCTTAACGTAAATTTCATTCCCGAAATATTTCCGAAATCCTCATTTTCAGGATGTTACCTTTAAACTTCCGTGCAAGCGCGCAGCCAGTGGTATCGGGTTTTCTGTATGAATCGTTGACTTCACTGCTGCGTATTCCTTTGCTATTGTAATTTTGCAGAAGAAATTTTGTAACGCAGATGAAGTGACGTCTTTGATTTCACATTACGTGTATTAACGAAGCGCAAGTCAACAGTGTGGAAACATTTAGACGTAGAAATGTAATCGTAATTTGATGATAAATTAACCATTTTAGTCTGTTGTACTAAACTGATAATGAATTAGTGTTTTTCAAAGTAGAGAACAGCCAGAAAATATTATGTATGTTACAGAAGTTATTCCGAAGTACCGGTCGGTGCGCATTATTCTGCCGTTTTGGGAAAGGTGAAGTGTGCGCGGTGACAGTTGCTCGCCTGTGACATCCGCCTCTCGTGCTAAGACACGTTTCCTTGGGTGCAGAAACGTGTTGCAGCGTGCTGCGGAATACGGTTGCGTCATTCTGTGTGATGCTGGCTGCGTGGTCCTGCGTGAAACGTCTACCAAAGTGCGGGGAAAAAAAAAGAAAAAAAGTGGCGGCGCGTGTTGCTCTCACTGTCCTTTGGAGAACGTCCATCTACCTCTATAGTCTTCAGGTTTTCTGCACACTCACTGTGTGTAGGTAGATACTGGATTAGCCAACAGAAATAGCGTTGGCGAAAATTCGGCTAAGTGCCCACCACGAAAAAGCCACAACTCCAGTCCATGGGCAGAAACCGAAAGTTAAACTACCGAGCGTTCGGGTTTCTTGCATGTCTCGTTCGGGAGAGTCTAAAATTTCTTTCTAGTTGTTTTGCCTCCATAACACTGAAAATATCGGGTCGGAATAAATATCTTGGGCTGCTTTCAGGTGTGAACTTTTAACGGAAAATCAGCGATATGGCGTAAATAAAGTCCGGTTATTAAATACGGGCTTGATGGCAGTTTTCTGAGTCCGAAAAAGTCGCTGACCCACGACTACTTGAGTCAATACATTGTGTTCAGTAGGCGTCTTATAGAGAAGTGGTCAACATAATGTGTAGCAATCTGCAAGAAACATGCCAAGCGGAATTCATGTTGAAAGGTTCGCACACGAATATCTCCTACATCAAGCCACTCACAAAACTCGAACTTCCACAAAATACTCAGCACTGCAGTCGCTTTTCGTCAGCAATGAGAGAACCGATCAACTGCGCGAATTTAATAATTTTCAACTACAAATTTGATTCTTGAGATTTAACAAACGTTAACCGGAATACGGCTCCAAGGCGACTATATCGTCTCCTAGATCTAAGGCGCAAAGCCTAATCAAAGGCGCGGCGAATACTGAATTCCTATTGGCGACGCAATCATTACAAGATGACAACTAGTAATAATTTGCTACGTTATAGTGGTATTTATAATTAGACGACTGTGCATGATAGCGATACGACAACTACTCTCTAACACCTTTTCTTAATTCATTTAAAATATGGTATGGAAATGCAGAAGCATTTAAGCTTTTAGGAGGAGTTGGTTTTTCTCGATACTCGCCGTTTACCACGTCTCGTCTCCTAACCTGTGTCGTACGACATACTTGTATACTCAGCTTCAGTGGTACACGTCGATAACGTGAGGAAACATTTTGGCTAATAGCCAGTAACACTGAAGTACAAATTAATATAACATGACGAGGAATTTTAGGAAGCCAACATTCGAGATGTAGAGGTGGTGAAACTTTTACCTTTATACTTTTTGTGAGGGGGAGGTGCGGCGGTGAAGGGAGTAACAGTTTCGGAAAAGAATTAATTTATTTTTGCAATCCGTTGGAGGTCGGTGGGTGCCACAGTTTACCCTTTACTGGCGCGACGCGAGTTTCAGTGGGCTGTGATCAACAGTTTGCTTCTACACGCACGACAGCAGTAGCGGAAGCAGCTAAAGCAAAACATGCAGCTCTGTGATCGAGTGGAAAACCTGTTCGTTTTGGCAGTCAGAAAGTACATCGAAATTATGGAAGAGGAATACTGAATATTACCGGAAAGGGTATTCACAAGTGTTATGCAGCCAATGTTCATAAAACGCGAAGGACGGGGCATAACATTTCAGTAACAAAATTGCTCGACGATGCGGAGAGACAAAAGGTCCCACAACTTCACAACACAGACTTAGGTCGCTTTGAGTCGGTATCTACGGCAACAACGGTGTAAGACAGTGACAAATTCGAAAGATAAGGAAACCAGTTTAGAGAGCAAGAACAGCGTATCATCGGTCTCTGGGAATCGAACGAAATGAAATTCACTTACGTAGAGAACAGAAGGCGGAATACTGATATTAGGAGGCAACAGCGGAAAAATACTGAAATTCGGACATCGTTCTAAGACTATTCGTTGTAACAAGGAACATGAACTTCCATCCTCCCTGTTAACAATTCTGGAACAAATGGAGAATCTGTTTTGTGTCGCAATACTTGGGTACCTTTGCTTGATAATGAACTCAGGCACTCGTGGAGAGCTGAACAAGTGCTACAAACTCTTCATAACAGTAAGTTATTTGTGGACATCGTCACCGATAAGAACAGGATGCGTTACACGACAGAGCGAACACACTTTGCCGAAGAGGTTATCAGAATAGTGTGTACAGCAGTCACGATTTGGAACAGACCGTTACAGGATCCGGGATCGATGCGGTGAAGTTTTCCAATCTTTCGTGGCCCTGCTGTGAGAAAATAGGCGCATCTCGCACGTAGACCCACATACGAACTACCTGGATCGCCCGTTTGGTGCCCTGAAGAGTTGGTTTGCCAACTGAAACTCTAGTTCGTAAGTGAGTAAGTGGACAGATGTGAGCTCTGTTGACACTGTGCTGTAGGCTTTTGTGTCACTGGGGGTTTGAGTCACTGGGTCGACAGATTGACCATATTTCGTACTGACAGGATACCAAAATTCCCTTCTCGCGGGAGAGGGTCTGTGCAGCGATAGCAGCAACGAAGAGGAATCACGTAGACATGGCAACGAGCGCGTGGAAGTGCTAAGAGGCTAGAGGGAAGAGTGCCTTCAGTATGGAAAAAGATAATTTTACCAAATGGCAGAAAATGGGTCAGCAATATGGGAAGCTCGGTGGCCTGTATGCCAGCTAAAGACTTCGTGCAGTAAGACATTCCTGTAAGGCTGCGGTCACGTCGACGACGGTATCTGTGCATTTTACATCGACCGAAGATCTTTCCAAACCAGTAAGTCGCTACGTGCGCGGTCACAGGGTAGCCGATGTTACCGCCCGATCGTGCACATTTCGGATAATTGCTGAAATTCATATGTTTTTATTGGCATATCGGCCGACATTATACGAAGCAGACTGCAAGAAACAGATCGGTAAAAGGCGTTTGTGCCATTTTGTGAATGAAAAGTCATCGGGATATATTTTGGTATCAATAGATTGAAATCTCAGCTTTGTCGGAAACCACCCGTAGGATAAATCATTATCGGGAATTGTAAGTGTAACTTTACTTTTTAACGTCAAAGAATCTGTTAGAGAGGGATGCTGCATCTCACGGTTAGTTGCTTTAGTGGATATATCTTGGGCTGTGATAAGTGGACAAAAGTTGCATAGCTATTATTATTACTGCTACCAACTGGGGCTATGTCGGTAGTGTGATGGTTGCATGAAGGGGTTTCAGATGTGTGTGTTTCTTCATTTTTCAGTCTGTAGGTGAGCACAACATCAAATAAATTCGGCAACACATTAACTGTAATCTTGCTGTTAAAGGTTACCACGAATCATCGAGAATATATTGTACCGAAGACTCGTACGTGACTCACTTTCGGATAACGGAAGATGATTTTCAACACCAGCAGAGGTGTGATTAGGGTGTAATAAAATCCGACAATCTGAGGGTGCAGTTCTGGCTAACGTAAAACGGGAAATTACACGACTGTATTTGCCATCTGGCGTTTACATCTTTCCAATACTGAGACCTATACGACGTTCTGATAAGTTCTTGTCACGTGTTGCATGCTATTCAGGCTACAATGCCCTGAAGATTAAAAAGCTACTTATTTCACTCCTGCGACCCACATAAAGTACGACTAAGGATTGCATTTCTTCCATACCGAATTTTGGAGCTACGCTTCGTTCAACCCCAGCGGGTTTGGGGTCAGAATAGGCCCAAGGTATTCCTGCCTGTCGTAAGAGGAGACTAAAAGGAGTCCCTCCCCCTCAAGGGGGTAGTTTGCGACTGTGTCCGGAGACGAACGGTTCAACGACTTACATTTGATGTCATTTTTGTTTTTGGATTATTCTGGTATCTTCCTCCCTTTCTTGGTTTTTCTTTCATTTCTTTTTCCTTCCATTCCTTTTCATTCCTTTGTTTTCCTTCCTTTGTTTTTCCTTCCTTTGTCCTTCTCCCTCCATCACTGTATTCCTTCCTTTTTTCCTTGCATTCTCCTCCTCCTCCTCCTCCTCCACCTATTTCTCGCCTTCTCCTCCTTCCCCTCCTCATCATCACCTCCTCCTCCTCCTCCTCCTCCTCCTCCTCCTCCTCCTCCTCCTCCTCTTCCTCGACTTGCCCTTCCCTTCCTCGACTTCTTCTCCTCCTCCTCTTCCTCATCCTCGACTTCTCCTCCCTCCCTGCCTCCTCCTTACCTTTTTGTCCGCCCTATTGTCTCCAGCTCAGCGTTTAAAACAGTCTGTCCTTTCCCTCCCTCTCTCCCTTTTTTTCTATTCTTCTTTCCTCCCTGTGCGTGCCTGAAGGCCGACCCACGCATTCACACGCATAGCTGGTGACGGCGTAATGCGTAATTCCGTACGCCCTGGGTAGGCACGTAAGGTTCACACGTACCCCCTGGTAAAGGCCAGGCCCGGGTAGGGATGATCGCCTAAGCTGACACCTTCTGACTATGCCGATTGTTCCCTCAGTCCGTTTCTCGGGAAGTGTGACCTGAGGTGTAAACATTCACCTAAGGCAGGAGCACCCTCTGGGAGGGTCCCAACAAGGAAGGAGCACGCCATCTGAGATGGTGGCAATCATAGGGGATTCATCCGCAATGAATTCTTCTTCTTCTCCTTCTCCTCTCTCGACTTCTGCCATAAAAACGGAAACATGACCGGCCACCAGTGACAAAAGTACTGCCGCCTGCCCCAAAGATTCTCGTAGTTTCTAGATCTGATGATGGAAAAGATTTTTCATCTGTCAACCCCTTCGTTATTCATAATTGCGTAGATGTCATAGGTGGATCTGACAAGTCTTGCACCAGGATGCGTAACTGTACCTTGTTGTTGGAAACTGAGAGCGCCTTTCAGGCACAAAAACTCCTTCGCGACACACTCCTGTACACGTTCCCTGTCCAGGTGGGGGCTCACTGCACTTTGAATTCATCTCGTGGTGTGGTATCTACTAGATCACTTGATGGATTGATTGACGAGGAGATTCAGTCTTTCCTCGCTGAGCAGAGCGTGACAGCTGTCCATAGGGTCATGAAAAAGGTCGACTATGACCTTGTAATGACCCAGACAGTTTTCTTGCCCCCCTATGGGGTCCACAACTTTTTTGTGGATACGTGTGTGGCGAGCAAGGGGCCCTGAGCTATTGCAGCCTTCTTTCTCTCCAGGGCTGCATTTCCTTTCATTTCCCCTCCTTTCCCCTCCTTGTTTCTTTCCCCTCGCCCTCTCCTCTCCCTCTCTTGGCGGCCTTGCTTAAGTTGGCCCCTGCTAACCTCCTGGTTCTGTTGGTTTTACAATTTGGCTTTGTTGCATAATCAGCTCCTCCTATTGCCATTCCCTGTCCCCCTCTGGGGTTTGACCCCCATTCCTAAATTTTTGCTCCATAGTGTGAACCATTTGGGGAAGAGCACCTTACCTAGTGTCTCCTAGTACATTCCACCTTCTCTTTTACGTCGTTGTCTGATACTAGGTTGCATAGCCAGCACGGTAGCCAGCCCATGTGGTGGGGTCGCTTTGTACCCTTTTGGTTGAGCCCCCTGAACACACAGGGATTACACTTCTGATACCTGAGCTGTGACCTCCTCATGCATGCCTTGGAGTGGTTGCTCGTCATGCTGGAGCATCGGAACTCCTGGCAATGTCGGCCATGCCAGATGGCCCTTGCTGTGGTTAGGTGGCACCTGTGAGAAGAGCCCCTGATCTGAGTTGGTGGTATCAGGGCGGACGCTATGCAAATGAAATGCATATGGGTCCAGAACTCTGGCTGTTCTTCTGCAGCTGTCTCTCAGCGTAGAACTGATTCTTAAAGTGCTTCTTCTCTTGCCCGCTTCGGCCTTCCCTTCCATGACTACCCCCTGGGAAGAGGGTCAGGCCCGTTGGCTACTGGCGAAGCACTTCCCCCATTATCCAGTTTGCACCAGGACTGATGGGGATACTTTCACCAATACCAACTTTATATTTTGTGTAACCCATGGAAGACAATTTTGGTGAAGTGGACTCCCTGATCAAGATGAGGTCAGGTTTGTTACTGATCAAAATTGCTTCACTTGCCCAATCTATGGCCCTTTGTGCCTGTACCCATCTTGGATCAATGTGTATTTTTCACACGGTCCTCATCCTTCAAACTGATGAGGAACTTCGGGACAATCTCGGATGGCGGGGTGTTCAGATTGTTCGGCGTGTTCAGAAGGGTTCTAAAGACAGTCGTATTGATACTGGTGCCTTTATCTTGGACCCTGAAGGGGTTACCCTGCCTGAAAAAGTTAAGATTATGTTTTATCGATGTGATGTGAAGCCGTACTTCCCACCACCTATGAGCTTGCGTTTTGGACACGTCTTCCTGCTGTTCACAGGCCCCTCTCTGTGGTGACTGTGGACGTCCACTCCATGTGTTACCCCTCCTGTGTGTGTAAATTGTCATGGTAGTCATTCTCCACGTTCACCCGATTGCCCAGTATATAAGAAGGAAAAGAAGATACAGGAGTATAAGTCCCTCGATTGATTAACCTACACAGAGGCCCGTAAGAAGTATCCAGGTCTTCAGCCTGTGTCCATGACATCTAGTTATGCTTTGGTTTCATCTTCACCCCTTCCTCACCCCCATCTCGGACCCCTCGCCTCCCCCCTCCCCTGCAGCTCCAGCACTTTCTTCTCTGGGCGGTGCTCCCCTCTCCAGCCGGAAAAGTGTCCCACTCCTTCGGCATCTGCCGGTCAAGGCGCCTATTCAGGATGCCCCTTCCCAGCACCTTCGAGGCCAAAGGTCTGCTGCATCGTGACGACCGCGAGAGCCGCGGTCTGTCGGCCCCCAGGTTGCCCGGTCTTTCTGTTCGCGATATTGCAGCAGCTTGCTCCTTTATGCCACACAGCCCTCCTAGATCTCAAAGAGAAAAGAAGCAACAAAAGTCCGAGACAAAGAGCCTCTGGTGTCAGCAGAGGTCCTCGTGTTGAGTTTTATTCGGGGGGGTTTTTATCGTATGATTTGAGTGTTTGTCCTTTTCTTTCCTGTATTGACTTGGGCCTTTCGCCTGTGGTTTTAAACTGTGGGTTTTAATGTCATTTGGTGGTTGGCTTTTCCTTATTTTCATGGTCGGCCAACCACCTTCACACTCGGTGTGATTTTAGTTCCGTTTGTCTGGTCTTTGTCTGTCTTTCTCGTATTGTGTCGTCCCTTGTCTCAGTTCTCCGTTTTTAACGACTGACAGTTTTTATTTCGTGTGATTTTATCGTGGAACAAGGGACCGATGACCTTAGGAGTCTGGTCCCTTCAATCCCACACCCAACCAACCAATCAGCAGAGGTCCCATCCGGATTCTGTCGTTCATGGATGTCGCCCCCTCCTTGTCGGTGCCAGATGGTGACTGGGTGGTATGACTGGCTTTAGCCTGTTCAACCTCCATTGAAATCATTGTTCAGTGGTTATCCAATGGAACTGTAATGGATACTACCATCACCTTCAAGAATTGAAATCCCTTATTTCGTCTTACTCTGCAGCTTGTGTGGTTCTACAGGAATCTCATTTTACTGATGATCACTCACAGACCCTCTGTCGGTTCAGTGTTTTCTGTCGAAATCGGGTCGGACCCTCACGGGCTTCTGGTGGCGTTTGTACGTTGGTCCATACAGACATTGCTAGCAGGTGGATTCCTCTTCAAACTATATTGGAAGCTGTTGCTGTTAGGGTACACCTAGACTCTGAGGTCACGGTTTCCAATCTTTACCTCCCTCCTGACAGGACTCTTACACCTGCTGCCTTAACTGCCCTCCTTCAGCAACATCGTCTTCCCTTCTTCCTTTTTGGGGATTTTAATGCTCATCATCCCTTGTGAGGCAGTGCCTTTCCATCTAGACGAGGTCTTCTCATAGACCAGTTTATTGCAGACCACGACTTGTGCCTTCTTGATGATGGCTCTCCTACTCATGTCAGTGCCGGTCATGATACCTTTTATGCCATTGATCTTTCTCTTTTCTTTGCACTCTCTCCTCCGTTCATTACACTGGTCGCCAAATGACGACCTTTGTGATAGTGACCATTTCCAGTTGATTATCTCTCTCCCTTCCCGCTCCCCAAATGACACGTTACCTTGTTGGTGTTTCCAACGCACCGATTGGCCTCTATAAACTAAACAGGTCTTGTTTTCTCCCTCTTTGTCGGGTTGTATTGATGACAACCTACATGACGTGTCTGACGCGATTGTTCGCGCTGCTAGCCCTGCTGTCCCGCGTTCATCTGGGCCATTAAGTCGCCGGCAAGTCCCATGGTGGAGTACAGCCATTGCCATTACAATCCGTGATCGCTGTCGAGCTTTGCAACACCTTAAGGGGCACCCATCCGTAGCCAGACTTACTACCTTTAAACGCCTCTGCGCTAAAGCACGTTATTGAATGAAACAGAGCAAGTGGATATGTTGGGAACGATTCGTTTCTTTCCTTGGTAGTACTGTCCCTCTGTCACGAGTATGGGCTACACTTCGCTCTCTCCAAGGTTGCCATTGGCAGTCCACCCTCACAGGCCTTCACCTCCCACATGGCCTTTGTACGGACCCATTAGCTTGTGCAGACTACCTTGCGACCCATTTTGCACTGGCATCAGCCCCCTATCCAGCTGCTTTCCTTCACCAGAAACTGGTGGCTGAAGCTTTCATCTTATGTTTTACCCCTTGTGAGTCAGAATCTTAAAACAAACCTTTTACTGAATGGGAATTTCTTTCTGTTCTATCTTCTTCTCATGATACGGCCCCTGGCCCAGATTCCATTCATAACGAACTGCTTCAACATCTCAGTGCTCCACAATGACAACATCTTCTCCAGCTGTTTAACTGTATCCGCTCCAGGGCGACTTCCCTTCTCTGTGGAGGGATAGCATCGTGGTTCCTGTCCTTAAGCCTGTTAAGAACCCCCTATTTGTAGACAGCTATTGGCCAATTAGTCTGACCAATGTTGTTTGTAAGTTACTTTAATGGATGGTAGCCCGTCGGCTCAATTCGGTCCTCCAGTCTCGAGATCTATTGTCCCCTTACCAGTGTGGCTTCCAAGAGGGACGGTCTCCAATCATCCAATCATTTACTTCACTTGGAATCTGCAGTTCGGCAGGCTTTTTCCCAGCGCCACCATTTAGTTGCAGTGTTTTTTGACCTTCTAAAGGCCTATTACATGGCCTGGTGCCATCACATTTTGCTTACCCTTCATCAGAAGGGTCTTGGGGCCCACTACTGATTTTCATCCGCCAGTTCCTGTTCCATCGGTCATTCAGAGTTTGAGTTGGTACTGTTTTTAGTTCTCCACGGACCCAGGAGACAGGTATCCCACAGGGTTCTGTCTTGAGTGTCCTTCTTTTCCTCATTGCTATCGATGGACGTGTGGCCTCAGTCAGTCCTTTGGTTGCCCCTGCCCTGTATATGGATGGTTTCTGCATTTGGGTTAGTTCCTCCTCGATGGCATCTGCAGAACGGCAGCTCCAGGGAGCTACATGGAGTGCCTCTGCATGGACCCTCTCCCACGGGTTTCAATTTACTCCTCTACAATCGCAGGTGGTCCACTTCTGCCGCCGTACTATGATCCACCCCGATCCAGAGCCCTATCTTTATGCACAACGATTGCCAATGGTCCCACAGTTTCGTTTCCTTGGTTATCTTTTCCACAAAAAGCTCATTTGGCTGCCCCATATCAGACATCTGAGGGTAGGATGTTTCTGTAAACTCAATGTCCTTCACTTCCTTACCCACTCCTCTTCGGGTGCAGACCGTTCCCCCATCCTCCATTTTTATCATGCTCTAGTTCTGTCTCGCTTGGACTATTGCTGTCAAGTTTATGGTTCAGTTGCTCCTTCCACACTGCACGTGCTGGATCCAGTCCACTATTGTGGTATCCATTTGGCCACCGGTGCCTTCCCTACTACCTCTGTTGATAGTCTCCTGGTTGAATCTGGGATTCCCCTCCCCCCTTTTCTGTTCGGCGGTCCCAGCTTCTGGTGTCTTAAGCACTCGCTGTCCCTCCCTCTCATCCTTCCTATTCTGTCCTGTTACGAGACCATGGACGTCGCCCACCCCATTCCATCCCTCGGGCGGGTTTACCGGTTGGGCTCTGCCTTGCGTCTCTTTGCTGTGATTTTCAGCTTTCTTCTTTGTCCTGTCTTCCTCGCTCTCTCCCGTCCACCCCCCCCCCCCCCTTGGCTAGTTCCTCAGCCTCTAATTTGGATTGATCTCCTCCAACGTCCAAAAGATTCCATCCCCCCAATGGTGATCCATTTCTTTTTCCGCCTAACTTAATGGGAGTTTCGGGATGCTGTCGTTTTTACACTGATGACTCAAAATCTGCTGATCATGTGGGGTATGCTTTCACGTCCCCTGTTGGAACGAAAAATCACCTGTTGCCACCTACATGTGGGGTTTTTACTGCGTAATTGATGGCAATTTCCCAGGCCCTTTACTTTTATTAAACAGTCCCAACACAACTGTGTTTTGTTCATGTAACGACTCAATGAGTGGCCTTCTTGCTATTGACTGATATTTTTTGCGTCGTCCCTTGGTCTCTGTCATCCATGACCATCTCGTTGATATTCACTGTGCTGCTTGTTCCATTGACTTCCTTTATGTCCCTGGCCATGTGGGTATCCTGAGTAATGAGCTCGCTTATCATTTGGCTGGAGAAGCAGTCACTTACCCCCGTTTTCTTTAACCCCTCCTGCAGCGGATTTACGGCTTCACATCAAATCCCACTTCACACAGGCACGGGCCAACTTTTGGGACGCTTCTCCGCTGTCTAATAAACCTCGTGCAATCAAGGTGATACAAGGATCATGGTGTTCTTCCTTCCACCTCTCGCGAAAGACTCGACCACACTGTGTCGTCTCCGCATTGGCCATACCAGGCTTTTGCGGGATGGGTCACCCCCACTTTGTGGTTGTGGAGCCTTCCAGTCAGTAGCCCACATTTTTCTTGAATGCCTCCTTCTTTTGGCTCTGCGTGCTAAGTACAGACTCACCCACACTTTACCTCTGATGTTGGCTGACGATTCCCACATGGTCTCTCTGGTTCTGTTTCCTCCAGGAAAGTGGTTTTTATTCTCAGTTTTAAGGTGTTGGGGCAGGGCGGTGAGTGCTTGGGTGTCTCCCACTGTAAGCCATGTTTGGAGATTCCAGACTCACCGCCCTGACAGAGATAATATTTTCTTCCCCTCTTACTCTGTTTTACCCTTTTTTAAAGGATTGGTTAGTCTCCTTTTCTCATAGGTACTTCTACATTCTAGCAGTTGCACGTCTTAAGTCATAGGTGGTATTGCCTATGCTGCTTCATCATAGTGTTGGGTTCGTTGTCTTGCTGACTTACCTCATATTGTTTTTTACCATTTACAACATGACTGCCCTTTTACGTTTTCACCTTCCTCCATTTTATTGTTCTGACTTTCCTGAGATGTCAAACAAGTGGAATGGACCACATTTGCAACAAGGGGCTGATGACCTTGCTGTTTGGTCCTATAAACCCCACACAACCAACCAACTAACCAAGCTTTCTTGCCTTTGACAGTGTTCAGCTGCCGTCGCGCATCAAAGTGGGCTATGAAGTTATTTCTGTTCGCCCTTACGTCCCGACACCTACTCGCTGCTACCAGTGTCGTCGTTTTAATCACACCCGCCAGTCTAGTTGTAATGCCGATAAATGCGTCACTTGTGGCAGGGACGCCCATGGGGGTGACTGTCTGTCTGTCACCTTGTTGTGTGAACTGTCAGGGTGACCATGCAGCATCCTCCCGCGAGTGTCCCATCTACAAGGATTAATGCTGTTTACAGGAAATTCGGGTCAAAGAGAAAGTGTCCACCTCGGCTGCTCGCAAGCTATTTGTTAGTAGGAAGCCCACGCTGCTCCCAACAAGGAAATACAGTACTGTCCCCTCCCCTCCTTCGCCTACTAGGTAGGTGTCGACACAGACATGCTATCTGACCTTTAGCATTACGGTCGTCCGTTCGGCCAGTGCTAAGATCGCCCGGTCAACGTCTCCTCTTCCTCCCGTCACCCCTAAGACACAAGAACCTTCATCAGCTTCTGCCTAGTCGAAGACCCAGAAGTCAGCTGCACGGGCCTTCAAGAAGGAACCGTCCCGTGAAGACTTCCTATGTACCTCGAACTCCCAGCCATCGACCAGTACTTCGACTAAACAACCTTCCAAGAAGGCTCATAGGAAGCACAGTTCTCCTTCTCGGCCACGGCGCGTTTCTTCTCCTGCGCCACCCAGCAGTTGCCCCCCCAGGCCGTCATCCGTTTCGCCTGGCCGCACCGCTGGTAGCCGAACATCTGGCCGTTCACCGCCGGAGGAAGCTCCCCCTCCCGGCCGTCTTAACAAGATGGCTGACGAACCTATTGAACAAATGGACAAGAACTCTCCGCCTATTGATAGCGACCATCTCGCTTACCATCTATGTCTGTAAGGTGATGGAACGAATGGTTAACTTTAGGCGTCGAGATTCGAGCAGCCAAACCAAACTACTTACCGATGTACAATGTGGATTTCGTAGGTGCCTCTCTGCTGACGACCATTTGGTTACCTTGTCGACCTTCATTATGAATAACTTCTTGCGGAAGTGCCAGACAGTAGCTGTGTTCATTGATTTGGAGAAGTCTTAAGACACCTTTTGGAGGGCGGGCGTTACCCACACCATGCTTACATGGGGATTTCACGGTCGCCTCCCTCTTTTTTTTTCGTGAATTTTTAATCGATCGACACATAAGGGTACTTGTGGGTTCTATGCTGTCCGACGCCTTTCGCTAGGAGAATGGGGTGCCACATTGCTCATTTTTGAGCGTCACTCTCTTCGCCATAGCGATCAATCCAATAATGGATTGCCTCCCAGCTGATGTATTAGTCTCCCTTTTCTTGGACGATTTTACCATCTACTGCAGCGCACAGCGTACATGATTCCTGGAGCGCTGTCTTCAGCGTTGTTTTGACCAGCTTTACTCCTGGAGTGTCGCCAATGGCTTCCGTTTTTCTGCCGAGAAGACGGTCTGTATTATCTTCTGGCGCTACAAAGAGTTTCTCCCACCGTCCTTAAATCTGGGCTCCGTTGCTCTCCCATTCGTGGAGACAGGATAATTTTTAGGTCTTACATTTGACAGGAAACTTATCTCCACATGTCTTTTTTGGCTGCCAGTTGTACCCGTTCTCTAAATGCCCTCCATATTCTCAGCGGTACGTTGTGGGGAGCGGATCGAACCGTCCTACTTCGCTTCTATCGGTCGATCGTCCGCTCGAAGCTGGATTGTGGGAGCTTTGTACACTCCTCTTTACGGCCGTACATCTTACGCCGTCTCAACTCCATACAACATCGGGGTTTACGTCTTGCGATCGGAGCGTTTTATACTAGTCCCTTCGAGAGTCTTCATGCTGAAGCCGGTGAATTGCCACTAACCTCCCAGCGCGATGTACTGCTATGTTGGTATGCCTGTCGGCTATTATCAGTGGCCAACTAGCCGTCTTATAGTTCCTTTATTGATAACTCTCTCGACTGTCAATACGGGTTCTATGTATCTGCCCTGCTACACCCTGGAGTTCGCTTTCGTTGCCTCCTTCAGCAACTTAATTATTCACTCCCTGCAACCTTTAGAGTGGGCGAGAGCCAAACGCCACCTTGACCCTACGCTCAGGTTCGCGTTCACCTTGACCTCAGCTCGTTCCCGAAGGAGGTAACCTCAGCTTCAGTATATCTCTCGCGGTTTGTCGAACTTCGTTCGAAGTTCATTAATACGAACTTCATTTATACAGATGGCTCTAAGACCAATGACAGTGTCAGGTGTTCTTTTATTGTCGGGGCACACAGTTTCAAATACCGGTGCCATGGCCATTGTTCGGTTTCAGAACTGAGCTCTTTGCCCTCTACCAGGCTGTTCTATACATCCGCCGCCACCGACATTCTGCTTATGTCATCTGCTCTGATTCCCTGAGCGCCATCCAGAGCCTCAGTGATCCGTATCCGGTTGACCCTTTCGTGCGCCGGATCCAACGCTCTCTTCAGCAGCTGGCTGACGATGGTTCTCCGGTTACCTTTATGTGGGTTCCTGGCCATGTCGGTATCCCTGGGAATGAAGTTGCAGATGCCGCCGCCAAGGCTGCGGTCCTCCAGCCTCGGACAGGTTCTTGTTGTGTGCCTTCATCTGATTTCAGCAGGGTCATTTGTCAGCGCATTTTATCGCTGTGACATGCCAATTGGTCTACACTTATTGAAAACAAGCTTCGGACCTTGAAACCTCTCCCCACGGCTTGGACAACCTCTTCACGCCCTTCTCGGCGGGAGGAGGTCGTTTTGTCCCGGTTACGTATTGGACACTGCCGGTTCAGCCGCCGCCATCTGCTGACGGCTGCGTCGGCGCCGTTCTGCCAATGTAGGCAATCGCTAACTGTACGCCACATTTTAATGTCCTGTCCAAATTTTAGTGCACTGCGCTTTGATCATAGCCCCCCATGTACTCTGGAAGAAATTTTAGCGGATGACCCAAAAGCAGCTGCTCGCGTTCATCGTTTATCCACTCGACAAACCTGTCTGACATTTGATTATGCTGTTTTTTATTATTCCTTGCCTGTTAATGTGCCTTTTATTAGTGTTGTCCTTTTTAGTTGCTGCTTTAACATTGTGCCTCACAGTGCATTCATAATTTAGTCTGGGCGCTAATGACCACTGTAGTTTGCGCCCGAAAACTACAAAAAACCACACATTGACAGAAAACCACAATTTCAAGGTGCACGCCGACAATTTCTTTATGAGTGACACTCTTTAGTACTCTCTTGAGTATTAGGAGTAAATATACTGAAAGATTGACCTCCCCAACGAAAAGACATGAAGGCTGGAGAACGAGGAGCAATAGCATGTCCAATAGAAGATACAGGAGATCCATTGTAGTAATACGTACGATAACAAACGTCTTACTCTGCATTCATCTTTCGTTGGTATTGAGACTCAGGGTGAGACACAGGTGGAACATTCCACAAAGACAATACGTGCAAGTCCCAAGGTGGGTCATTGCACCTTACAACACCTGTATTGGTGGTATTTGATTGACAAATTATCATAACTATAGAAATACTACATAGCATCGATGATTTAGTATTTATACAGCTTCCAGGACGCAATTAAAATTGCGGTGATCACCAGGTGACTCGAATGGACTGCAGATTACTTCAAGAACAACACATTCCACTGCGCAAATTAAAAGCGGAAATTGCGGGTGGACTATTAGCCGTTAAGAGAAATCAAAGCGAGGACGCCCAAGTAAAGAGAACTTGTCAAAAAAGAATAGAGCTACGAAAACAGTTCCGCCAGTTTTTGACTGCCAAAAGAAAAAGTAAGATGATTGGCTTGTAAGGGAGGAAACAAGAGGACGATGCAGATGAGTTTCAAGGTGGTAGCGTCTAAGTCTGCATCTGCATCTATACTCCGCAATCCATCATGAGGTCCATGGCAGAAGTTACGTCCCATTGTACCAGTTACTAGAGCTTCTTCCTCTTGTATTCACGTATACAGCACGGAAAGAACGATCATTCGTATGCCTCCGTGCGTGCAGTACTTACTCTAATCATATACTCACGATCCCAATGTGAGCAATTGGGATGGTAGTATATCCTAGAGTAATCATTTAAAACCGGTTCTTGAAACTTTAACACTTTCTCGGGATAGCTTCTGTATTCGAGAATTAGTTCTTTCATTCTCTCTCCCACGAATTAACCCTGTGACCATTCGTGCTGCCCATCTCTATATACGTTAAATGTCCTCATCGAAACGTCGCGGGTTTTCGACGCAGATACCCGGATGGAAACCCGAGAAGATTTCATCAGCAGTACACGCCGGGAAAGCCTACATTCACATATTTGGCTACGGTAGTCACTGCCTGTCAACAGAGCGTGATCCCTTCAAACATTTCATTCAGCACCTATCTATAGCCCTAAGCTTTCAGACCTATTTTGCACTAATGTTCCTTTAAAAGTTCCGTTACAGCGTTTCTATACCATGGAGGTTATCTCCCATTATGAACTGTTCTGTGGGACACACATCTATCCAGCATGTGGTCAATTACCCTTTCAAATTTGAGCCATATTTCTTCTACATGCTCCTGCCTTGTGTTGCCAGTTCGTCATTCACATATGACAACATCCATTTTCATCTAGTTTACAGAACATACTTATCTTTCTGCTCTAGTTGACCTCTGTACTTCAATAATCACTGTTGCCAGAACCCCACCATGGTCACTGATCCCAGTTTCGATGTGGGTATCCTCAGAATTCAGGTATGTTCGTTGCATTAAATCCAATATATTTCCATCATAACTAGGGTTCTTAACTGTCAGTTACAGTAATTGTTAGTGAACTTTCACAGGACGCCCTACCATACCCACCACTAGACGAAACCTCAGTTCACTTCTCAACAAGTTCCCCAATCATATTGTAATCAGTGGTGGAGACTTTAATCATCCAACAATTAACTGGGAAAATTAGTTTTGTTCAAGTGTTCGGTTACATCAGTAGAGGAGTCTGTTGGGCGATAGGATCCTTTTATACCCACTCGTGGTACTCAGTCTTGTGCAGTCACCCACATGCAGCTTCAATTTCTCTCTGTGGATTTGAGTTACTGTACTGCGACAAATACACGACCTGTATTTGTCATTTATCTATACTTTCGATGTACACCTAAATTTTCCCTAAAAATCTACCATTTCGGATTTGAACCAGCTTTCTGTACCTACCACAATGTGAGCATCACTGCTTTTGATGAGCACCTCAAACTCTGGCACTTAGTTGAAGTTTACCTTTAGGATTTTAATACTCTCACCGGTGGGACGTATTTTTCGAACTTCCACTGATATTTCTGGTTTTTCTGCAGCGAGTGTTATCTGGATGGATGAAGACCATCAGGTAATGAAACAGGTTGACAAAACCATAGTGCCTACACACACTGTTCCATGTCCGATGTAGTAGTGCTTCTGTCAGATCACGGCAAGCTAAGTAGTTCATCACGTGCCACATGACAAGCCCAGTCAGCTGTTGCTGGTGTCTACATTACAACCATACTCAAATATCTTGACGAAGCACAGCCGAATGTAGTACTTGTGGTAGGGATGCTCATGAGTGCAATTGCCCACCACCTTCTCCCTGCTGCATAAATTACAATATCAACTATGCTGCCTCATCTCGTTAATTTCCTCTGTATCTCCGTGAGCAAGCTGTCAAGGCGATCAGAGTGAAGGAAAAAGAGCCTTAACCTATCGTTAACAAGCTGTTGGATAGTGAAAGCTGTGTTTTCCACCATCTGCTACTAAAAGTATAAATCTCGATACTCCTCGCTCCTCAAAGGAAATCGCCACACGGACATGTGTTCTCAAATGCAGCATCGCAGTTGTAAAATAGCCTAGTGTCACGGTAGTATCCGCTTCTCCTTCTCCGAAGCTGCAACTCGCAACATCTTCACCTCTGGCGGCGAAATCACCTGCTACACAACCAGCAGGCTAGAAATCAGGGACTAAAGTGCCCTGTGAAGATTTTAAACATCCTTCAAGCCAACAGACATCTGAAACTTCATCTGCCAACAGCAAAGGCTCAGATATCCAAGGAAAACTGTCTTTCCTTTCGCTGACTCGCTGGTCCTCATAAGCAGCGTCGTCACATGACACCCTCACCTGCCCAAGCTCCGTTCTGCCAGTGCCAACCTTTTTCGTGCCATGGAACCTGCACACTTATTACTCAGTGAGGATGCCGACACTTTCGTAGGTTGCATGGAACAGGATCCTCCAGCCACTACGCCCTATAGCATTGATTCTTTGAAGGCTGACACTCAGCAGCCCATGAGGTGACAACCCACCATTATTCCTCCTCCCATATCCGTCATGACTTCCCTCCAGTGGAATGTTTGTCACTACATCCAACAATGAAGATTTAAACTGCTCTTGGAATCCCTGCCCTGAGGAAACAAAATTGCCCTTGTGATGGCTTCGACGTCTTCCGTTTCTTTCCAGTCCACTTTAATCTCCCCCCTCTCTCCCAATGATTACATTCCATCTCGTGAAGGATTCATGCTGCTCCTATTGGTTGACGTTCATATTCAATCACTCTCACTGAACACTTGGCTGCAAGCTGTTACAGTCTGAATTTCCTTTCATCACTTGTTCCCTTTCTATTATTGACATCACTCCAGCATTTTATGTTAGCAGTGGCCAACACCCTCACCTCTTTTTGCTACTTCGTGACTTTAATGTACACAATACCCTTCAGGGCCCTCCCCCCATGAACCACGGACCTTGCCGTTGGTGGGGACGCTTGCGTGCCTCAACGGTACAGATATCCGTACCGTAGGTGCTGTGGTGTCACCGCCAGACACCACACTTGCTAGGTGGTAGCCTTTAAATCGGCCGCGGTCCGGTAGTATACGTCGGACCCGCGTGTCGCCACTATCAATGATTGCAGACCGAGCGCCGCCACACGGCAGGTCTAGAGAGACTTCCTAGCACTCGCTCCAGATGTACAGCCGACTTTGCTAGCGATGGTTCACTGACTTCTACGCTCTCATTTGCCGAGACGATAGTTAGCATAGCCTTCAGCTACGTTATTTGTTACGACCCAGCAAGGCGCCATTATCCGTATTATTGATATTGTGAATCATGTACTTTAAAGAGCGACGTTCTCCATTAATGGATTAAAGTTAAGTATTCCACCAGCTACGTCCGTTTTTCTCAATTCTAATTCCCTTGTCATGTTCCAGACCTCACGCGAGCCTGCGTGAGCTAAAACGCGAGCATTTCGGCCTCCTTTACTATCACGGTTGGCTCTCCTGCCAACCACAACAGGTGCAACTACAACGGAGGGATATCTGTTGAGAGGCCAGACAAACGTGTGGTTCCTGAAGAGTAGTTGCAGGGGCAACAGTCTGGATGATTGACTGATCTGGCCTTGTAACATTAACCAAAACGGCGTTGGTGTGCTGGTACTGCGAACGGCTGAAAGCAAGGGGAAATTGCAGCCGCAATTTTTCCCGAGGGCATGCAGCTTTACTGTATGGTTAAATGATGATGGCGTCCTCTTGGGAAAATATTCCGGAGGTAAAATAGTCCTCCATTCGGATCTCCGGGCGGGGACTACTCAAAAGGACGTCGTTATCAGGAGAAAGAAAACAGGCATTCTATGGATCGGAGCGTGGAATGTCAGATCCCTTAATCGAGCGGGTAGGTTAGAAAATTTAAAAAGGGAAATGGATATGTTAAAGTTAGATATAGTGGGATTTAGTGAAGTTCGGTGGCAGGAGGAACAAGACTTCTGGTCAGGTGAATACAGGGTTATAAATACGAAATCAAATAGGGGTAATGCAGGAGTAGGTTTAATAATGACTAAAAAAATATGAGTGCGGGTAAGCTGCTACAAACAGCATAGTGAACGTATTATAGTGGCCAAGATAGACACGAAGCCCATGCCTACTACAGTAGTACAAGTTTATATGCCAACTACCTCAGCAGATGGCGAAGAAATTCAAGAACTCCATGATCAGATAAAAGAAATTATTCAGGTAGTGAAGGGAGACGAAAATGTAATAGTCATGGGTGACTGGAAGTCGAAAGTAGGAAAAGGGAGAGAAGGAACCATAGCAGGTGAATATGGATTGGGGCTAAGAAATGAAAGAGGAAGACGTCTGGTGAAATTTTGCACAGAGCACAACTTAATCATAGCTAACACTTGGTTCAAGAATCATAAGGCTGTAAACATGGAAGAAGCCTGGAGATACTGGCAGGTTTCAGATAGATTATATAATGGTACGACAGAGATTCAGGAACCAGGTTTTAAATTGTAAGACATTTGCAGAAGCAGATGAGGAGTCTGACCACAATCTATTGGTTATGAACTGTAGATTAAAACTGAAGAAATTGCAAAAAGGTGGCAATTTAAGGAGATGGGACCTGGACAAATTGACTAAACCAGAGCTTGTACAGAGTTTCAGGGACAGCATATGGGAACAACTGAAAGGAATGGGGGAAAGAAATACGGTTGAAGACGAATGGGTAGCTCTGAGGGATAAAGTAGTGAAGGCAGCAGAGGATCAAGTAGGTAATAAGACGAGGGCTAGTAGAAATCCTTGGGTAACAAAAGGAATATGGAATTTAATTGATGAAAGGAGAAAATATAAAAATGCTGTAAATGAAGCAGGCAAAAAGGAATACAAACGTCTCAAAAATGAGATCGACAGGAAGTGCAAAATGGCTAAGCAGGCATGGCTAGAGGAGAAGTGTAAGGGTGTAGAGGCTTACCGCACTAGGGGTAAGATAGATACTGCGTATAGGAAAATTAAAGAGACCATTGGAGAAAAGAAAACGACTTGTATGAATATCAAGAGCTCAGATGGAAACACAGTTCTAAGCAAACAGGGAAAACAGAAACGTGGAAGGAGTATATAGAGGGTCTATACAAGGGCGATGTACATGAGTACAATATTTTGGAAATTTAAGAGGATGTAGATGAAGATGAAATGGGAGATAAGATACTGTGTGAAGAGTTTGACAGAGCACTGAAAGACCTGAGTTGATACAAGGTCCCCGGAGTAGACAACATTCCATTGGAACTACTGATGGCCTTGGTAGAGTTTTGTCAGGACTGGCTCTCCCATCTGGTGAGCAAGATGTATGAAACAGGCGAAATACCCTCAGACTTCGAGAAGAATATAAAAATTGCAATCCTAAAAAAAGAAGGTGTTGACAGATGTGAAAATTACCGAAATATCAGTTTAATAAGTGACAGCTGCAAAATACCAACGCGAATTCCTTACAGACGAATGGAAAAACTAGTAGAAGCCGACCTCGAGGAAGATCAGTGTGGTTTCCGTAGAAATATTGGAACAAGTGAGGCAATACTGACCCTACGACTTATCTGAGAAGCTAGATTAAAGAAGGGCAAACCTACGTTTCCAGCATTTGTAGACTTAGAGAAAGCCTTTGATAATGTTGACTGGAATACTCTCCTTCAAATTCTGAAGGTGGCAGGGGTAAAATACAGGGAGCGAAAGAGTATTTACAATTTGTACAGAAACCAGATGGCAGTTGTAAGAGTCGAGGGACATGAAATGAAATGGAAGCCCCTTCAGGGCTCTTCAAGAACCTGACAGAGACGTGACGTCATTGGTGACATTCACAATTAACTCAACCTCATCCGCCTTAACATTGGAGCACCCACTCCACACACACCTATCACTATTTGGACTCCTCGTTCTGCACTGCACAGCTTGTAGAGTGGCCCGTTCTGTGACGTGTACTCCAGCAACTGTTTCCTTTGTGCTTTCTGTTTGCTGACACATACCCCTACATATGTGCAAAATTGATTGGTAGCTTTCTAAGGCTGAATGGAGGCTTCACTCCTCGCTGGCGACCTTCGATGAACAAACTTCCGCACTAGCGATGAGCAGGTTACCCTTAGTGCAGCCGAAAATTTCATTCCTCGAACTTCCTCTCTACTGCTCTGTGTCCTGGTCCCTTGGTGGACTGAGGCGTACTGCGAGGCACTTCGTGCGCGGAACCGTGCTCTCCGCGTTTATAACTGTCCTCCTACGATGACAAACTACATCTGTTGTAAACAGTTGCGTGCACAGTGCCACTGCATTCTTAGAGACAAAATTAGTAAATGAAATCCATCTACGTTTTTGCTAAGTTCCTCTCGCTCTTCTGTCATTTGCGCCAAACTCGTAGGGATATCTGGGAGAAAGGGCCTTTCTCAGATCTCTGGATGACAGTACCAGATGTCATAGTGGACTCTATCGCTATCTTAAACTTCGTGGAGCTTTGTTTTGTGGAGATTTCGAGCTCTACGCATTATTACCCGGCCTTCCTCCATCGGAAAAAAGTGGAGGCGGCTTGGACAATAACCTTGCTTTTTCAGAATCTTGAGGCTACAATGCCGGATTTACTATGAGAGAGTTGTACTATAATCTCACTTAATCCCGATTCTGTTCCCCAGGGCTGGAAGATGTTAACATTCAGATGTTGCAGCACCTTCTCTTGCAGGCAAGTATTTTATCCTCCATACGGACAATCCCCTCTAGGTGGAGGGAAGGTTTCCGAGATGCTGGACTGAAGCCACCGTCACACCCAAGCATAAGCAGGGTAAGGAGAAGCACTCTTCCAGCTACTGCCCCATTTCTCTCAGCAGCTGTTTGCAAGGTTATTGAACATATGATTCATCCCACCTGGCGTGGTGGTTAGTCCTGCAATTTACTACCCAGTGCCCAATGTGGATTTAGAGTGCGCCATTCTCCAGTTGACCATTTCTTCACTTTGTCCACCTATACCATGAAGGGCTTTCTGTGGAAATCCCTGGCAAGCAATATTTTTCGATTCTGTGGAAGACACCTGCTGGAGGACTGGTATGTCTGTATTCTACACATAGCTTCCCTGTTCACCTCAGCAATTTTTAGAAGATGGAGTTTTCAAGGTGTATGTGGGTTGTGCCTCGTCAGACAACTTTATCCAGGAAAACGGTGTACCTCAATTTCCATCCTCAGCGTTGTCCTCTTTGCTATCGCCATTAACGCTATAATGGCCTGCCTCCTGCTGAGCACCTCTGGCTCCCTTTTTGTTGACGATTCTGCCATCCATTGCAGTCCTCCAGGAACCTCTCACATTGAGCGACGTCTCTAACTTCTTCACTCATGGAGCATCGAGAATGGTATTGTTTTTTCCACTGACAAAACCGTTTGTGTTGGTTCCTGTCAGTGCAGTTGATTTCTCCCCCCATATTCTCAACTTTGGCCTGCTGCTCTTCTGTTAGTTGAAACTACGAAATTCCTGTGGCTCATGCTCAATAGGAAACTGTTCGTTCTCACTCGTGTCCCACCTGGGAGCCCACTGTACGTAGTTCCTCAATGTAGGACATGTCCTCAATGATACTTCCTGGGGGCAGATTGAACCCCCCTTATCGGTTTGTACTGGTCCCTTGTCCAATAAAAACTAGAATATTGGTGCTTTGTTTACGCATCTGTGCGTCTGTCCTTCGTATGCCATCTCAACACTACCCACCATCGTCGCATCTGTTTGGCCACTGGCGCCTTTTATGCTAGCCAAGTTCAGCGCGTATGCCGAAGCTGTTGAATTACCAGTCATACTAAAGTTATCCTCAAGAGATAAACATGGAGTTTTTCCGCCATGCCAGGCCACCCATCCTATGCCTCCTTCGATGACTACTTTGATAGCCAGTATCGGGCCCACTCCTCTTCAGTTACCTCCTGGAGCCCATTTTCAGTTCTTGCTCCAGCAGCCGAACTTTACACTACCTGCAACTATCCTAGTGGGAGTGAACCCTTCTCCACCTTGGCTTTCTGTGGCAGCCTGTGTTCACCTTAGCCTTCATTTGCTCCCCAAGGACACAACTGCAGCCTCGTTCTATTGCCTTGACTTCCACTACCTACACACGCGACTTTTTAATAGTACCTTTCTGTATGCTGATGGCTCTGACTGTGGAATCAGGTGTGCCGTTGTCATCTGCACCAACGTTTTTCCGTATCTGCCTTTGCAACACTACTCAGTATTTCCAGCAGAGCTCTTCGCCCTCAGAGGCCAGAATAGATCTGGTGACACAGGCTTTTCCATTGTCCTGTGCACGAAGACTAAAGGGCACAGAGTCTGACCACTGTACACTGCCCATCCCTTGGTGCAACGGGTCCAGGAAAACTCAGTTTCTCACTCCTGAGGGATCCACTGTGATGTCCATGTGGTTTCCTGCTCAGGTCAGTCTGCCAGGAAATGAGGCTGCTGACGCTGCTGCCTAGACTGCAGTCCTCGTACCTCAGCCGGCTGGTTCTTATATTCTCCCAGATGATCTCTGTTCCTGTCTGCCAGCAGGTGGTGTCACTTTGGCATCACCAGTTGTCCTCCATTCTAGGAATAATCCCTGGGTTTTTAAGGCTCTCCCAGTGGCTTGGACAGCCTCCTCCTCTGCCCTCTTGACGTCAGATCATCTTAGCTGGGTTGCGTATTGGGCACTCTCTTCTTAGCCATCGTCCTTAGTTTAGAGGTGATCACTTACCACTTTGTACTCATTATCCTGAGTCTCTGACGGTTCACAATGCACTTTTCTTAACCACTTATGTTCTCATTTACGTTTGCCGTCTACGTTATCAGGCGTGCCGCGGGCTATCGACCGTGTTTTACTCTCGATCTGTTGTAGCGATATGGCGAAGGACATTTAATCTTCAGTGTAGCACCTCCATTGTCTCTATGGTGTATTTTATAGACTTTTATCAGTCTTTGTTTTTAAGCTGTCTTTTCCTCCATCAATTGAGTTTACCGTTTAGTCGTTTTAACCCCTTTTTCATCTTCGTGTTCTACAGTTCTGACGTTGGCACGAAAGAACAAAATCTTTGCGCCTTACAACAAAAAACAGCAAACCACCTGGAATGACAGAAGCCATTTGTTCAGAGCCCCGGTGTTCCTAGGACAGGCACCTGCTCCTTGGCGTGGACGGCGTCAACAAATTGCGTATATGTTGTGCTCCCTGCGTCGTCAGAGGTGGCGTTTCACTAATGTTAGCTGCAAGCCTCCGTTTTCAGAAGTACTGTCAGTGCAGACAAATTATATGTGAGGACGTCTTCCGTATTTTAACAAATTTTACTCGTTCTTATTATCCAATCAGCAACGTAACCAAATTTCTTAGATATTATTTCTGGCACATCCACGATGTGAAGTGTAAGTACCATTGGGACTAATATTGCACCTTCATGTGAGCCATTGAGGAGGAATTCCTAGCTACTGATTGTATTTACTACAGTGACCTGGTATCATGTCACAAAACTTGCTTTCAAGATTCTTTAACCTTTTGAATTGGGATTTCATTACCACTTCATACATTAGGCCCAGTCTCCCGATGATACCCTAGGCTTCAAACAAATTAATAAAAGCCAAAGATGTAGGCATCATCTTCTGAAAGTTTGCATCAGTATGAGATGTCCAAAACTTAGCATGCACTGTTTCGTCTGGGGGCAAAAACTGGCTGGCTGTCCATTTGTTTGACCAATCCCTATTACCAGTTCGCGTTCCAGAAGTCTATAGAAAGGGGCGATAAAGTTAGAGAGCGTTGCTGCTGCGTGCCTGGAACACTCGGTAGAGCGTTTGAACAATAAAACTGTGTACTGAAAATAATATCCTTGGCAGATTAAAGGCTAAGGTCCTGAGTAGTTGTAACTTCTAGAGTTTCTAATATTTCTTGTCTCAGCTTCGAATATATTCTTTGAATATTCTCAGGGTACATGCATCTTCGCTGTTACAGTAACCGCCCTCAAAAAGCTGTTGCCGTTATCGGCAGAAATAACTGAATGGTATGATTTCGTGTAAAACGATGAATGCCTGTATTCAATTCCTGTTTGTAGGTACCCTTTGCAACATAGGAATTAACATCATCAATGGGATTGTTCCTCCGATTCCTGCTGGAGCGAGACAGTATTGAAAATGAGGGAAATCTGACAAAATTTTGAGTTGTGACAAAGCTATGGTTCCCATCAGCAGTGCCAAACGTGAGTTTGTGCCGTTCTCCAATTCCAAGCTACTTAACTGAATGCAACCGTCTTCAGCATTGCAAACAAAATGTATGTCGTTTTTCTACCGCCTACTTAACGAATGTTTGAATAACATGTCGACCAAGGAAAGAGATTAGTTCGTCAGTTTAGGTGGTAACGTAATAGTGTCGTGAGTTGTTTAGCAGGTAACCATTTCTATTTTAGTACAGACGTGTTGCCTGCCTACTCGGTGAGCATCGTGTATGTCGCACCAACAGTATCGTGTCACACCATTTTCTCTTGTATAGCGTAGTTGATTTCCATTATCTGAACGACTTCCCTGTGGGACATATCATTGCTTTTGAACAGCATGTTCTGTAGAATTTCTGCTAACGTTCTCGACGTTCATTTGACATAAACACCTACTCCCATTCTCCTAGAGATGTGTCCCTACAAAAGGAGCTTTTTATGTACTGATTCGTTCCCTCTCTGTCCAGTAAGGTCTTGGAATACATTAAGAAGACGTACAGCCATTGTCTGGCAGACAGTTGTTGCTCTACTAGCACCACGCGGTGGTCACATGTGGGACACGTTCAGGGAACACCTACGGATGTGAAGCTAAATAGACCCCTGAAACAGCTGTCAATTGTAAAACTAGAAAGCTTCTTACCTTACATAAGGAGTCTGTTCACATGATGCGCAAGAGGGGTAGCATAAGGGGTGAGAGACAATGAATGCCAGTTATGCAACCTGCTGTGAGGAGGTGGTAAGTATGCTGCTCTGTAACTTTTTAATCTCCCTCCCACTGAGCTGAAAAGCTCATGGAATATTACTTCAGAAGTGGACTACAGCATTCATTTATTTGGAGTTACACATGTGAAATGCTGAGTTGTTCAGACAATGGAGTCCTTGATAGCAACACATTAGAGAACTAAATGTATCGAGAAGCAAATCAGTTTAGCCAACTGAGAATACGCGAAACAGATTCTTGAACTTAGTTTACACACAAGTTTACTCACTTCACTAAGCAGTGAAGATAGTATGAGGAAGAGAAAAGGTGGCCCAGAAGATAATTAGGTTTCTTTTCATAGAGTGCACAGAAACAACGTAAGCGGTTTTTGTGACCGTTTCGTCTCCAATATGAGAGACGTTTTGATGTAAAGGCTGCTGATCTCACTTTTGCTCAGTTGAATGAACGCCATGTTCCCAGCGTAGTTGGAAGCTGGCGCAAATGCCCAGGAACGTGGTGCTACCAACTCACCTGCTGGCTGTTGACTGTCTTTGTGTTAATCTGGCTTCTCGTGACTTCATATAAATTGTGTAATAGCTGTCAACTACTCCTTAGCCAGCCCAAGCAAAGGAATTCAGCATACCAAGTGGTATATGGAGCCTGCACTGGGTCTTAAAACGCAGAGTAACACTCAAAAACGCTTAGTTTTAATAACCATTACTTTCCAAATTTTTTACGTCAAAGTAGACTAATGAAGAGCATGAAGTTGAAAGGATTCGCAAGAACCATACATTTAATTAACATAGATCCTTCAAATATTGCAAATTCTTGGAACACTGAGACAACTTTTTTTTAAATCAGAAAATAATCGTGCAAACAGTCAGTGAGTGAAACAGACATGCAGGCCACTTAACAATGGGGAATGAATTAAAATCTCAACACTATTTACACACCTTGGACCTAAGGGAATATTGAAATGTATGATGCAGCAAATGCAATAATAAAGATTTGAAAGACAGGAAAAAACTAGGTTTAACAGAATGCAACGTAGCTTCCCCTGACGAAACCTTGGCCAACCCAAGCTGCCACAGTCCACTGTGCTACTAACAGCCGTTAACCTCCGGTTGGTAGCAACTGACGTCACATTTCAGACGCCAACATTTACTGGACATCAAATGCCCATCCAAGCACACGTCACACACATTTTACACAGTCTCAAATCAACCATAATTAGTTTCTGGAAGCCAGCATCGTAAAATTGATAGCCATAGCAAGGACACTCACAAGATAACTATGACAGCATAACGGTGGTATCCTCAATTTCAAATTCATTCCGAATTACTAATCACATGGCTATCTCCATCAGTTAATCACATTCTGCTACGATCTTTACGTAAATCCACATCTCTGTACAGGTACGTCAAACCCATCAAAGGTTGGCAGCAGTGCTTCAGTAACCTTCCATTGAATATAACTAGTGAGAACCTATGTTTAACGTACTGTCGTGTTTTCTGTCCATGTGTTAATGAAATAATAATAGGTTTCATTACAACACTTGTCACACACAATGCCATGTGCTGCATATGACAGATGAGGAGTGTTCCGTAAAACTTGGGAAGGTTCTTGTGAGATGACAAACGTCTTAGGTTAAGTCACAGTCAGTATCTTAATACTGCCACGATCAGCGGAAGTAAATTGACCCACGGAAGTGCTGCTCCTTCTCCTACCCAAGTTTTGAGCCACCAAAATGCAAGACGTCTTCAATCACGATGGAAGTATAGAAATATATAGGGATGTGTAAGCTGATGTAAAGAATTAATCGTTAGCCACCAACAAGTAACATATTACTTCCGTAGGGAAGTCCATTCTCCTCTGCCTAAATCCACTATTGTAAGAAGTCTTACCATGCAAGTAAGGACATCACTCCAGTTAAGCACTGCCATATCAGCAGAATCAAGGCAGCGCCATTCATCAGACAATTACTTTAAATGTGCTATCACTGCCCGTATATTGCAGATATCATTGTCTTGCCCCACCAGCCTCCACCCTCCCAGGGGGTCAATAAGTCTTTTGTGAATACATGCGTGGCGAGCATGGGGCCCCGAGCCATTGCAGCCTTCTTTCTCTCCAGGGCTGCATTTCCTTTCCCTTCCCCTCCTTTCCCCTCCTAGCTCCTTTCCCCTCGCCCTCTCCTCTCCCTCTGTTGGTGTCCTTGCTTATGTTGGCCCCTGCTATCATCCTGGTTCTGTTGGTTGTACAATTCGGCTTTGTTCCATAATCATTTCCTTCTTTTGGCATTCCTTGGTCCCCCTCTGGGGTTTGACCTCCGTTACAAAATTTCTCCTCCATAGTGTGAACCATTTGGGGAAAAGCACCTTACCTAGTGTCTCCGACGTGCGCCCTCCTAGTACGTTCTACCTTCTCTTTCATGTCGTTGTCTGACACTAGGGTGCATAGCGAGCACGGTAGCCAGCCCATGTGGTGGGGTCGCTATATACCCTTTTTGTTGAGCCCCCTGAACACACAGCTCAGGTATCAGAAGTGTGATCCCTGTGACATCCTCATGCATGCCTTGGAGTGGTTGCTCGTCATCCTGGAGCATCGGAACTCCTGGCAATGGACGCGGTGCCAGACGGCCCTTGCTGTGGCTAGGTGGCGTCCGTGAGGAGAGCCCCTGATCGGAGGGGATGGTATCAGGGCGGACGCTATGCAAATGAAACGCATACGGGTCCTGAACTCTGGCCGTTCTTCTGCGGCCATGTCTCCGTGTGGAACTGATTCCTCAAGTGCTGCTTCTCTTGTCCCTTCGGCCTTCCCTTCCGTGGCTACCCCTGGGAAGAGGGTCAGGCCCGTCAGCTAGGGGCAAAACCTTTCCCCCATTATCTAGTTTGCACTAGGACTGATGGAGATACTTTCACCAATACCAAACCTTTATTCTTTGTGGAACACACTGAAGACAAGTTTGGCGAAGTGGACTCCCTGAGCAAGATGCGGTCGGGTTTGGTGGGGGGTAATGGACACAGCAATTGTGCCAAGCTGGATACAGGCACGTAGGGCTGCAGACTGGGCAGCTAAAGCAGTTTTTATCAGCAACAGTCTCTAAATATGGTACAAGGTGTGGTTTTAACAGGGACCTCATACTTCAAACTGATGAGGAACTTCAGGACAATCTCGGATGGCGTGGTGTTTACTTGGTTCAGCGTGCTCAGAAGGGTCCTAAAGACAATCGTATTGATACTGGTGCCTTTATTCTGGCCTCTGAAAGAGATACCCTCCCTGAGAAAGTTAAGATTATGGTGTATCGATGTGATGGGAAGCCGTACATCCCACCTCCTATGAGGTGTTTTAAGTGCTTGCGTTTTGGACACGTCTTCCCGCTGCTCACAGGCACCTCTCTATTGCGACTGTGGACGTCCACTCCATGAGAGGAGTGCCTGTGTTCCCCCTCCTGTGTGTGTAAATTGTCACAGCAGTCATTCTCCACATTCACCAGATTGCCCAGTATATAAGAAGAAAGTCACTCGATCGTTTAACCTACACAGAGGGCACCTAAGAAATATACATGATTTCACCCTGTGTCTGTGACATCTAGTTACGGCTTGGTTACATTTTCACCCCTTCCTCACCCTTCCTTACCCTCATCCTGGATCCCTCTTCCCCCCCCCCTCCCCTGCGGCTCCCACATCTTCTCCCCTGGGGCCTGCCCTCCCTCCCCAGCCAGAGAAGTGTTCCACTCCTTCGGCGTCTGCCGGTCAAGGGCGCCTCCCCAGGATGCCTCTTCCAGGCACCTTCCAGGCCAAAGGTTTGCTGCCCTGCAACGACCGAGAGAGCCGCGATCTTTTGGCCCCCAAGTCGCCCGGTCTCTTTCTGTTCCTGATCTTGCTGCAGCTGGCTCCTTTTTGCCACACAGCCCTCCTCGAGCGCAGCCTGAAAAGAAGAAGAAATATAAGTCCCGGGACAAAGAGCCTCTGTTGTCACCGGAGGTCCCTTCTCCGACTTCACAACCGGATTCTGACCTGTAGTTCATGGGTGTCGCCCCCTCGTTGTCGGTGATGGGTGGGGACCCTGCGGTATGACAGGATCCATTACAATTCCGTTGGAGAATCACAGAACGATGGTTTAAAGGGAGGCTGAACACGCTAAATCCAATCGTCGACTTCCAGAATTGAAATCCCTTCTTTTGTCCTACTATGCAGCTTGCGTGGTTCTCCAGGAATCTCATTTTACTGGTGCTCACTCACCGACCCTCCTTGTGTTCCGTGTTTTCTGTCGAAATCGGGTCGAACCCCTGCGGGCTTCTGGTGGCATTTGTATGTTGGTCCGTACACACATTACTAGCACGTGGATTCCTCTTCAAACTACATTGGAAGCGGTTGCTGTTAGGGTCCACTTACTCTGCGCTCACAGTTTGCAATCTTTATCTCCCTCCTGAGAGGAGTCTTACACGTGCTACCTTAACTGCCCTTCCTCAGCAACTTCCTCCTCCTTTCCTCCTTTTTGGGGATTTTAATGCTCATCATCTATTGTGGGGCAGTGGTCTATAAGAAGACCTCGTCTAGATGGAAAGGCAGTTTATAGCAGACCACGACTTGTGCTTTCTTAATGATGGCTCTCCTACTCATTTCAGTGCCGGTCATGGTACGCTTTCTGCCATTGATCTTTCTCTTTCTTTTCCCTCTCTCCTGCCTTCATTACACTGGTCGCCACCTTTGTGATAGTGAACATTTCCCATTCATTATCTCGCTCCCTTCCCGCTCTCCGATGGACACATTACCTCGTTGGTATTTCCAACGTGCCGATTGGCCTCTATACACAGCACAGATCGTGTTTTCTCCCTCTTTGTCCGGTTGTATTGATGACATCCTACGTGACGCGCCTGACGCTATCGTTCATGTTGCTAGCCTTCCTGTCCACCGCTCATCTGGGCCATTTCGTCGCCGGCAAGTCCCATGGTGGAGTACAGCCATTGCCATTGCCATCCGTGATCGACGTTGAGCTTTGCAACACCTTAAGAGGCACCCATCCATAGCCAGCCTTGCTACTTTTAAACGCCTCCGCGCGAAAGCCCGGTATTTAATCAAACTGAGCAAGCGGATATGTTGGGAACGATTCGTTTCTTCCCATGGTTCTTCTGTCCCTCTGTCACGGGTATGGGCTACACTTCGCTCTCTCCAAAGATGCCATCGGCAGTCCAGCCTCCCAGGCCTTCACCTCCCAGATGGCCTTTGTACGGACCCATTAGCTTGTGCAGACTACCTTGCGACCCATTTTGCAGTGGCATCAGCATAAGCCTCCTATCCAGCGGCTTTCCTTCACCAAAAGCAGCAGCCTGATGCTTCCACCTTATGTTTCTCCCCTTGTGAGTCAGAAACTTAAAACAAACCTTTCACTGAATGGGAATTTATTTCTGCTCTATCTTCTTCTTATGATACGTCCTCTGGTCCAGATTTCATTCATAATCAAGTGCTTCACCATCTCAGTGCTCCACAACAGCAACATCTTCTTTGGGTGTTTAACCGTATCTGGCTCCAGGGTGACTTCCCTTCTCAGTGGAGGGATAGCATCATGGTTCCTGTCCTTAAGCCTGGTAAGAACCCGCTATCTGTTGACAGCTATCGGCCAATTAGTTTCACCAATGTTGTTTGTAAGTTATTTGAATGGATGGTAGCCCGTTGGCTCAATTGGGTCCTCGAATCTTGGGATCTATTGTCTCCTTACCAGTGTAACTTCCGAGAGGGACAATCTCCAATCGATCATTTTCTTCACTTGGAATCCACAGTTCGGCAGGCTTTTTCGGAGCGCCGACATTTGGTTGCAGTGTTTTTTGACCTTCGAATGGCCTATGACACGGCCTGGCGCCATCACATCTTACTTACCCTTCATCAGTGGGGTCTTTGGGGCCCACTACCGATTTTTATCGGTCATTCAGAGCTTGAGTTGGTACTGTTTTTAGTTCTCCACAGACCTAGACGACCAGTGTCCCACAGGGTTCTGTCTGGAGTGTCCTTCTTTTTCTCATTGTTGTCGATGGACCTGTGGCCTCTGCCAGTCCTTTGGTTGCCCCTGCCCTGTATGTGGATGATTTCTGCATTTGGGTTAGTTCCTCCTCGATGGCATCGTCAGAGCGGCAGCTCCAGGGAGCTATACAGCGTGCATCTGCATGGACCCTCTCACACGGGTTTCAATTCTCTCCTTCAAAATCGCGGGTGATCCACTTCTGTCGCCGTACTACGATCCACCCTGATCCAGAGCTCTATCTCGCTGCACAACGATTGCCTTTTGGTCCCACAGTTTCGTTTCCTGGGTCTTCTTTTCGACAACAAGCTCACTTGACTGCCACATATCAGACTCCTGAAGGTAGAATGTTTCTGTAAACTCAATGTCCTTCGCTTCCTTGCCCACTCCTATTGGGGTATGGACCGTTGCCTCCTTCTCCGTCTTTATCATGCTCTAGTTCTGTCTCGCTTGGACTATGGTTGACAAGTTTATGGTTGTTGCTCCTTCCACACTGCACATGCTGGATCCAGTCTACCATTGTGGTATCCGTTTATCAACAGGGCTAGTAGGGAAGGCACTGGTGACCAGTCTCCTGGTTGAAGCTGGGATCCACCCCCCCCTCTGTTCGGCGGTCCCAGCTTCTGGTGTCTTATGCACTCGTTATCCGTTCCTCTCCTACGCATCCTTCCTATTCTATCCTGTTCCCAGACCATGGACGTCGCCCACCCGACTCCCGACCACAGGCGGGTTTATCGGTTGGGCTCCGCCTTGCATCTCTTTGTCGTGTTTTCAGCTTCCTTCTTTGTCCTGTCTTCCTCGCTCCGTTCCCTCCACCCCCCCCCCCCCACCCCCCTCTTGGTTAGTTCCTCGGCCTCGAATTCGGATGGATCTCTGCCGTGGTCCGAAAGATTCCATCCCCCGTGGTGGTGTTCCTTTCCTTTTTCCGCCGAATTTTGTGGGAGTTTTGGGATGCTGTCGTTTTTTAGACTGATGGCTCTAAATCTACTGATCATGTTGGGTATGCCTTCACGTCCTCTATTGGAACGGAAAATCATCTGCTGCCATCTACATGTGGGGTGTTTACTGAGGAATTGATGGCAATTTCCCAGACTCTTACCTTCATTAAAGAGTCCCAACACAACCGCATTTTGTTATGTACGGACTCGATGAGTGGCCTTCTTGCTATTGACCGGTGTTTTTCGCGCCATCCCTTGGTCTCTGCCATTCATGACCATCTCGCTGATATTCACCGTGCTGCTTGTTCCATTGACTTTCTTTGGGTCCCTGGCCATGTTGTCATCTCGGGTACTGAGCTCGCTGTTCGTTTGGCTGGAGGTGCAGTCACTTACCACCCATTTTCTGTAACCCCTCCTGCAGACGATTTACGGCTCCACATCAAATCCCACTTCGCACAATCATGGGCCCATACTTAGTTCGCTACTCCTCTCTCTAATAAACTTCACGTGATTAAGGTGACCACAGGCCTGTGGCGTTCTTCCTTTCGCGTCTCCCGAAAGACTTCACCACACTGTGTCATCTCCGCATTCGCCATACCATGCTGACCCATGGTTTTCTTTTGCGTCATGAGCCACCCCCACTTTGTGGTTGTGGAGCCTTCCAGTAAGTTGCCCATATTTTGTTTGAATGCCCCCTTCTTTTGGCTCTGCGTGCTAAGTACAGACTGCCCCACACTTTACCTTTGATGTTGGCTGACGATTCCCGGATGGTCTCTCTGGTTTTCGGTTTTCTCCAGGAAAGTGGATTTTATTCTCAGTTTTAAGGTATTGGGGCAGGGCGGTGAGTGTTTGTGTGTCTCCCACTGTAAGCCATGTTTGGAGATTCCAGACTCATCTCCCTGACAGAGATAATCATTTCTTGCCCTTTTACTCAAACCAATCCTTTAAAAAAAAGGTAAAACAGTCTCCTTTTACCATAGGTTGCACATCTTGAGTCACAGGTGGTCTTGCCTATGCTGCTTCAGCATAGCGTTGGGTTTGTTCTCTTGCCAACTTGCCTCATTTTGTTTTTTACGATTTACAACATGACTGCCCTTTTACGTTTTTGCCTTCTTCCCTTTTATTGTTCTGACTTTCCTCAGATGTCCCATTAGCGGAATGGACCCTATTTGAAATAATTGACTGATGACCTTGCTGTTTGGTCCCTTAAACCTCAAACAACCAACTAACCAGTCTCCTCCACACGGCTCTCCTCTGATTCCCTTGGCGCCACCAGTGGAGATCAAGGAGGCTGTAATTTGCAGATTTGCCACTCAGTCGTAAAAGATGTGTCAGTATTCTGGTGCCATATGAAAACATGGTAAGTTTATTCTACTCCATTCACAACTGCATTAGATCATTGAAATAAATCAGAAAAGCATGGACCCAGGACTGAAGGCACTTTTTTCCCAAACACTATTCCACTGATCTTACTAAAAGTTGAATCTAGTGCTGCATGTCATGAATTTGGTTAATCATTCCTATCTGATAGCTTCCTGGTTCAACAGAAATGAATCTTGGATGTAAGATCATACCTATTTCTGAGTAAATCCAGACAATTTTATTTTCAGTGTTACATATATTTTCCTGCATCTTAAAAGATTACAACACACAAAGAAAAGGATTTGTCAGAAACGGTGAGAGGTCATCAGGCAGTGCAGATAAGGATGCACAACATACACTCACTTTCATAATGAGCACTTTGTTGCTTCCAACAAACATTAGACACAATTTCAAACCTCTAAATGCTGAACAACAGATATGTAAAATATTATCATTTGCAAAATACCAGAGATTCAAAGAAACCGCAGTGTATAAAACAGCTTTAAATAATTGTAATTGTAACTGATAACAATTAGAAACACAATAGTAAACTTTTCCTCCTAGTTTGTATTTGGCCATCTCCCATAGCATTTTCAAAGTTTGCTTGAGGTCCAATACATCCTGGCCTATGGAAACCACATTTCCAGTCAGAGAATTCAAACAAAAGTTTTCTAAAATCCATCATATTCATTTAAAATAAAGGCTTAAAACAACAAATGTATTAAATTTCTGCTTTGTGTCCTTTAGCTTTATCATTTTTCATGGGTTTTATTGCATGCTGTTGAAACTTTAATAACACACAATCATAATATGGTACAACACTTGTTCCTGTCGTTATATGTAATAGGCCATAGTCAAGTACGAGGGTTGAGTGAAAAGTAATGCTCCACCTTCGTTAATTGGGTTTGGATGGCAATATCTTAATAAATCACATGTAGACATAGTCTGCAGAACGTGATCCTTAACTAAAAGTATTCACTTTTCCACATAATCAACACGAGCCAATTGGATAAATTTCTGCCAACAATGAACAAGTATTCTGAATCCATCACAGAAGAAGTCGACACTGTTCCTGAAACCAGTCTCACAGTTCTCTCAACGTATTCATCAGAAGCATAATGTTCCAGCAGATCGCCTTTCATTATCAAGAACAGATGGAAGTCAAATGGTGCTAAATCTGGACTGTATGGAGGATTCTGTATGGTTGTAACGTGCTGGGTTGTTTCCTCACCTGGGACACCACATGTAACGTGCCGGGACATGTCCTTATTTAGTAGTGTCATTTAAAGTTCACGTCACAATCGGATGTACCGGTACTGAAATATTTCCTCGCCCAGTGTTCTCGATCTAACTTGCTTTGCTTATTCAATTTTGTCTTCCCGGTAGCTACGTCTGTCTCACCTAAATCACACTGAAATTAAGAAGCCAGGATCCTAGGTTAAGTTTTCCAAAATCAAAAGTCAAGATTGTATTGATTGTTGAACATTTATGTCAACCACATGGCGATTTCTTTGTTCTCACTAGCACACAGAATATTCATGTGACCAGACCTCTTACACTTAATCGTCACATTAGGAAGGTTAAAAACTTCCAGTCTTTAACAAAGTTCACAGTCACAATTACCGAAAAAATTGACCAACTTGCTGCACTTTTGCTCCAAGAGAATCTGACCGAGAACTAACTAGAGCTGCACTAGCTCCGACCTTAAATAGACGAGCGCTTGAATGTTTGACTATTCTGTTAATATATTATAGTTTATAATTTCCCAGGGTTAAAATGATCCTTTCTAACTGGTTTTTAAGTTAACTATTGGGTTTATTATTTAACTAACATTAGTAAGCTGTATCAATTTAAATACGCGAAACTAACTTATGCATCCGCCGTGGGAATTCCCGACTTGTAACCACGGTAGCACTTTAGAACAATAATTTTTACATATTCAAATTTACTTAATTCTTAATTAATGCACTTACAAAGTTGAGACTGGAGTCACTTTACGTAGGAAAATAAAGATATCAAAAATATCAAAACAGATGTCGGAATTATTTAGTAGTTTGGTCACAATTGGCACTGAAAGTCATACAGGCAACAGATTTTAAGTCTTAATATCTATTGAACTAACAGACTTTGGGTAAATTTAAACACTTTGCTGGAATCAGTAAAATTTAGGCTTTCTTTTGGATGCAGTCTTATAGCTGAATTTGATCTATTAGCTCACTCGAATGTTACTTAATATATATTGCACAATATGTCATCGTCCATAACTGTTAATAGTATGCATTTCCAATAAAACTGATTACCTCATTGCTTTTAGAATATATACTAGAATGTACTGAAATAATAGGTTTTACTAGGGGAATTTTATTTAAACTATTTCTGAATTCTGTGCTATGAGGCTGAAGGCCACAGAATCTGTAGTCGGGATCTGAGTAGTGAAAATGAAAAAAAAAATTAAACGTTCATTGCTTAATTAGGTTACTGAAGTAGCGTAAGACCAAAGCAGGATAGCAGTGGGCAACCCTGCTTCGATACATGGTGGTGAGATTGTCCCTGAAATTCTTCTGTGGTTACACGTGAAGCAATAATGTGACCCACACATTCTTGTGAAATGCTGATTGTGCTTGAAATTTCTCTCTGACTGATAAGACGATCGTTCTGAATCAGTCATCGGTTTGCTTGTGAAACTCAGTGGTTGCTGTTCCAGGACATCCAACTCTGTCACGCCAGTCAGATGTTCTCGCATCAACACCTTTAAACTTACACGCCCAATGACGGACAGTACTCACATCAACACATTCACCATAAAATGCTTACATTCTCTGATGAATCTCCTTTGGAGTGACACATTCTGCTGTCAAGAATCAAATGACTACACGTTGCTTAAATGCATTGCCCTACCGTCTGTAGGGTTCCATACTTTACACTGTAACACTACAACAGTTCAATGCTTAGGCTTCCTGCCACCTGGAGCTGTAGAGGAGAGGCTACAGAACAAGCCAGTACCTGCCACATACCAATGCTGTCAACAGTTGAAATGTTACGGAGGTGAAGGCATTACCTTTCAGTCAACCCTCGTACACAACATGTTAGTTTGAGCTTGGTTTCCTATTAATAACTGTAATATCTAGAGTGTTACCTGGAAAGTGTGTGCAGCTACAAAGTAATTCATTGTTACTCTAGCGCTTATGAGCCTCTCTCTGTAAGAGTGCTTGCATCACAAATGTGTGCTCTTAGTATAATATTTCCTTGTAGATATTTGTACACACTACTGTGATTCAGTTGCGAATAGTTTCCTTTATAATTAGTAATTGTGGAAAGAGAAATGTCACAAGCGCACTCAGTATGATCGGTAATACTGGTTGCCTGTTGTTGACTCCCCACACCTTGTCTCAAGTACGACTAATATGAACGATGTATGGTTACATTATTAAGGATTTATTGTTGTTGTGTGTTTTTTGTTAGTTTAATGTGATTATGCAGAAGCTTATAGAGAGATAGTTTTTGATACGATAGTTTGATATACACATTGCCATCTCTTCATATTATTATACTTCATAAATACTAGATGTAGTACTGCATCTACGTTCCTTGATGTAATTTAATTATATCTGACTCCAGTATGTTTAGAGAGTCAGCTGCTTATGACATGGGTGTTTTCTGCTTTCTACACGTTATGGTTTGTACACTGTTTTTATTACGTTTGTATGGCATGTATACATCATGTGCCCCTGTACGTATGTTTGCCATTTGGTTGATTTTTTAAAATGCCTTTGTTGAACACAGCTTTGTTACTGTTATACATTCGTACAAACTTGACATAGAAGTGTTTTTACCTAATGTTATGTATTATGCACATTCACGCTCTTTGTTTGCATGATCTTCGAACTGTTAACTTCGACACTTCATATCTTAGCTGTGTACCTCACAGACAGTTTTTTACTTTAGAATTCCAACACTACGTTCACTGTTTCATATATTTTCATTATGATAATCGTTTTTCGTGTACGATGAAAGGTATGAATTCTGATCATATGATGGTAATTTTCTCGAAAAGAAACTCTATTTAGTAATCTTACTGGGTCCTCTGTTCAGTTTCGATGTCAGATTGCTGGCCAGATTGGCCAAGCGGTTCTAGGCGCTACAGTTTGGAACCGCGCGACTGCTACTGTCGCAGTTCTAATTCTGCCTTGGGCCTGGATGTCCTTAGGTTAGTTAGGTTTAAGTAGCTCTAAGGTCTAGGGGACTGATGATCTCAGAAGTTAAGTCCCATATTGCTCAGAGCCATTTGAACCATTTTGATGTTAGATTCCATTTCCTTCTGTTTGGTCTTTTACATAAATGGTAAATGACCAAAACCAGTCATAATAAAAAGTAACCTCTCACTACACTTACCTCTCTGTGAAAGGAATTATTAGTTGAAGCCATAGTGTTCGCAGTTAAATTTTTCTGTTACCATAATCATACGACCTTAAAGCTTTTTAAAAAACTGGCTCAGAGCACTATGGGACTTAACATCTGACGTCATCAGTTCCCTAGACATAGAACTATTTAAACCTAACTAACGTAAGGGCAGCACACACATCCATGCCCGAGGCAGGATTCGAACCTGTGACTGTAGCAGCAGCATGGTTCCAGACTAAAGCGCCTAGAACTGCTCGGCCACAACGGCCGGCCACTGTTATTCACATATGTATTCAACAATTCGTGTAAAATTACTTTTTGGATTAATTTACAGTCTTAAAACTGCAGGTGTAGACTCCAAATTCCAGTTTCAAAGTAATTAATGAAATTGGTGTTTGTGTGCTTGGAGATGGTTTCGTTATCCATACTCTCTCCCCAAAATAGTTGTATTCCACAAATATATCATAGTTTAAGTTTGTACTATTAGTCTTTGAAATTAGTTCGCTTTGAAAGGAAACATAGTTTCGGTAATGGCAATCGGAAGTCCCTATTAGTGTTGGTTCTTGCGAGCACTGTAAAAAAAGTCTGGTACAAACATTTGCAACGATCAGAACTACATGTGGTTCAGTTAGATGATGCAGTGTCATGTTTAGTACTTCCAATGTGGATGGAACAATATTTTCAGATTAATACTACACGAGATTGTAGATGGCTGATGTAGAAATGTTAATTACTCTTCATGTAACATACAGCTATTACTTACTTTGCATGCTCCACAATTTTAAAATGTTATTGCTCACTTAACCGGCATCCTTAACAAAGGATGTGTTACATCTAGCTGATTATCCTGAAGGATGTATATTATACCTTCTCTTACAGGTGCTTACAATGTCGATTGACTTGTATATTGTGTTAAGTGTATCTTAGGCAGAAGTTTGAACAGCTAACTATATCTTGACTCTCTGTTGTTACTAGATCAGTTATGGTTTTCACACTACAGAGTGTGGTTCTGAAGTAAAAGGACAGAATTTAAATCATAACATTTTATTGTCTACTGTTCTTCACATTGTTAAATGCTCTTGTGTTGCTGTTTGATATAATGCGTACTATTATGCATTTATTGTTATACAGGGTGTTACAAAAAGGTACGGCCAAATTTTCAGGAAACATTCCTCACACACAAATAAAGGGAAGATGATGTTATGTCGACATGTGTCCAGAAACGCTTAATTTCCATGTAAGAGCTCATTTTAGTTTCGCCATTATGTATTGATTCACCGCCATGATTTCATACGGGATACTACATGTGCTGCTAGAACATGTGCCTTTACAAGTACGACACAACATGTGGTTCATGCACGATGGAGCTCCTGCAGATTTCAGTAGAAGTGTTCGTATGCTTCTCAACAACAGATTCAGTTACCGATGGATTGGTAGAGGCGGACCAATTCCATGGCCTCCACGCTCTCCTGACCTCAACCCTCTTGACTCTCATTTATGGGGGCATTTGAAAGCTCTGGTCTACGCAACTCCGCCAAATGTAGAGACTCTTCGTGCTCGCATTGTGGACGTCTGTGATACAATACGCCATTCTCCAGAGCTGCATCAGAGCATCAGGGATTCCATGCGATGGAGGGTGGATGCATGTTTCCTAGCTAACGGAAGATATTTTGAACATTTCCTGTAACAAAGTGTTTGAAGTCACGCTGGTACGTGCTGTTGCTGTGTTTCCATTCCATGATTAATGTGATTTGAAGAGAAGTAATAAAATGAGCTATAACATGGAAAGTAAGCGTTTCCAGACACAAAGAAAGTAAATATGTTACGTGGACATGTGTGTGAGGAATGTTTCCTGAAAGTTTGGCCATACCTTTTTGTTAACACCCTGTATATGTGGACTGATAATGTGTGCTCTACATTTTGGGGGACATCATACATACTGTTAACATATTTTTAAATAATAGCCAATAATGCTAACTGAAATTAAGCTTGTAAATTGGATTTTTTAAACATTTTAATTAGTAAAACCCATTACTTCCTCTATAAGTCTTATAGAAATACATGGGGACTTTCGAAAAAGAAATTTATTCTGTTCTATAATCTACATATTAAAAAGTCTATATATTTTGTCTTGGTTGAAGTCAGTCGTTATCTGAACATGCATGGGCTATCATCATGACAATAAATTCCACTGCAAAGTATTTCAACTGACAGACATATCAGCTCTCTTAAAGATTAGCTTTGTGCTGAACATGTAGTGTGTTATTGCTGTATGATGCTTTCCTATAGATACACAATAACTATCTAAGTTAGTATTTTAGACAAAGATTGTAACATTTCAGTGGAACAATTTCAATTTAATTATGAGGAATTTTAACTTCTGTACCAGATCAAACAATATGTGTAATTATTTCCACTATTATTAAAATGAGGAAAATACTTTCATGCCAAGCAGCTTTAATTATTAGCTAAGGAGTGACCTGTGTGTACCAGTTAAACAGTTTTCAATGTCTAATTGAATGGTACATGTAACAAATCTCTATGAAGTGTCCACATGTAAAAATTATATTTATTCAGTAAGTGCTGTTCCTGTTAAAAGCACTTTCCTGTCAGTGCATAGAAAATAATGTTTATTACTTACGGTTTGCTTGCATGTATTGAGTGTACTATGCATTAAGTAACAATTCACAAATCTTCCTTCTCTTTGTGTCAAATAGCCTTAGATGACCTAGCGCTCTGACACCACTTCCACTAACTTTGACTTTTGGTTTCCTTTCCTGTCGGCCTCTCTTGGTCAACTCTTGATTTTTCGACCCCAACGGTATTAGGTTGCGAGCCCGAGGGTGTCCCTCATTCTCTTTCTCTAATCTTACATTCCATATGGAGGAGAGCCTCCATAGATGTGAAGTCAGCCCTGCTAGGAATGCCAACCTGTAAGACAAAATGTCGCCCTCCAAACTGAGGGTAATATGACAATACTGGTAATCTGTGCTAGAATCGTAGTACTCACAAGCTTCAGAACAAGCCCCAGATATGAAGGTTGATGAAAAGATGGCGAGATCATACCATAATGGGTGTGTAGACATCATGCACCCTCTACTACTATCATTTGGGAACAATGTGGCCTGTGGTTGATGACGTCCCTCTGTATCAAAACTGAAGGAGTTGAGACATAAACCACATAAAATGGTAACAGTTGCTGCATTTGTATCATCGCCAAAAGAAGTAAATGAGAATAATGGTAACCCCCTCCAGGAGCCATTACTAGAGGGACAATCCTAGAGAGAAGCTTAGCACTTCAACACTGCACCGAGAGAAATGAACAAATGAGACAGATGAGGTTGGTGTTCCAAAATTACTGAGACGTTATGCACTGGGTTGGTCATTACTGAAGGATAGAACTAAAGTTATGTTGCTGGTGCGAAATGTGAAGACTGAAGTGAAAGTGCTTCCTCAATTTCAGCAACAGTGCCCCACAATGTTTCGACAGTTACTTCAACCTAAAACAGTTCATTGCACAGCATCTCAAAAAATGTAATGTTCCCGATTGTCAGTCACCCCAGATCTAACGGATGTCTGCACTAATAGTCTTCATTTGGAACCTGGTGACCACTACTAGGAGAAATACGACAGTTACTGAAGAAGACGGTTCTGCATCTTTAACAGGAAGATGACATGATGTACAGTCAGCTTGATAAGGGGCCTGAAGAATCTTCACCTGCTGTTTTCTATTTGGAAGAGGGACATAAGATGCCTGTAGGCCAACATCATTCCACAAAACTTAAAATTCTGACAAATAAGCTCTACCTGCCAACCAGCCAGCACGTTTCTTCCTGTTGTGTACTTGTCTCACCTTTGCTGGAAAGTCCAGCATAAGAGCCAAGAAACCAATATACACAGAGCAGTTGACGACGACTGCCTGTGGCTACATGTTGTGAGATTCTGACATGCTTGTACCTCAGTCACTCGGAACACATCGTTGCATCTCAGAATCTTCAGCTGAATGCAATTTTAAATACCAGTGCACTGCTACTTTCATCTGGCGTGGAAGTGGACAGCTTAGAATGAATAAAGTGCGAGATGCCAATCTTAGTAGATGTACCATCCCGATGTTTCACGGACCAATTTGTGAGATGTGGTAGTACTGTGGGTGCTCTATAAAATGCCAAAGGACAGTGGTAACTCTATGGGTCGCTGTTCCTAAGTTGGCCTGTCTCTGGCTTTACATCAGAACATTTCTTGAGGGAGATAGGATAACCGGAAGAGTGCAATGTGCTACGTGGCACAAGAAACTGCCACCTGTTCTCCAATATCTGTGTTGACTTCGCACTGAACTACAGCAACAAAGAAGACCATCCAGAACTTGGGATATAAGGTAACAAGGTACGAAGAAACATGTTATTGTGAGGAGAAAATTGTGTCCCAGTCACTTCTGTTAACCTGGCTTCAGTGTAACATCAGCCACAGTTCCCACAGGTGTGATGCGCTGTTGCAACATTAGTTCTGACGAGGAGTAGTATTGGAAAAAAGAGCCTGTTGGTTGTTTCACTTAATGTATTCTTCACAAGCTGTTTATGTATGTGCCTCGCCTGCAGCGTTGCTATTACCTTTTTTCTTATTCATTGTATTTAATCATACAATACAGTGTAAATAAATGTTAGCTGAGCATTATTCTCTACATCTGTTCTGCACCACGTAGGAAATGGTTAACATTTCAAGAAAGATGACTTCGTTGTGTGTAATGTGCATATTGAAATGAATGCACTGGATAAGTGAGGTAAATTGGCATCTATAAGATAACAAAACCCATGAATATTTTGCAAATAATAAGTGGCAGAATTCCATGATTTATGAATTAAATGTACAGAAAGTAATTTAGCACCATTTTGGCTATTTACTTATGAGCAATAAACTGTTCAGCGTTTTTGACTATATAACATGTTCAGTGCTGATAAATACATTAATAGAACAACGTTTAACAGCTTGGTATCGTCCTTTTACTACAAAATACATCTATATTTACTGTGCAGCTACCTTGGTGTGTTTATTTCGCACCGAAAGGGGTTTTATGCAGTCTGTGCAGCAGAACTTTGGTTTGTGTGTGTGTGTGTACTTTCTGTTACTGTGTCTTTCATTGTCATATTTGGGTGGCCAATGATAAACTTAACAGACGACAGCGCTAGTGGAATAATGACGTTTCTTTAATACAGTAATTTATATGAATTTAGAGCGCCTGTGTAATACTTCATTGTAACGTGATAATTAAGAGACTTGGATAAAATTCGTTATTGCAGTTATCTGCTCATTTTTTAGTTACAAAAATTGTATCCTGGAATGTGAACATCCACCGTAATACACTCGTTTGTTTTAGCACTACAGTCAAGAGACTTGTCATAATGCCAAGCTATACAAGAACTGACGACTTGCAGTTTTGAGTGTATACATCAGTTACATTGAAGTATACTATGAACAGCTTCTCATAAATTGAGACTGCCAATTTAGATGTTGCATCTGTTCAGTAAGGATGTCTTACTGCTCATTGTTTTATGCACTGCAGGTGATGTGAATTAACTTTGTCTCTTCGCCACCACAAACAAGATACAAAATCTGCAGTTTGCTCTCGCTGTTGTCCGTGTCCAGTGTGTTTCACAATTCCTAACACAGGCCTTCATGGTTTGTAGAGGAGACTTTGTACATTTCTGGACATGAGCTCATTACCAAAACTTCGTCTACTAAGCTTTCTATCAAAAAGTGTAACAGGAAACGTGAAATGCCCTGCATTTATTAGTGATCAGATTGATGGCAGATGCTTTGCACAGTTTATTGAGCGTCAGTATGAAAGTGTCTTATATATCTAGTTTTGCAGCATCTGCTACTATGTAGCAAGTGGAATTACGTCCAATTATTACACACAAAATTATGAAGTTAACGTCTAATTGCTATGTTTCTTCCAGTGTTACCAGTTGGGGTCTTTGGAAGTTCATTGTTCATTGGAAAGTTAACATAGCTAACGTAATGAACTAAGTTTGGAGAGTTGTAAATGATGGGGTTTTTGTTGGAGAGAAATTTTGCGTGAATAAACTTCCTTCCACTTCACAAGCTTTCCTTCAATCTTCCTTAATGAACATCAGTGTGCAGTAATAGAAATACCTTGTTATTCTATGATGCCCATAAAATTCTCTGGTAATATTTCTACAATGAAACCTGGACAAAGTCTGTAAAATTAATAGCAAAGTTCCCCATGCGAATTAAACCAATGACTTTACGGCTTATGGATGTGAACAATACAATTAGTTTCTTCACAGTAGTATGAACACTCTGATAATATTTAAGAACGAAGTGATGAATTATGCAAATACTGGTTTGCAAGACACTTTAATTCTCTCATAAAGAACAAAGAAGTTTGTTAAAAGTTACTATGTGGGGCTATGTAATTTTGAATGTAAAAGACACAGGTCTTAAAAATGTACCAGTGTAACTTGAATTTCTAAAGATTCCCACGCATGAGAGTAGAGGACTCATCACTCTGTAAATTGTGTTAATTGACTTGAAACATGTAAAAACGAAAAGTTCTGGACAGTTTTGAAGTTGAGTGTCAAGTTTGGAAGTTGGTAAGCGCTCTTTCGCAACAATGAATGGATAAAGTCCATGTATACGCACACAATCTACGGGGAGTCGAAAAGCACTTGGTTCCTCAAGTTCCTAACTATTTGTGTTATTCCGTTGAACTTCCACTATATTACACATCTAAATGAGTAAATTATGGCTTTATGGTCTGAATTTGGTCAATTATGTGAGATAATAATTATAAAATTTCTGTTGTCCTTGGAAGCTGTAATGTAGGCAACCTGAAATTGATAACCATCCCAGAGCCCGGTACCAGTGTCGCCATCTTAGTGACAACCAGGGACATGGAAGACATGATTGAATACCAGTTACAGGAACAATTGTTATAATCGTTGTAACCAAAGTGCTCACATAACAAGAAGGCAAAGTCAGATTTACAGTATGCTCTGACTGCCTGCATAGTGACTTTAACATATTGAACCTTGAGTTACTGGCACTGCGTTTTCACTTGTTACTTCAATGTTTTTATTAGACCAGCTACTGGCTACAGATGTCACCCCCCCCCCCCCTCCACAGTCAAATGTATGTATTCATTCATGTAATAGGTTGTCACCCCTACACTGACATTTTTGTAGTATACCAGCAGTTTAAAAATGCTCCCCTGAGAACAAACAGGTGAAAATGTTTCTCTGTAAAACAATGACAGAAAAGTGGGGAACCAGCTGCACAGTCTCATTTTCGTTTCTTCATCAAACATTTTGGCGCATGAACGTACGCTGTTGTAACATGGAACATTGCACATCTTTTATCCCATCTCTCTGAGTTAAGTATTCATACTCCACTAAAATGGGGAACAAAAAGATGGCTATAGGGGTGTGGAAAACATGAAAATAATTCCCCCTACCACCCCCCCCCTACCCCCCACCGTGACGATGCCTGGAAAAATCTAGGCTCCACTCACTCTCAGCAGCGGTCTCCACCAGTTATCTCTACCACTGCCACTGTCGCCTCTGTTCCACAGTGTCTCTCTGCTACTCTCTCAATGCAAAAACGCGAATATGTTCTTCCTTAATTCAGTTCCATGCAGTCAGACCCAAAGGACAGCATGTGGCTAAAAGTTACCTTCCCCACTATGTCCAGTCGATACTCGACTCGTCTCAGGAATATAGCACTATTTCTAGGATCAATATTTTTTATAGCTGAATCCTTAATGGTCTCGACATTCACCTCGACCAAAACAGATTCATTGGGCTGTAGGACAGGTTCCCTGCATAGATCACGGAGCTGATCTCTATTCGATATGAAGGGTTCCCATTGAGAAACTCAGTTGCAGGACTGGTCTTCCACCCACAGTAACAACTTGACCAGTATATTGACCCTGTCGACGAGTGCTAATGAACAGGCTTCTGTGGTGTTTGCAATCATAGAACTTCGTGAAATCAACAGATTAAATCTAGTTCCTTACTGTGTCATCTGTTTTTCAGTGAATTACCAAAGAACGAAGATCTGATCTACTGTTCAGAACCTTGGCTGCAAACCTCTCTGAATTCATCAATTACTAATTTTCAAGAGTTGAGTTCTCTATACGAGCAGCTGGACAAGATGACGTATCTTAGACAAATGTGTGTTATTGTTGAGTGGCCCTCCTTAGTCAATCATCCTCGTTTATGGACTGCATAGATTAGCAGCGTTTTCCTTTCTGGTATTTCTTCTTTGGTCCTTACAATTATCTGCTGGTGTAGTCTGCTGCAAGTAAGTTTCTCACCTCCAGTCTGGATCAATTTGGCTTGTATTCTGTTTTCACCTGGGCTTCCCTTCTTAAGCTATTTGATTCGTTTGGAAATCATGCTGTGTGCATTGGGAAAGGGGGGGAGGGAGGAGGGACGACAGTGGTGTGGGTCAGCCGTAGTTAGAATGGAAATAGAATCCTACTTTGGTTTCATTACAATTGGAGATGGTAGAAGTACTCCTTCCATCTTCTGGCGATTTCAGTCGTTTGCAACTATTTTACATCTTCGACAATATCCTTTGTAGCCTGTGAACGTTATAAGCATTACTGTGACACTGTCTGCTCTCGCCTGTTTCTGCCTCCACGATGATGTCCTTGATATACTTCCTCTTCGCTCTTCTCAGTGTTGTCAGGGTAGCTCTTGAAGCCACCTCAAATTGTTCTTAATTCTGCACAAGATTTGTCTCCAGCAAACCCCTTCTCATGGTTTTCGGTCTCTGTTCAGAAGGAATTAAAGCTTGTAAATCATTACACACATAGAACTGGTCACGTTATTGTAAAACTCCAACAACAGCGAAAACTACTCCACCAACAACACCAACTCCATCAAACAACTCAAAAAAAGCACTTCGAACTTTATCTCAACGAGCAATGCAGGAAGAATGATTCACAGCTCTTCCTTTCGTCTGTCGCAGCCGTCAGCCTGATCACGTGACTCGCCAGCAGCGCCTCTCGTGGCGCCTCAACCACTGTCCGTCTGACAAATTGGTTGTGTGTCGGTGTTTTGACCGACCGACCGACCAACTTTCACTGTCGGGCGCGACGCACCACTGGACAGCCGACCCAACAGATTGTGTCGAGTGTGCGTGATCGTGCCAACCGCCTGACTAAAATTCATGTTTTGTCACAGCCGACGGAATTAAATAGTATTCTAATATACATGTCGACGTCCGAGGAGAAGATACTTTAAGGACTGAGTTTTTAAAGAAATTTAAAGACTGCTGATGTATTTGCGGAACATCGTGCGAGGAGTATTAACAATAGAGATGCAAGAAATGAGGCACCTGTTTCATTTTTTAACGAATACATATTGGTTTCTCTTTATGCAACACGAGGTTAGGTCTGTCGACCTTCTTTCTCTTTTTAGGTTTTATTTCCGATACTTATCGGAAATGAAATCTAAAACTGAAGTATCGACATTCCATGGACGTTAATTCATAAAATGTACTTGCTTCACTGTTGTAAGTACTGAAAAATTCCAGCCTATATGCATGCCATGTGCCATGTAGTTTTTTTCAGTTCTAACAGTCGCTAAATGCTTCATTTCTTATTCATCTGTTGTATTTATTAGATGATGCGCGCCTCCACCATGTGTAATCTTTCTTCTTCGAATATGGGTCTCTGAAATTTACAGGTAATCTTGTTGTGCTACATCCACAAATAAATCAATAATGTTTTCACGAATGACTTTTGTTTTATTTATTTTGCTGTACCACGATGTATTTTCTCAGTCAACTATAAATCACGTTGCACATTTCAGGAACAACTTTAGTTAATAATTGTGGCAGCAGAAGAACACTGAATCTTACGTCTCCTGCCATTGGCGACAAATCGTAATATACGTAGCTAACAGTCTCTCCTCGAAGTTTACAACCTCTGTCAGCACTGCAGTATTTTCGCTTAAGAATGGTTTTATGATGTTCAGCTGTTTCGTAATGCACGATTCACCTGTTTTTGCTTTTGTGAAAAACCGAGCGGGATCCCATTGGGCAAACACAATGAACTAAACATAAAATAAAGAAACTACGACAGCAGGCCCGCATAGTAATCACAGAGTTTAGTCGGTCGGGACGTGTGTAGGCTGTCATGGAATTGGTCGTCTGTCAGCCAGTAAATTGGTGGGTGTGCAGGGGTGTTATATACGCCCTAATTAACGCAAATAAAGTTCATTTATACTCAAACTAATGATAAATGCGACTTCCCTGCTTTCCGACGCTGAGCTGCCTCTGCTTCCTTTGCCTCGTCTGACGATAGCCAACACAGCCGGATAAATGTTTTCGCTATGGCACCAATTTTAATTACTTGCTGATGAACAAAAGAATCGTTCGCAAAGTATGGCACACAGGTTTTTAGTGACGCCACATTCCGTGTGCAAATTGTGGTATCCATAGATATAGGCAAATATTAACTCCTATTTCGTAGCTGGAGGAGTAGCAGGTTAAAGTTTAACGTCCTGTTGACAACGAGGAGGAGCATATTCATGGAAGGATGGAGTAGGAAATCGGCCATGCCCTTTCAAGAGAACCAACATGGCATTCGCAGTAAATAGTTAAGGGAAATTACAGAAAACCTATACTTAACTGGCCGGACGCAGGTTTGCACTGTCAACCTCCCGAATACGAGTACATTTTGCTAACTACTGCGTTACCTTGCTCGATAATTTCATAGTAGTTTCGAGGAACGATCCTGAGCTTACAAACAAACCTCAACGAGAAATCGTGGTCAGCCGCTCAAGCGAACTTCCCTCAAGCATTGCCAGTAACTTCCCATTGGATGTCGCCAGTGATCTGTCGTAATTTTCGCATCGATATACTACATAATTGGTAAGGTATAGTATTGAAACACTTAAGTAAGAAACTTGTTACGAGATGTCGGAATCTGCTGCTTCGAAATCTAGTTTTTCGAGCTCTTTCTATCATTCAGTTACGAGGCCAGGTATCACTGTCTCTCCATCCTGATAGTAGTAACTTTCAGAGAATTCTGTGGTGAGAATTAACGTGTGAGCTGATACAAGAATATGGATTGTCCACAGCCACTTATGGAACTGCTCCTGCTGCCTTTATTGCGACTACATGTCTCCAACAGTTAGGCTTCGAAAATCAAGACAAGTTTTCAGTGGCAGCCTAAACTTCGTTGATTAGTTTCTATGTGGGCGACTTCATAGGCGAGTTAGATATGGAATCTGAAACTCAGAAACCCAGGTGACTAAGCTATCAGCTTCTGGATGGTTTCTACTGAGGAAATGGAACTTCAGTAGCCACAAGGTTGTGGAACAAATTCCAGTGCAGCACACAGAAACGTTTGTACCTTGTATTCTCATTGATGGAGAAGTAATAAAAACATTAGGAATCTTACGGTACCACAGCTCTTATCCTTTCCAGTGCCACTCGAAGCTGAAGAATCATCGGTGCTCAAAGATCGCCTGTCTACAACAGCATTCATTTTTGACCAACTAGGCCTTTTTGACCCATTAGTCACAAGATGGAACTGTTCTTGCAGCGCTTGTGTCAACTAAGCCTTGACTTGTATTAAGTCCTTCTATCCAACCTAGCTGATGAATGGAATGTCCTTTATATGTAACTGCCTTAACGAACTGATATTTTTATTAGCAGGCATGTCATTCCCTGTCCTCAATACGTTAAATTCGAAATTCCATGTTTCTGTGATGTTTCACAGTTGGCATATGATGCCTGTGTATACATCATATGTGTTCTTCCCAACAACAAGATTGTAGTTTCATTGGCTGTGGCCGAATCTCGTTTAGCCCCTGTCACAGAACTATCTGTTCTGTGACTGGAATTATGAGATGCTTTTCGTCTTGCTCGGCTCATTCATAATTTGGCCAGTGACTTAGACATTGTAAACAGTAGTGATATCCATATTTGGACGGATTCTCCAATAGTTCTCAGCTGGCTGCAACGTAGTCTCACGGGAAAACCTTTGTTGTCAACAGAGTCTCTGAAATTCAGGAAATGAGTTGTTTCCAACTGGAGACACATCAAATCAGAAGACACTCCCACTGATTGCTTATCACGTGGCATCAGCGCAGCACATATGGATTCACTTTTGCAGTGGTGCTCTGCCCCATCATGGCTATTCAGTAGTGACCTGGACTACAGCACTTGTCCTTCACTTGTGATAGGAGATGCGCAAGAAAGGGGTGTAGGTGTCTTTGATGTCTGTTATTGAGCTTAATGCTGAATCGTAGTGTAAGTATTCCCCTTGAAAGGAAACTCAAAGGATTTTGGCTTATGCACTGAGGTTTGTTAACAATATAAGGCGGCAACAAACAGAGGATAACTGGGCCACTCACCCCACAGGAATACCAAAACGCTATCAAAAGAGCTTTTGGTATAGTTGGTGATTGCGCTCGTGAGATCGCATTGTTGAAGGCCAGTTACGCGGTTATAAGGCATATGACAGGAACCGTAGCGTCTATATCAGTGTCAGGTGGTGTTCATGTTTGTCCTAAACTCTCTAGTGAACCTGTGCCCTTTCAAATTCCTCTTCCCCCTGTGGGTCCAGGGCAAGAATAGGCCAATGGTATTCCTGCCCGTCCTAAGTGGCGACTAAAAAGAGTCCCTCTCCCTCAAGAGGGTAGATTGAGCCTGCATCCAGAAACGGTTCCACTACTTATATTTGTGGTCATTTGGTTTTTCACTTATTATGGTTTCTTCCTTCCTTTGTTTGGTTCCTTTCATTATCCTCCTCCCTCTTACTGTCTTCCCTCCTTCTCCTTCCCCCTCTTCCTCCTCCGTCCCCCTCTTCCTCCCCCCTCTTCCTTCCTCCTCTGCCTTCTCCCCCGCCCCTTCCTCCTCAGCCTTCTCCCCCGACATTCCTTCCTCCTCCACCTTACCCCATCCTTCCCCCCTACTTTTCCCTCCTTCCACCCCTGCACCCTTCCCCCATCCTTCCCCCCTCAGCCCCCTCCTCTGTTCCCCCCTCCCCCTCCTCCTTTCCCCCCTCCCCCTCCTTTCCCCCTCATTTCCCCACTCCTTCCCCACTCCTCCTCGTGCTCATCCTCCTTCCCCCTCCACCTCCTCCTCCTCCTCCTCCTCCACTTCCTCCTTCCCCCCTCCCCCTCCTCCTCTTCCTACTGATCCTCTTCCTTCCCCTCTCCCCCTCCACCTCTTCCTACTGATCCTCTTCCTTTCCCCCTCCTTCTCCGCTCCTTCTCCTGCTCCTCCTTCCCTGGCCTCCGCCTTGGCGTTTGAGACAGTCTGCCCTCTCTCTCCCTCTCTCCCTACATTTTCCTCTCCTTCTTTCCTCCCTGTGTGCCTGAAGGCCGACCCACACGTTCACACGCGTATTCGGTGACGGGGTAACGCGTAATTCACCGCGCTGGGTAGACAAGTAAGGCACGCACATACCCCCTGGTATAGGCCGGGCCCAGGGAAACCTTCCGACCATGCCTATTGTTCCCTCTGTCCGTTTCTTGGGAGGTGTGACATGAGGTGGGAGTGCCCTTTGAGAGGGTCCCCACAAGGAAGGAACGCGCCATTGGAGACGTTGGCAATCATAAGGGGATTACTCCGCAATGGATATCTCTTCTTCTCTCTCGACTTCTGCCAAAAAACGGAAACTTGACCAGCCACCAGTTACAAAAGTACTACCGCCTGCCACAAAGTTCCTCGTAGTTTCTAGATCTGTGGATGGACAAGATTTTTCATCTTTCAACCCTTTAGTTGTCCAGAAGAGCGTAGATGCCAAAGCTGGATGTGTAAAATCTTGTACCAGGATGCGTAACGGTACCCTGTTACTAGAAACTGAGAGCACCTTCCAGGCACAAAAACTGCTTCGGGCCACACTCCTAAACGTTCCCTGTCTGGGTGGAGGCTCACCGCACTTTAAATTCGTCTCATGGTGTGGTATACACTAGATCGACGGACTGACTGACGAGATTCAGTATTTCCTCGCTGAGCAGGGCATGACGGCTGTCCATAGGGTCATGGAAAAGGTCAACAATGACCTTGTACCAACCCGAACACTTTTCTTGACCATTGATAGTGTTCAACAGCTGCTGTGCATCAGAGCAGGCTACGAGGTTATTTCTTTTCGCCCCAAAGTCCCAACACCTACGCGCTGCTACCAGTGTAAGCGTTTTAATCACACTCGCCAGTCTTGTTTTAACGCGGCTAAATGTCACTTGTGGCAGGGATGTCCATGAGGGTGACCGTCCACCTCCATCTCATCATTCTGTGAACTGTCAAGAGTGACCATGCAGCATCCTCCCACGACTGTCCCATCTACAAGGAAGAACGCTGTATACAGGAAATTCGGGTCAAAGAGAAACTATCCACCTCAGCTCCTCGCAAGCTATTTGCTATTAGGAAGCCCACGCTGCTGCCAGCGGGGAAATATAGTACCGTCCTCGCCGCTCCTCGGACTACCAGGGAGTTATCGATGCACACACGCGATCTGATCTTCAGCACTACGGTCGTCCGTTCGGCCAGTGCTAAGACCGCCCGGTCGACGTCTCCTCTTCCTCCCGTCACCCCTCAGACACAAGCACCTTCATCAGCTTCTGCCAAGACGAAAACCCAGAAGTCAGATGCACGGGCCTTCAAGAAGGAACCGTCCAGTGCAGACTTCCTACGAACCTCGAACTCCCAGCTATCGACCAGTACTACCACTAAACGACCTTCCAAGAAGGCTCATAGGAAGCAATGTTCTCCTTCTCCGCCACGGCGCATTTCTTTTCCTGCTGCACCCAGCGGTTGCCGCTCCAAGCCGTCATCCGTTTCCCCTGGCCGCACCGCTGGTAGCCCAACATCTGGCCGTTCACCGTTGGAGGAAGCTCCCCCTCCCGGCCATCTTAACAAGATGGCCGATGAACCTATTGAACCAATGGACAATGACAATCCGCCTATTGATAGCGGCGGCAGTGCTCGCTCAAAGCCAGGCCCTCAGCGGCCTTTGAGGTGACCCCCTTCTTGCATCTTCTTTTTCTTCTCATGATTGCACTTATTCACTGGAATATTCGCGGCATTCGCTCCTACCGAGAGGACTTAAAGGTGCTGCTCCACTTGCACTGTCCGCTCGTCATAGCTCTCCAGGAAATGAATCGATCAAATTGCCTTGGCACACTATATCCTGTGCGTTTTGACCTACCCACTGCTGCAGGTATTTCAGCTAATGGAGTGGTTATGTTGCTGGTCCAGGATGATATTTACTACGATCCCATCACATTGAACACGGGCCTGCAGGCAGTTGCCGTCTGAATTACTCTCCCCACTTTCACTTTTTCCGTTTGTACCGTTTACACTCCTTCGTCATCTGCTGCTACTGGGGCAGACATGATGCAAATTATTGCTCAGCTACCTGCACCATTTTTGTTAACTGGAGACTTCAATGCTCACCATCCTCTTTGGGGCTCTCCAGCATCCTGTCCGAGGGGCTCTATTTTAGCAGACGTTTTGAACCAGCTCAATCTTGTCAGCCTCAATACTGCCGCCCCTACTTTTCTTTTGGACACAACTCACACCTATCCCCATTTATTCCTCTATATGTACTACCCAACTTGCACGCTGTTTTGAGTGGTATGCACTTTCTGCTACATATTAGAGTGACCACTTCCCTTGTGTTATCCATCTCCTGCATCATACCCCATCTACATGCTCAACTAGTTGGCACATCTCCAAAGCAGACTGGGGGCTCTTCTCTTCCAGGGCGACCTTCCAGGATCAAACCTTCGCAAGCTGCGATAGTCAGGTCGCACACCTCACGGAAGTCATTCTCACTGCTGCTGTATATTCCATTCCTCACACTGCTTCTTCTCCACGTCGAGCACCGGTCCATTGGTGGACCACAGCAGGTAGATACGCTATACGTGCTCGTCGACATGCTTTACGCACCTTTAAACGCCACCATACGATGGCGAATTGTATTAATTATAAACGATTACGTGCACAGTGCCGTCGTGTTATTAAGGAATGCAAGAAAGACAGCTGGGCTGCTTTCACAAGCTCTTTACAGTTTTACTTCTTCTGTTGTCTGGGGTAGCCTGCGCCGGGTATCTAGCACTAAGGTCCACTCACCAGAATCTCGCTTGACGGTCGCGAATGACGTCCTTGTGGCCCCTAAGGATGTCGGCAATGCCTTTGGCCGATTTATTGCTGAGGTTTCGAGAACTGCTCATTACCACCCTGCCTTCCTCCCCCGAAAACAGGCAGAGGAGCCTAGGCCACCTAACTTCCGCTCCTCGAATCGTGAAAGTTACAATGCCACATTCACCATGCGGGAACTCGAAAATGCACTTGCCCGGTCACGGTCCTCCGCTCCAAGACCTGATTCTATTCATATTCCAATGCTGAAGAACCTTTCTCTTGTGGGTAAAGGTTTCCTTCTTCGTACTTATAATCCCATCTGGATTGAGGGTGGTGTTCCCACATGCTGGCGCGAATCTATTGCCACGATTCCTACGCCTGGAACGGACAAGCACTTGCCTTCCAGTTATCGACCCATCTCGCTTACCAGCTGTGTCTGTAAGGTGATGAAGCGAATGGATAACTCTCGTTTGGTTTGGCTGCTCGAATCTCGACACCTACTTACCAATGTATAATGTGTATTTCGTAGGCGCCGCTCTGCTGTTGACCATCTGGTTACCTTGTCGAACTTCGTTATGAATAACCTCTTGCGCAAGCGCCTGACCGCGGATGAGTTCTTTGATTTGGAGAAAGCTTACGACACCTGTTGGAGGGCGGGCATTCTCCGCACCATATTTTATTCATGCATTTTTAATCGATGGACAGTTCAGGGTACGTGTGGGTTCTGTCATGTCCGTCGCCTTTCGCTAGGAGAATGGGGTGCCACAGGGCTCAGTTTTGAGCGTCGGTCTCTTCGCCATAGCGATCAATCCAATAATGGATTGCCTCCCAGCTGATGTATCAGGCTCCCTTTTCGTGGACGATTTTACCATTTACTGCAGCTCGCAGCTTACATGTTTCATGGACCGCTGTCTTTAGCGTTCTCTTGACCGTCTTTACTCCTGGAGTGTCGCCGAGAAGACGGTCTGTATTAACTTCTGGCGCTACAAAGAGTTTCTCCCACCATCCTTACGAGTCGGTAGCATTGCTCTCCCATTTGTGGAGACAACAAAATTTTTAGGTGTTACATTTGACAGGAAACTCCTCCGTGTTCTCAGTGCTATGTCGTAGGGAGCGGATCGAACCGTCCAACTTCGCATATATCGGTCGATCGTCCGCTCCAAGCTGGATTATTGGGAGCTTCGGATACTCCTCTGCACGGCCGTCTATCTTACGCCGCCTCAATTCCATACAACATCGGTGTTAACGTCTTGCGATAGGAACGTTTTATACTAGTCCCATCGAGAGTCTCATGCTGAAGCCGGTGAATTGTCACTAACCTACCTGCGCGATTTGTCGTTATGCCTGTCGGCTACTGTCAATGCTGGACCGCCCGTCTTATAGGTCCTTATTTTGACGACACTCTCGACCGTCTATACGGGTTGTATGTCTCTGCCCTGATACCCCCTGGAGTACGCTTTCGTTGCCTCCTTCAGCAACTTAAATATACACTCCCTGCAACCTTTAGAGTGGGCGAGAGCCAAACGCCACCTTGGCTCCAGACTCAGGTTCGCGTTCACCTTGGCCTCAGCTCGTTCCCAAAGGAGATATCCCCAGCTTCGGTATACCGCTCCCGTTTTGTCGAACTTCGTTCGAAGTTCTTTAATATGACCTTCATTTATACAGATGGCTCTAAGACCAATGACGGTATCGGGTGTTCTTTTATTGTCAGGGCACACAGTTTCAAATACCGGCTCCATAGCCATTGTTCGCTCTTAGCAACTGAGCTATTTCCTCTCTACCAGGCTGTTCTTTACATCTGCCGCCACCGACAATCTGCTTATGTCATCTGCTCCGATTCCCTGAGCGCTATCCACAGCCTCAGTGATCCATATCCGGTTTACCTTTTTGTGCACCGGGTCCAACGCTCTCTTCAGTAGCTGGTGGACGACGGTTCTCCGGTTAGCTTTGTGGGTTCCTGGCCATGTCGGTATCCCTGGGAACGAAGCTGCAGATGCCGTGGCCAAGGCTGTGGTCCTCCAGCCTCAGACAGCTTCTTGTTGTGTCCCTTCATCAGATTGTAGCAGGGTCATTTGACAGCGCATTTTGTCACTGTGTCATGCCGATTGGGCTGTACTTAGGGACAACAAGCTTCCGCCCTTGAAACCTCTTGCCGCGGCTTGGACGTCCTCTTCATGCCCTTCTCGGTGGGAAGAGGTCGTTTTGGCCCGGTTACGAATTGGACACTGCCTCTTCAGCCATCGCCATCTGCTGACGGTCCGCCACGTATTAAAGTTCCGTCCAAATTTTAATACACTGCGTGTTGATCTTCGCCTGCCATGTACTCTGGATGCCATTTTAGCGGATGACCCAGGAGAAGGTGCACACGTTCTTCGTTTTGTCAACTTGACAAACCTGTCTGACATTTGATTATGCAGTTTTTTTAATCCTCTGCCTGTCCGTCTTGTATAGTATTGTCCCTTTTAGTTGCTGTATTAACCTTGTGCCTCGCAGAGCATTCCTAACTTAGTCTGGGCGCTAATTACAATTACAATTGCAGTTGTGCCCCCTAAAACCCCCCAAAAAAATCCCTCTTGAAGGTGTGGCTGTCAGAATATGGGCGACGCAGGAAATAACTGTGTGCAATGTATATCTTCCTCCAGATGGTGCAGTACACCTGATTGTATTAGGTGCACTGATTGATCAACTCCCTAAGCCTTTCCTACTTGTGGGAGATTTGAACGCCCATAACCCCTTGAGGTGGCAGTGTGCTTACTGGCAGAGTCAGAGACATCGAAACATTACTGTCTCAGTTCGACCTCTACCTCTTAAACACTGGGGCCGCTACACAATTCAATGTGGCTCGATGTAGTTACTCGGCCATTGATTTATCAATTTGCAGCCCAGGACCTCTCCCATCTATCCACTGGTGATCACTTAACGACAGAGTGAGGTGGCGCAGTGGCTAGCACACTGGACTGGCATTCGGGAGGACGAAGTCTCAATCCCGCGTCAGTCCATCCTGATTTAGGTTTTCCGTGATTTCCCTAAATCGCTCTAGGCAAATGCCAGGATGGATTCTTTGAAAGGCACTGCCGACTTCCTTCCCCGTCCTTCTGTAATCCGATGCTGAGAGAACATAACGGCCTGTATAGTAGTGACCACATCCCCAACTTCCTGTCACTGCCCCAGCATCAGGCATACAGACGCCTGCCCACATGGGCTTTAAACAAGGCAGACTGGGAAATTTTAACCTCTGATGTTACCGTTGACTCTCCCCCACATGGTAACACCGATCTTATGGTTGAGCAGGTGACAAAATTGTTTCTCTGCAGAAAAACGCGGTCCCTCGCTCTTCAGGGTGCCAGAGTTGTGAGGCAGTCCCTTGGTGGTCGCCAGAACTCTGTAAAGCAGTTAAGGAGAGTCGGCGAGCTCTACAGTGGCATAAGCAGCATCCTTCCTGGAGCACCTCATTGCCTTTACAACAGCTCTGTGCCCTTGTTCAGCAACTTACCAAGTGATGGAAGCAGGAGTGTTTGGAGAGAGAAATCTCGACCACTGGGTGCCATGTGTCACCTTCGCAAGTCTGGGCAAATATCAAGCGTCTTTTCGGGTACCAGACCCTAACAGGTGTTCAGTGTTAGGATAAATGGCGTATTATTTACCGACGCAAACGCGATTGCCGAGCATTTTGCTCAAGTCTCTGTGTCGGAGGCCCACTCTTCCAGCCAAGCAAATCGCTGCGGCAGATTTAGAGATGGGCAGAGCTTCTTCTCTGAAATCGGATCACAACTGGTCAACCACCGGGAAGAACACTTTCTTTTTCATGACTCACCACTCTCACACAATAAGTGAAAGGAAGTCACATCGCCTTTTTAATTCAGGTCACTAACCCTGAATTTTTATCTGGTTTGATCCTAGTTCTAAAGAACTTAAAAATAGTAAAAATTGTTACTGCCCTATTAATGGTGAGATATTAAAGTTTTAAACATCGTCTGCTGTAAAAGTTACAAATGTTGAAAATAATACTAAATGTTTATCAAGTGATACTTCTTATATCTTGCTACCTCAATTGGAAAAGTACAGTATACAAATTACAACTGTAAAATAGTGTGTCTGCTTTCATTTAGTCAGTATTACCATATGTGTATTCAAAAAGGAATTTATAAATAAAATCTGACCCTCTTCAGTCGATGTCTCTCCTCAGTGGATATTTGTCGTGCTTTTAAAAATATTCGTTAACAGGGCACTGATGTTGCTCCGATGCATAACGCTTTTGGAACAAATTGATACAGCGTCGGCCATTGTAATTTTCTTGTTTCTCACCAGTTTACGGGATCGCTGTTTCTAGGCAAATATCCCTCCGCTAAATATTTATCCGAGTCTACAATTGCCGCATTTTGCACGTGGTGCCTTTCTTGGTTTCACCAAACTCATTCCAGGTTGCTCTGGCATTACAGTGGTAAATAGTTCAGAAATGAGCTGTGTTCTTGTTGAACAACCAACGCTTACTTCTCTGCAATAGCCTTCATGCTGAAAATCCTTGTTTGAATCGGAGGTCCAGTAACGTAACTTTGCCTGACCAGTTCGTTCCTGGAGATAACGCCAAAGCACTCAGATAACCCTTTAAGGAAATTATAAACCAGTGACTCGTTCTTGAGGACATTCTTTCTGTCCTTCAGATTCCAATTGTCGTTCCATTAATCTTGGCAAGATTCTCGTTTTTGAATGTGACAGTTTTGAAGACATCTCTTTGGTCACCTGACTGAAACTTTCAAAATCAGTAAAGGCTGTTGCATTATCTCCCAGGATGTATGTTATAAGTTTAAGATGATAGATTTTTGACCGAAAACAGCGAGGCAAGAAACTGAATCACAAATTGTCAATTTTCGTTTTTTTCACTGAATAGTCATTTAAGAGTGTCGCGTATCGTTTGGTGTTGAAATGAAACTAGTCATACTTCTACAAATGGCAGAACAAGTAGTGCATTTAACGCTGTATGTTGGTGAAACCAAATAAGTCACTGACTTGTTTCGTTTCAACAGATATTGCTCGCTCCTGCGGACAGCCTGTTTTCCTTCAATAGTTGACATCCAATTCCTTTGTTGTGGCACTAATAGTCGCTGTTAATGCTCATTGCGCGACAGTTGGTTGTACTACCAGGGCTCCAAAAGAAGAATAGTACTGCAAATTATGGAGGAAATAAGGTAAAGGCAATCTCTGTAATTGCTTTTGTACGAGCTATGTTCGAGGGAAAACAGTTAGAGAATCTTGCAGGTAAATATCACTCGTCCTTGTAACAACCGTAGGAAACTATAGATGTAAATGTCAATATTACCAGAAATATCATTCTTGTATTATTAATTTCATTCCAGCTGCAGAATTCAATGTAATGCCTCAATTGACGTAATTCAACGTAATATTTTGACGAAATTCCTTGATCTTTCTCTTTCACAAGTAATTGTTGTAAACCACTGACAACTCTTAATATCTATTAGAGTTGTTCACAGTCAACAAAGAGATGTAAATTAGAATAATGTTACTACGTAGCCAGTGTTTCATGCACCGGATCTGAGGACGGCCACGTTTGCTCGTTCTAATGCCATTAGCTTGCTGTGTCGCCTGGACGAAAACACTGTCATTTGCTATAAGACAAAAGCACATTCTGCGTAATGGTACTTTTTAGTACTGTACTGTTACTTAGTAATGAGTTTATTTATGATAAAAATAAAAAATGTAAATTATTTCAGATACATAACAAACATCAAACACACATGTTAATGTGGCAGGGGGGATGTTAAGGAGTGGTAATCTAATGGAAGTAAAGGAAACCAAGGAGAGATTTAGGTGACAGATATCGTCCAGTAGAGTGTTTCTTTACAATTGTGATTCTAAGATGTTGTAAACATTCAAATTGTCCACAAGATGCACCAGGCACCCATTTTAATCTGAAGTTTAGTTGTCATTATGGCTGGAATGAAATATGAGCTACCAGATCCATTTGGAGGTTACAAACTGCCGTCGGTCCTGCCTGGTGAATGGAAGAGGAGAACAAAAAACAAGTTACTTTTTGTGGCCAGACATGAATAGTCAAGGTGAGACTACCTTCAGAAAGTATCAGACTTGGTTGTGAAGTTCTTATGTCGGATAATTTTGTTTGACAAGTAGTTCCTCAGGTGTGTTCCATACAATATGACCTTTTTTTCATGGTTCATTTGACTCTCTACTTGTGTATAGTATGAAATGTATTATGATACAGGAGTATACCAGATACAGGAAGTATGCATACAAGTAAAGCTGGAATTGCAGACCTAGTTATGTAGAATTGGGACAGACAAGGAAGCATGGTCTGTTGCCCAGTCTACATTAATGTACATTAAAATACGTATCACTTAATGAATCATGAATCAGGTCGTAAGTATGACATCCATGTAAATGTATAATCTAACCTGCAGCCCAGTAATTCCATCAATTCTAAAAATTTAGAGCAGCCAACTAAAAGTCGGACACCAGAGAAACTGCATAACACAAAAAGAAAAAAAACATCCATTTGCAAAGTGAAGGTACGTAAAAATGCGGTAGGTTCACTACTTAGAAAACAAGAATCGGTGACATTCATCTGTAGGTTAAATTTTCTGTATCAGCCTAGTTACACACCAGGTTAATTACAGAAATAGGGAAAAGACGTGATGAATACTTTAAACACACAGGGGCATATACTGTAAAATGTTGGCCAGACAGAGCACCTTTAGAATATGATAAAAGTAATATGTGGAGAGTACCGAAGTCAGTCTAGTTTAAGGAACCTATCTTGAAGGCCTTCACCACATTAATGGAGGCATGCAGAACATTTTACAGAGCTCTAGGAGGTAGGGAGAGGTCCAATTTTAAATATATATAGTTACTGACAAACATGACTCGCTACTTAGAGAATAGGACAAATATACTGCAGTGAAGAAAAATAAGTAGGCATTAAAGAGCTATTTCGAAAACTAGCCCCATAAAGAATGACATATACGTAACACACAAGATGGTCATATTTTGCTCCATGTGTTTTATTGAGCTCAAATGACCCATCTTCTCACAGATGGTTGTCGGACCTTGGCTTTTCTGTACAGACTATTTTATACGGACAATTGAGCAGTCGGCAGGTGATGTTTAAAGTGAGCGTCGTATCAAAAATCTAGATGCCAGTCATTGAATACTGGCCCCTATTGTGACTGGGCCAGAGGTGGGAAAACTTCAAACACATTGGGCGTGGGGCCTGAAGACAGCATAATATATCACCAAAACTGTTTCCTCAATAACAAAGCAATTTGGAAATGTAGATGGTTAAAAGGTGTTTGGTTTGACTTTTGTACATGGAGAGAAAAGTTGTTCATAAATTGTATGGATGCCACACAGCAGTTAAGTGCTGAAAGACGCATAAGGGGAATAGTGTTAAGGTAGGGAGAGAGGGCTGGAGCTTACCAACAATGCTATTCAGTCGGTACATTGAACAAAGAAGTTAAAAAAGATGAAAGGAAAACCTTGGCTATGAAATTGTCAGATGACACATGACTTGGAAGAGCAGTTGAACACAGTGGATAGTGTCTTTGAGAGATCATAAGATGAGCAAGAAAAGTGTAATGGAATGTAGTCTAATTAAATGAAGTGACTATGAGAGAATTACACATAAGGCAATATATTGTATAATAGGATGCCATATAAATGTGGTATTCTCCCATGATCGTATTTTAGACAGCTGAATAAGATTTTAGGTATTCAACCTAAAAATTTACAGTAAAAGTTTTCTCTTATAAGATTTGTTGTACATGATCCAGAACAGTTCATGAGAAATACTGATGTTTTAGCAGTCTCCTGACTGGTTTGATTTGGCGTACTGTGAACTCCTCTACCCCAACTACATAACCTCACAGTATAACACCCAGTTATTTTCTGGACATATTCCAATCTCTGCCATCTCCTGAAATTATTACCTCTGTAGCTCCCCAAAGTATGATGAAAGTTAATTGTTAGTGTCTTAACGCATGCCCTTTCATTTTGTCCCTTCTTGCCACTGTTCCTGTGGTGAAACTCTTCATTTCTTACCACAGCAGTTCACTGAATTTTAGTCATTCCTCTGTAGAACCAGAGGCCAAATACTTAGAATTATATGAAAGTCAATTACACATTGTGATAAACCAGAAAAATAAATTTGTGTTCCAAAAGTAAAATTCCCCTCCCCAACTGCTTCACTCCCTCCTCCACTAGGAGTTTTAGGACCTCGTGTGCCTCCAGCATTATTGGATTGCAGGTCTCCCAATAATTTATTCAACTCCTAATTTTCATTGCATCACCTATGTGTTCAAACTCTTCTTCTGTCATGTCATCAAACAGATCCTACCACACATAGAAGCCTTAATGCACTCTTACCACATGCCACCTTAGTCCTCCGAGTTCAACACTGGAATTACTTTCGCGTCATTTAACTTTGCCTCCTTTGCTTTCCTGTTTCAAACAAGTGACTTACTTCGCTGTATTTCTGTGATATATTGCACATTTTTGTAGTTCCTTACTTTACGAATCAATTTCAGTATTTATTCTGTAACAAGAGTTCTTTTACAGTTACCTCGTGCATACATAAATTTGTCTGTCCAACATCTGTGACTGCCGTTTTCAGATAAATCCTTCCCTCTTCAACTGATCTGCGTGTTGCAGTATTCATTACCACACTATTTATTGCTTCAGATAACTTTAAACACACACCATTCTTCTCAGTACCCCACTTACTTCACCACTAACAGTTATGGACTATTCTCTTACGCCTCGGTCTGCTCTTGGTCATTACTAACTTGTGACATGAATGTATATCTGTTCCTGAGTATACCCTGCTATCCAATATCAGATTTTACAAAATGTCTCAGTGATGTAATCCAGATAGAATCTCCTCATGTCCCTCAGACTTTTTCCAAATATACCTCTTCCTCCAGTAACTTTAAAATAGCATATTCATAATTAATAACAGACTTATAGAGAAATGGAACTTTTTTACTCATCACTTCTATTATCAAGCTCATTCTCCTAAACTCTGCCATGTATTACATTGCCTTTTACAGCATTCCAGTCACTCATGATTATTAGATTTACATCCTCATTACATACACATTTTGCATATACTTCTCCCTCTTCGTCAGATTGTGACATTGGCAGATATACCTGAAACATAACCATTAGCTTTTTGGTGCAAATTTTGATGAGAATATTCTTATTACTGAACTGGCCACTGTACTGACCCACACATACACTCCCAAAATCTTTGTAAGCAGTTTGCAGTGTGTACCGTGCAAGTCAGATGGAGATGGTGCTTGTGGATGTACACAGCCTCTCATCCATGCACTCTGCTTTCCAGCTGACATCTTTTGGGTATAGGATGAGCAACCTCTAGCTCAGTCATGTTTACCTTGACATGCATGTTACCTCATTGTTATTGTGCACGTCTCTGTACCTGGTATAATTTATGTTTTAGATTTAGTTTGTTGTGTCCATCATTATATTGTGTTCTCTTGCAGGATTAGAACATTCAATGACTCAAACTCTACCCTACATTTCTGCTCGTGAGAAATCCATCTTACCAGAAATGATATTATTCCTATATCGTTTCACTGACTGCCACTACATCCAGAGTGAACATTAAAATTTCCTCTTCAGATTTTCTAGCGTCTTTACCATATTGAACTTCTACAGATTTGTGAGTCAAAGCATGGAATGTCAGTAGTCACTGGACATTCATGTTTTGCAAGTTCATTTTATCAGGGGGATCTTCAGAGCCGAGATATATCTTTAATGAAGAAATGTATCCCGTACTCGAATCACACAGCATCCGTATGAGTATGCCTTATTTGGTAATTTTTGATGGATTGTAAAATTTAACTGTCCACACCATGGTTTCATTCCTTCATCAGTTGAGATATTTTGACTTAGATTAAACATTTCTTTATACTTTTTGGAAAAATAATCAACTGCAAATTTCACTTCAAAAAGCCGGTCGGCATTATCTGGTTTATTGTTGTCAGAAAAATGTAAAAATGATAATATTTGTCTGAATATCTTGTGGACATCGCTTTGCGAAATATGTGTCTATCAATGGATTTGTTGATCAGTAATCATGGATCCTTGCGTTTCGAAAATTCCCATAAGGATACTAAGCCCAAACTATTTTATAAAAACGGATCCCATAATGCTGACAAATATGACATTTTTAATCCAGTTTCCTTCTATTGCAATGTTGACTGTAATACTCATGGGTTTCATTGCTAATGTACTCAAACAGATCTTTCCCAATATATAATTCTGAAATATCCATGACGCTCTGTGAATCTTTGGGAAATGTGTGTGGACCCGGAGATTCTTCAAATTTGTTATTGGTCCTCAGTAAATCATAGTCTGTCTTTGTCTGATTCATCTGAGAGCTGGTATCTGATAAAGCTGTTTTCACAGTTTTCACTTGTAGCCTTTCCTCTAATAGGTTGGCATAATCCTGTGTCAGACCTAGAAACATGGTTTTGGTGAATTGGACAGGCTATGCACCTTGTTCTCGAATGGAGATAATACCCCTATGGAGAGGTGATGGGGGATAGGAGTGTCAAAGGGGTGATTAGAATCCTTCGGAGGTTGTGCAGGCGTGGAAGACTACTTCAGGAGAGGTGGGAAGGATATGTTAGGATATCTCTTATTTCAGGTTACATGCTGCTATGTCAACTATTTCAACACTGTGCCTGACCAGCTCACCTCACAAACACAACTGCTGTTATGTAAGGCATAACGTAAGTGTTCACCAGTGGCAGGCTCAGTTGTGATCTACTTCTTACTTCGCGTGTTTTGGAAGACAGTATATGATTACTGTGCTACAGTGCCCTCCTCCTAGACAAGACCTGGCCCTCTGGATCATGACTTAGAACATCATTGCACTAAAATGACTGATCCTGTTGGCTGCCACAAATGGCTCCAGTCAGCTTTTTAAGGATTTCTTTCACCATCATGTTACCTTACTCACAACTCATATCAAGTCTTGTTTCCTGATTGTTTATTGCTACAGCTCTCCCTCTGCTGCTTCCTAGTCTCTCGGAATCGGGTCCACAAGAGATCGAACATTGGCTGGATCCAAGCTTTGTCTAGGGATCCACTTCCAGCATGTGTAAACAAGAACTATAGTTGGTAGTGTCACAGCATTAACTATTATTACATTGGTCAATGCTATTTCCCCCTGGTTCTGACTCTCCCTGTGCTGACTTTCATGATGCACCCATGTCTCTCTCCATGGAGATGGGCCCAGCCTTACAGAGAATGAATTTGTCTGTGGACTATATAATCTCAGGCCCCAAAGTTCTATTTAACATAGTCAAATTAGTGGCTGGTAGCACTTCCATGTGTTCCCCTGCCCAATATAATCTGTGGGTTGTGCCTGAAACTGTGGCAGGTGGAGCAAAAATAAATATTGTTTTACATGGTGTCCTGTTCATTTATAATTTCCCCCGTCTTCCTTCAATATTAACTGCGTGGGATTTCTGACCCTCTCCACCTAGTCTGTTTGGACAAACCATAATGGCACTACTGTAATACTACGGTAACTTCTAGTTCCATATAGACAATCTGTGTTTGTCTTCCATAACCAATGATTTATTCCTTTACTCCAAGAAAGTTCTTCAGCATCTCACACTTATGAGGATACATGTGAACTGCATGATGTAGGTATTATGCATACTTGCTGCTTCTGGAAAGGAAATTGAAATCCATACTTTCCCCTGCTACTCATTTCCTCTGCTGTGGCTTGGTTAAAATGAAAAGGTTAGGTGCTACGATGATGCTAAAGGACAAACACTCTCTGGTATAGCTCCTTTTGCACTTGACATTGCACCTCCAGGCATTGTCTGGTGATCGGAATTCCGCTTCTAGCTGGCTTCTCACTTGTTCCATAGATTCATGTAATTCTCTCTCTCTGTCTCTCTCTCTGTCTCTGTATCTCTCTCTCTCTCTCTCTCTCTCTCTCTCTCTCTCTCTCTCTCTCTCTCTCTCTCTCTCTCTCTCTCTCTCCCCCTCTCCCCCTCCCTCTCCTCTCCCTCTCCCCCTCTCTGACCCCCACTCTCTCCCCCTCTCTAACCCCTACTCTCTCCCCCCTCTCCCCCCCGCTCTCCCCTCTCCCCTCTCTACCCCCTCTCTCTCTCTCTCTCTCTCTCTCTCTCTCTCTCTCTCTCTCTCTCTCTCTCTCTCTCTCCCTCTCCCCCTCTCCCCCTCCCTCTCCTCTCCCTCTCCCCCTCTCTAACCCCCACTCTCTCCCCCTCTCTAACCCCTACTCTCTCCCCCTCTCTCCCCCCCGCTCTCCCCTCTCTACCCCCTCTCTCTCCCCCTCTCTCTCCCCCTCTCTCTCACCCCCTCTCTCTTTCTCCACCCTCTCTCTCTCTCACACCCCCCTCTCTCTCTCACCCCCCCTCTCTCTCACACCCCCCTCTCTCTCTCACCCCCCTCTCTCTCACACCCCCTCTATCTCTCTCACCCCCTCTATCTCATCCCCCCTCAGTCCCCCCTCTCTCTCCCCCCTCTCCCCATGCTGTCTTCCAAAGACAGTAGCAACTAAATTATTAGTTCTTTATCCAACTTTCTGCTTCATTTAGCAGCATCTCAGTTAAGATTCACCATTTCTTCTGCTGTTTTGTGTAATAAACACTTCCAATTCAGCTGGTGCAGTAAGAGCATACCCTTCTGCAAACACAAGTTTTTGTGCTGTAGCACTCACTTATTGCCTTCCTTATTCTACCCGTTGTTTTATTACTTCTACTATATCATTCACTCTTTCAACCTCATCAGCTGTCCCACTGTTTCCACATGTCATCCTAACACAGTGATCCAACCTCTACTTCTGGTATGTGGTATATTCCCCAAAGCCTAAGTCACCTCATCCCCCAAATCCTCCCATGTTTCCTCCTACACACCCTGGAAACTCCTTCAAACATTCTGTGATCACATACCATCAGTTTAAAATTACCGAGGGCTTCTTCTAACCATGTTACCTCATTCTATGTCTACCATTCATTAAATAACACCTGTATCCCCCATTGATAAGCACATTTGTTGATGTGCTTGGTGAACAGTTCTCACTGTCAACGTGGTCGTTCTGCAATGCTGCCACTGCAATGACAAGCCATAGTCCTCTTAAGACTGGGTTTATCTTCTCTCCTGGCATAGCTCATCTGAGGACAGTGCATGTGTCTCTAATGCAAAAATCCACTGCTCCTGCACAGCAGGTAATCTTCCTTGTACCAAACATACAAAGAAAACTCCCTTACATCCTTGGTCTTCCCGTGTAGACCTACTATAGCTGTTTCACTTAAAACTTCTTGTTTGCTACTCATCACTTGTTTCCCACTTTCTTTCTGGCTCAGCCCTCCAATTCTTTGGTTAATCTAAGGACTTGTCACATGTTTCATATTTCCACATGCAGAATTCTCGTAGACAACTGCATTTTGAAAGTCACTGGTGACAGTTTCACAATCTGATATTGGCCATGACACTGCATAAAAAGTAGTGTCTTACTATTTGTAGTATGTGAATTCGATAGATTTCACATTGGCCATTTTTGTCTTGGTGTGATCTTTCCCTGTGAGTCACTGCTCCCTCTTGTTTATACAGTGCCAGTCTATTTACCTTAACCAACCTTTTCAATTCTTCTCTTGCCACCCTCACAAATGCGTTAACATGCATTCAATTATTGAAATAGGAAAACAAAAAGAGAAAGACAATAGGTTTTGACCATATTCCACCTCATATGGCTAAAATTCTGTAGTTTTTGCTGTTTTGATTTGTACACAGACAAAGATAACTTGAACAGACATCACAATTGGTATGTGTGTGCTATATGGTATTATAGCATGCTCTCTATTGCTTCATGCACACTTAACATGGTCCTACTAGCCTGACGATGTAGATGACTTGTCCTCAATTTCTTCCCACATTACAGCTTAAATTCCTTCTATAAATCCAAGATACGGATGACCTCCTTGATTTGTTATTTCTGGTACAATTAAGTTCCCTATTGTTAATTACTGCTTGTACCAATGTTGCTGCCTGTTCATTTGGCACTGCGACCATTTAGACAGGTTATGAAAAATGATTCATAATAACAAAACATCAATCCCAAAAAATTCAACCTCCTAAATCGCTTGTCACTTTTCAATGAGTTTGGGCTTGGCTACCATCGGACCTCTGCCATTGTAGCACCTTTGCACTTCCGTGCTGCATGTCTATCCTCCCTTTGGAACATGTCATGGACACGTTTTGTGAATGACGTTGAGGTGCTAGAGCTTCAGCACACAGACTACAGTTTCTTCTTTCGTAATCTATCGTTCTCCATTTTGGCGTTTGAGGTTTGGCTTTGTTTCCTCTTCATCCCTGTGCAGTTCTGAAGGCCAGCCCAAGTGTACCATGTGACGGGGTAACACGTAATGACCATCCCCAGGTCTGCAGGTATGGTTTCCACATACATGGTACAGGCCAGGTCCAGGGAGGGGTGGTAGTTTGAGCTGTAACCCTCCCAAATTGCCATTTAGTCCCTCTGTCAGAAGTTTGGGAGGTTTGATCCATCGCCTAATTAGTGTGAGATCCCCTCTGAGAAAGGGTCCCACAGCAGGAAGGAACATGCTATGCCTTTGGAGATAATGGCGGTCTTGGGGATTCTGTCACAATGAGCCAATTCCAATCTGTGTCTACTAAACGTAGTCCCTCTGTCAGAAGTTTGGGAGGTTTGATCCATTGCCTAATTAGTGTGAGATCCCCTCTGAGAAAGGGTCCCACAGCAGGAAGGAACATGCTATGCCTTTGGAGATGATGGCGGTCTTGGGGATTCTGTCACAATGAGCCAATTCCAATCTGTGTCTACTAAACGTAATGGGAATGAGGTGAAACATTCAGACTCTTCCAGCTTTCACATTGGTTCCTCATACAACATACTGGACATTGTCATTTCTTTGCTACAGGTAATCCACATATTATTCAGAAAGGTGTTGACAAAATTGCAGGCCCTGTGAAATCCTGCTCTCATTTATGTAATTGCACTTTGCTTTTGGAGACCAAGTGTGGTCCTCAAGCCCAACAACTGCTTGCAGCTTCACTCCTCCAAAGCTATCATGTTAGTGGTAAGGCCCATCGAATCCTGAATTCATGTGGTGGTATTTACACCAGGCTGCTCAATGCTCAGAATGAAGGACAAATCGAAATATACCTTTCTGATGAGTGTGTCACTGCAGTCTATTGGTTAATGAAACAGGTTGATGCAACCTTAGTCCGTACATACTCGCACTTTTGGTAGAGTAGTGCCTCTGTCAAACATAGACCAAGTTATGAAGTCATCAAAGTCCAACCACACATTTGAAGCCAGACGAGCTGTTACCACTGCTACTGTAACAACAACACTTCTGTCGCAACACAGCAAAATGTACTTGTGGTAGGGATGCTCATGAGTGATTGCCTGCCTTGTCCTCCCTCCTGCATAAATTTCACTGACGACCATGCAGTCTCATCCTGAGATGAGAAAGTCATGCATCAGATCTGAGTGAAGGCTTGCAAGTTGTTGGCTAGTTGAAAGCCTTGCATTTTACCATCCGGCACTTGCAGCACTGTTCTTGCTACACCTTGCTGCACAAAGGACATATCCAAGCAGACGTGACCTCAAATTCATCACTACAGCTGTAAAATTGCCCAGTGTAACAATAGTGTCACCTTCTCCTCTACCTGTGCAAGCCGCCAAATCTTTGCCTCTGGCAGCGAAATCACGTGCTACATAATAAGCAGGATGGAAAGGACAGAGGAAATGCTTCTGTGGAGGCTTCCTACTTCCTTCAAGCTAACAAACTTCTCAGCTTTCATCTACTGAATGCAAAGCTTGCAAGACACCAAAGGCAAACAGTCTTCTTCTTCACTGACTCACTGGTCCTCCTCAGTAGTCTCACTGAATAATACCCTCACCCACCCAACCTCAATTTTGCCAGTGCACGCTGCTAACCATTTGGATACTCCGGAATCTCCACACTGACTCTGATAGAATGCTGACACACACGTAGCTCACATAGAGCAGGACTCTACAGTGACTGTAGCTGCCAAGTGCCAGCCTTTGAAGATTCATTACTACAGGTGACAGAGGTGACGACGCGTCACTTCTTTACCTCTTCCCATTTCCCCACCGTTACTTCCCTTCAGTGGAACAGTCGCAGCACTAGATCCAACAAGGAGGGATTATGGCTACTCTTGCAATTGCAGTGTCCACTTGTTTTCTCCCTCCAGGAAACAAAATTGCCCTCACAACTGCTTCAAACCTCTTGGTATTCTTTCCAGTCCTCTTTCACCTTCCAACTGGGGATAGCATTCCATTTGAGGAGTCACACTGCTCATCTGCAATCACATTCATTGTCACTCTGTCTCACTGAACACCAGACTGAAGCTGTTGCAGTCATCACTTCATCTTTCCTGTTTCCATTGTCCACGTCTCTCCATCATTGTGTGTTACCAGTGCAGACATCCTTCAGCTTATTGGGCAACTTCCTCACTTTTTGCACTTCAATGTGCACCATCCCCTTTTGGGCTCTTCTGAATAAGATATTTGTAAAAATAGCAAAACCATCGTGAAGAGATAATAAACTTTTATCCACACCTTGTATTTGCGACTTACTGGCTGATTTTTTAACCTCTTTCTCGACCTTCATGCAGAAATTAGCAGTAGTACCTTCGTCAAAATGGATGGCTCTCACTGGTGTTGGGTCTCTCTTCTTTATTGGTACAGACTTTCCAGCATCAGCTGTCAAAACATTGCTCAGTATTTAGAGCGGTTTTCTTTGTTGTGTATCAGGCCACATAGCGACACAGGCTTTTCAGTCGTATCATCTGCTCTGCCTACACCCTTCAGAGCCTGTGCTGTATGTTGTCCATCCCTTAGTGAAACAGATCCAAGAAATCTTTCACTTGCTGAACCTTTATGGAGCCACTGTGATGCATTTGTGGGTCCCTGGTCACGGCAACCTGAGAGGAAATGAGGGAGCTGATACTGCTGCTGAGGCAGCTGTCCTCTTACCTTGGCCTGCTAGTTCTTCCATTCCCTCCGATCTTTGTGTTGTTGTCTGTCAGCAAATGGTGTCTCTTTGTGATTAATACAGGTCTTCCCTTCATGGAACAAGCTCCAGGGAATTAAACCTCTTAGTGGCTTGGCCAACTTCTTCCTCTTACCTTAAAGAAATGTCTTGGAATGCACACGCTGAGCTACAGAATTAGTCCTTTGCCAGCCACAAATGACACCATATTACTCCATAAGGAAGTTTAATAATCCCAAGCAATCTTGCCCTCAATTCCAATTGTAACAAGTCTTGCCATGCAACTAAGAACATCATTCCGGATAAGCACTGGTATATCAGCAAAATGAAGGCTGTGCCATTCACTCAAAACAAGGAAGCACTACTCATACACTGCAGACATTGTCCTACTGAACTGGCCTCCATCACTTGATTCCACATTTCTCTCCTTTGATTCCCATGACGCCAGCAGTACAGCTCAAGTTGGCAATAATTCACAGATGTGCCACTTGTCCTCATAACAGATATTCCATTGGAATACTGCTACCATCTGCAAACATGGTAAATTTGGTAAATTTGTACTAAACACCATTCACAATAGCTGGCAGATAATTATCAGAAATCAGAGGACAGACACAGGACAGAAGGCCTTTTTCCCCCCAAACCCTATCCCATTGCTATTACTAAAAGACTAACTTCATGGCCTGCAGTACCAGTTTCATATTGCTTATCTGACAGTGTCCAGGGTCAACAGAAATATTCCTTTTTAAAATGCAGGTAGTAATTACAAAAATACTGAAAATGGAACTGTTGTCAGAATGTAGTCAGTAAGAAGTATGATCTTGAATCAGCGGTTAAACATAAGAAGAACAGTATTCAGAAATGGCGTGCATGTCTTCAGCCAGTAGAGATAAAGATGTACAAAAAACACACACTATACTAATCCAGTGTTCCTTAATGAGAGCACTTAGCTGCTTCCAACAAAAACATTGATTATGAATTCAAACCTTCTCAAAATTCCTAATAGCAGACATTTAAAACACCATTTGCAAAGTAACAAAAGTTCAAAGAAACTGCAGTGTGTAAAACAACTCCAGATAATTTGAAGCTCAGTTATTAGAAGCAATAATAGCAATTAGAAACCCAATAGCAAACGATTTCCCTTAGTTTTTTTGTGGCCTTCCATAACATTTTCAAGGTTTGGCTGAGCTACAATAAATCCAGGTTTATGAAAACTATATTATCAGTGTCAGTTTGCTACACTTCACTTTCCTTTGAATTCTGTCACATGCTTTTGAAATTAAGACTTAAAGCAACATGTGTATTACATTCCTGCTTTGTGTCCTTTAGCCTTTTCACTATCCAAGGTTTTTATTGCATACTGTGCGCATTGAGAACATAGAAATAACTGTAATCCGATATGACTCTCGTTCCTGTCATGCTATTAAATAGGTTATATTAAGTACATGAAGATCAGAGCATATTTTTCTACTACGTATGTATGTCTACAAACTACTATTCCATGTGCAGCTACACAAGAATGTATTGTTTCTCCTGTGCTTTTTAATCTCTCTCTAGGAGAGCTTACATCACAAAGTTATAGGCTTTTTATGATACATTTTCCTGAAAATATATATTTGTGCACACTACTGCCATTCAGTTGTAAATTGTTTTCTTTGAAGCGAACAACTGTGCATATAGAAATATTACACGCTTGTAATATGATCTGAAATGCTGAGTGCCTGTTACTGTTGACATCCCACCTCTTGTCCTAAGCAGACTAATAAAAAGGTTGATGTATTGTTACATTACAAAGCAGTTAATTGTATGTGTTGTCTGGCAGTTTATTGTGATCGTGTATAAGCTTAGGGGTGGCCACTTGTTTAAGATTGATCGACCCACAGATTGCCACCTCTTCATAATATTAGACGTCATAAATAAGACATAGTAATACATTTATGTTCCTTGACATGATGTAATTATAATGGAACTAGCTATAGTGAGTGAGCTGCTTATGACATTGCAGTTTTGTGTGTTTACACAAGTCAGGGTTCGTACACTGCGTTTCTCGTTATGGCATATATATACGTCAAGAATATGTGCACCCTTTTTATTCAGTTTTCTTCAGTCTTTTTTTTTTACACAATACTGGTACTGTGAGGATGGGAAATGACTGAAAACAGTTGTAATAAAGTAACCTCTCACTACTCTCACCTGTCTGAGGAAAGAATTATTAGCTCAAGAAGCCATAGTTTCCTCATTTAAACATTTCTATTGACATTTTCACTGTTTTGATATGACTTGTTCACACTCGATTACAGTTGTATGAGATTTATTCAAAAGTTTGCGTAAAATACAATAGATTTCATGTAAGTTTACATTCTGATAACTAGAATTAGTAGTATAAATTTGCATTTGTCAAAGTAGTTACTGAAATCAGAATTTCTGTGCTTGGAGTCTCTTATCCAGAAGCACTCATCAAAATATTTTGTGTTCCAAAAATGTATCATTATTCACATTTGTAACTGTTAGTTGTTTAAATTTGGTCCCTTTGAAAGGAAGCATAAGTATTTCATATTGCAATTACTGAAGCTTCTACATTACTGTCGTTTCTTGCAATCATTGTAAAATGTCTGTGTCATTTAATTGAACTTCATGAAGCTCCCATTATTGCTAATATTTGCACCAATGTCATATTTTGTACTTCCAACATAGACATTACAGTATTTGGAGATTTACGAACTACAGGAAATAGTAAAGCACTGATGTGGAAACTGTATTCTATCCCTAATGTAACATCCAGTATTTAGGTTGCATGTTCCATAATATGAAAATTATTAAAATGATATTCCTCAGTCATTAGAAACTCTTACCCAGCTAGATGACATTCTTTGTTTGCATTTAGGATGTATATTATACCGTCAGCCACAGGGTCATATATTATAGATAGTCTTGTATGTTGTCTTTGTATCTTTGGCAGAAGTTAAAACAGCTAACTGGATCTTGACAAAATAATCTACTAGTAACATCAACATACAGAGTCATTTGTTGTTCGTCTGTCTGTCCGTTCTCAAGAATAGCTATACTATGGTAAACGATCCCTTTGCGATGTAAATAATTTAAGGTTCTAAGTCAATGTAGTCAAAAGATACGGCCACATATGTCACATATTTCGTTACTTGCAAACTCACTCGTCAAATCCTATTGATGAAATCAGAGCTCGACCCTGGGGCCTGGCGCTGTGCACGTATAGCGCAGAAACCGAGAGGTCGTTATCGTTTCTCGATCGGACCACCAATTTCTCATTCATCGTTTTAACCTAGTCTTCACATCTCAACGATGTGAGGAATCGTGAGGAACAACACGTGGTTCAGATTCCGCGTAAAAATATAGGTTGCCTTTACCCGGTTCGATAACGTAAGCAGGTTAGGGACACGGTAGTCGCTCTGGTGGCGTTGAATACGAAGACTTGTTTCACGCCTCTGAGCCACACTAAATTATTATTATTATTATTATTATTATTATCTATAAAAATAAGTAATTTGTACAGAAACCTCAGAGCGCCGTCATCCTCCTAGTTGTACTGTCGTTTTTGGCAAATTTTGCCCAGGTGGATTACATAGGTCAGTCCTCCTCAAATAATGTGCTGCATTACAAAAGGTCACAACGCCCTTACCTACTCAGTTATATGACACGAAATTTGGTTTAAAAACATAGGGTGAGAGTGTACTTGAGATCTGGTTTTTGCGTTTACACTCTGTCATTTTTGAATAGACCATGAACACATACATCAACACAGAATCACAGACGGAAAGTAACACTTCCAGCAAAAATTTCCGCATACTACCGTGTTGACAGAATGTGCAACTGATAGTTATGTGATTTCATTTCAAAGATTATAGAATCAAGTCAAATGCAAGTTTTGGTTGTCAATGCAAATAAAATGGGCTCTAAGCACTATGGGAGTTAACATCTGAGGTCATCAGTCCCCTAGAACTTAGAACTACTTTAACCTAACTAACGTAAAGACATGACACACCTCCATGCCCGAGACAGGATTCGAACCAGCGACCGTAGCAGCAGCGCGGTTCCGGACTGAAGCGCCTAGAACCGCTCGGCCACAATGCCGGTGGTTGTCAATGTAGATAATGAATATCGATGTGGACGAACAAGGTAATGAATGTGTCGAACAAGTAGCAATAAACCTACAGGGAATCAGAATTCTCTTTCAACGTGGAGCACACTTACTTACGACGCAAACTGGAACAAATGCTTGGTGTTTTGTATGAACATTCTCTGTGTGCTTAAGGTCTGGGTGGGATTCACACATCAGGCAACCATTTTTAACAAGTAAAAGACCCACTTCACCTGTGGTAAGGCCGGCTGAGCTGTGCCGTGTTGCACCGTGTTTCCATATCCACGTTAAACGCGACGACCGGTCGCTACATACTGGTGGAGTTGGATTGGGTTGTTTCGGGGAGAAGACCAGACAGCAAGGTCACCGATCTCATCGGATTAGGGAAGGATAGGGAAGGAAGTCGGCAGTGTCTTTTGACAGGAACCGTCCCAGCATTTGCCTGGAGCGATTTTGGAAAATCAAGAAAAATTAAATCAGGGTGGTCGGACGCAGGACTGAACCGTCGACCTCCCGAAAGCGAGTCCACTTTGCTGACCACTGCGCCATCTCGCTCCGTCTACTGGTGGAGAGTCGCTAATTGTTGGAGACGTAATAGAGGCTGATGTCACGCTACATAGCGATTCTGTTATCAGTAAGTTTCCTTATACGAGAGTTATTATAATTAATGAACGAATCGTCATGTAAGGTCGCAGGACGCTTATTTCTTACGGTGTTTGAACCTGAGATGTTGAAAATATTTGTCTGGGACTGAGATTCGAACTCTCATCCTTCCCTTCGCCAGGCTTCACCCCTTTCAGATGATTTAGTTCCAACGATTCAATGTTTCCCCTGGATTTCTGAGTTCTCAAAGTCTCTCCGAAAGGCGCATATCTGGGTTCGACAACTGGTCTGGCAAAAAGTTTCCATCACGACGTTTCAAGCTGCAGTACGCGCACACCAGCCTGCAGGTGACAATTATAGTTTTCAACGTCTCTCCGTGCCTTTCAACATTATTGATTGGTGCCGGTTTCGACTCGCAATCAGAACGATTCGTCATATTAATTTCATATACAATCATCGTCGCTTAGTTTGGTGAAAAAGTATTTCATAGTCAATGCCTCTTCGTGTGTAGTCGAAACGAAGACATTTGCAGGGCTCGACTTCCAATCAGCACACAGCTTTACGTCATGTTATTTCCAGTTCAAATACCTGTACATCTCACAACTGGTGAAATAAAATGTTTTTTAACATGTGTTCATGACTGTATAACACTAAAAGGTGTACTGGTTTCGAATCCCGGTAAATCAAAAGTTTTTCACCTCGGTATTTCAGTTTTAGTCGTCTTGCTAGTGTTGAAAAGATTTCAGATCTAATATTTGATTGTGCTCGATTAACAATTCAGTATCAACTGGGTTCGAATCCCAATCCCCCACAAACTTTATGCCATGTCATTTCAAATTCAATCCTGCACACACTTGTTACTTTTGACCTGAACCATGTTTAAAATTTTTCGTTGTTACTTAACATGAAGAAGAATTGCTGGATTGGAGACTTCAGTCCCATTCCAGTACAAAAATGTCCGTAATATAATTTCAAGTTGAATTTTGCTTTTTAAAATGTTATTTACTGTAATAAATTTGAGTTTGCAAGCGTAATGGCCGTGTCATGTCTAATAACGTGTTTTCTGTATTAATTTGTATGTGGATTGATACCCATTAAGGGCAGTTATTTTTTGAGGCCTCTTGTAATAACCATTTTAGTTAGTCAAACAACTGTATCCAAAAGACCACAGAGGGTATGCAAGACAGTTGCGTTATGGGGATTGCATATAAATCAGGCGAAACGCGATTTATGTCGTTCGGGTACTTTTGAGCATGACAGTACCACAATCCTTAATAAAGCACTTGTGTTTAAAAAGGTATATAATGTTTCTGATATTTATGTCTTGATATAGTCAGATGTTAAGCTCTTTAAACTATTTTGGACTTCTTCTGGCATAATGTCTACTGCGTTTCATACGTGGCATGTCTAATTTTCGTGCATGCACATTCGCAGAGTCGCTTCGCGTTAGAATAACTTACTATACAAACTGATTGTTTAGGTCACGATATTTATTTCGCCGTTAATCTGAAAATTCTGTTGTGATTATTTCCCTCGCAAAAAAATGTAGCACGTTCTTTTACGAACAAAGTTCACCTACACGGTTTCCCATCGTTAGCGAACTATGAAATAGTTCAAGGTAGAGTTACTTGTTACATGGCACAAATCTGAAATACGTATGTTTCTAAATCTTGCAGTGAGAAAAATTTGGGAATGTAGAGCATCAATTTCTCAGTTCAGATAAGTTTTGACTTCCAATTCTCTTACTGAGTTTCTACTGCACAAAGGGAAAATCTAATCTCATTACATAATTACTTGTTTACTATATATAGATCCTCCATTGGGATATTTCGAATCGATTATGAGGAATTTCGAATCCTTATTATGCTGTCTGCCAGACAGCAGAAAGCCGTTAACGGTCTGCGGTGACTTCAACATGGACTTACTAAAGGGTTCTGATAAAACATACACTCCTGGAAATTGAAATAAGAACACCGTGAATTCATTGTCCCAGGAAGGGGAAACTTTATTGACACATTCCTGGGGTCAGATACATCACATGATCACACTGACAGAACCACAGGCACAGACACAAGCAACAGAGCATGCACAATGTCGGCACTAGTACAGCGTATATCCACCTTTCGCAGCAATGCAGGCTGCTATTCTCCCATGGAGACGATCGTAGAGATGCCGGATGTGGTCATGTGGAACGGCTTGCCATGCCATTTCCACCTGGCGCCTCAGTTGGACCAGCGTTCGTGCTGGACGTGCAACCACGTGAGACGACGCTTCATCCAGTCCCAAACATGCTCAATGGGGGACAGATCCGGAGATCTTGCTGGCCAGGATAGTTGACTTACACCTTCTAGAGCACGTTGGGTGGCACGGGATACATGCGGACGTGCATTGTCCAGTTGGAACAGCAAGTTCCCTTGCCGGTCTAGGAATGGTAGAACGATGGGTTCGATGATGGTTTGGATGTACCGTCTACTATTCAGTGTCCCCTCGACGATCACCAGAGGTGTACGACCAGTGTAGGAGATCGCTCCCCTCACCATGATGCAGGGTGTTGGCCCTGTGTGCCTCGGTCGTATGCAGTCCTGATTGTGGCGCTCACCTGCACGGCGCCAAACACGCATACGACCATCATTGGCACGAAGGCAGAAGCGACTCTCATCGCTGAAGACGACACGTCTCCATTCGTCCCTCCATTCACGCCTGTCGCGACACCACTGGAGGCGGGCTGCACGATGTTGGGGCGTGAGCGGAAGACGGACTAACGGTGTGCGGGACCGTAGCCCAGCTTCATGGAGACGGTTGCGAATGGTCCTCGCCGATACCCCAGGAGCAACAGTGTCCCTAATTTGCTGTGAAGTGGCGGTGCGGTCCCCTACGGCACTGCGTAGGATCCAACGGTCTTTGCGTGCATCCGTGCTTCGCTGCGGTCTGGTCCCAGGTCGACGGGCACGTGCACCTTCCGCCGACCACTGGCGACAACATCGATGTACTGTGGAGACGTCACGCCTCACGTGTTGAACAATTCGGCGGTACGTCCACCCGGCCTCCCGCATGCCCACTATACGCCTTCGCTCAAAGTCCGTCAACTGCACATACGGTTCACGTCCACGCTGTCGCGGCATGCTACCAGTGTTAAAGACTGCGATGGAGCTCCGTATGCCACGGAAAACTGGCTGACACTGACGGGGGCGGTGCACAAATGCTGCGCAGCTAGCGCCATTCGACGGCCAACACCGCGGTTCCTGGTGTGTCCACTGTGCCGTGCGTGTGATCATTGCTTGTACAGCCCTCTCGCAGTGTGCGGAGCAAGTATGGTGGGTCTGACACACCGGTGTCAATGTGTTCTTTTTTTCCATTTCCAGGAATGTATGATGTGGAAACCATATTTGGTCTTACAGTGTGATCTCAGTGACTAATCTTCCAACATGGGTGGATAAAAGTAGCACCCCAACTAATGATATTTCCTTTGATGAAGCTGAATGCAAGAAAATAACTGTGCACTCACTAACAATGCTGTCTCTGATCATGGTGCACAGTCAGTTAGAATAAAAACGACAGTGCCTCTGCTCAGTGAAAATCCGAATAATTAATGATTGAAGAACAAATGTTTCTTAGAATGCTTTACGAAAAAAAAACATGGGATGAAATTTATAATGAACTAAATGCTAACACAAAATTTAATTTATTCTATGATAAATTCATATAACTGTTTGAAAATAGTTTAAGAAGACAGAGGGATTCATATTGACAATGTTTCCTTTGATGAAGCTCAAAGCCAGGTAATAGCTGCATAACTAATAATAAATTTTCTCTCAGTTCATGATGCACAGTTACTCAGGATAAATAAGACACTGCCTTACTGTATAAGACGTCTAAGTCGATACCAATTAGAGTAATTAATGACGCTAGGACAAATATTTTTGAGAATGGTTTACAAGCAATGACATGGGATAAAATTTATAACGAGCCAAATGTTGACTTAAAATTTAATTTATGGAACTATAAATTGATATCAGAATTAGAAGACAGCTTTCAACATAAGCAAATTAGAAAGAACATTAACAAGCGTATAAAACACATGGATCACTAGAGGAATTTAATCATTTTGTGAAAGGAAAATGGAAATATATACACTCCTGGAAATGGAAAAAGGAACACATTGACACCGGTGTGTCAGACCCACCATACTTGCTCCGCACACTGCGAGAGGGCTGTACAAGCAATGATCACACGCATGGCACAGCGGACACACCAGGAACAGCGGTGTTGGCCGTCGAATGGCGCCAGCTGCGCAGCATTTGTGCACCGCCCCCGTCAGTGTCAGCCAGTTTGCCGTGGCATACGGAGCTCCATCGCAGTCTTTAACACTAGTAGCATGCCGCGACAGCGTGGACGTGAACCTTATGTGCATTTGACGGACTTTGAGCGAGGGCGTATAGTGGGCATGCGGGAGGCCGGGTGGACGTACCGCCGAATTGCTCAACACGTGGGGCGTGAGGTCTCCACAGTACATCGATGTTGTCGTCAGTGGTCGGCGGAAGGTGCACGTGCCCGTCGACCTGGGACTGGGCCGCAGCGACGCACGGATGCACGCCAAGACTGTAGGATCCTACTCAGTTCCGTAGGGGACCGCACCGCCACTTCACAGCAAATTAGGGACACTGTTGCTCCTGGGGTATCGGCGAGGACCATTCGCAACCGTCTCCATGAAGCTGGGCTACGGTCCCGCACACCGTTAGTCCGTCTTCCGCTCACGCCCCAACATCGTGCTGCCCGCCTCCAGTGGTGTCGCGACAGGCGTGAATGGAGGGACGAATGGAGACGTGTCGTCTACAGCGATGTGAGTCGCTTCTGCCTTGGTGCCAATGATGGTCGTATGCGTGTTTGGCGCCGTGCAGGTGAGCTCCACAATCAGGACTGCATACGACTGAGGCACACAGGGCCAACACCCTGCATCATGGTGTGGGGAGCGATCTCCTATACTGGCCGTACACCTCTGGTGATCGTCGAGGGGACACTGAATAGTGCACGGTACATCCAAACCGTCATCGAATCCATCGTTCTACCATTCCTAGACCGGCAAGGGAACTTGCTGTTCCAACAGGACAATGCACGTCCGCATGTATCCCGTGTCACCAAACATGCTCTAGGAGGTGTAAGTCAACTACCCTGGCCAGCAAGATCTCCGGATCTGTCCCCCATTGAGCATGTTTGGGACTGGATGAAGCGTCGTCTCACGTGGTTGCACGTCCAGCACGAACGCTGGTCCAACTGAGGCGCCAGGTGGAAATGGCTTGGCAAGCCGTTCCACAGGATTACATCCAGCATCTCTACGATCGTCTCCATGGGAGAATAGCAGCCTGCATTGCTGCTAAAGGTGGATATACACTGTACTAGTGCCGACATTGTGCATGGTCTGTTTCCTGTGTCTATGTGCCTGTGGTTCTGTCAGTGTGATCATGTGATGTATCTGACCCCAGGAGTGTGTCAATAAAGTTTCCCCTTCCTGGGAGAATGCATTCACGGCGTTCTTATTTCAATTTCCAGGAGTGTATGTTGGGAAGAACAAGTAGAGATCCTGCAGTGATTGAACATTACAAAAGTTTTTCATAATAATCACATAGGGAGTCTCCCAATGCTCAATCTTACGTCTGCTATGGTTCCACATATATGTAAACGATTTTTGGTCTAATATACAGCAAGTGGAATTGGTTATTTTTGTGGATGACACTAGTATGGTAATCGTTCCAAGCATACATATCTTAACAAATGAGATGGTAAACAAGATTCTTAAAAGTATAATTGTTTTTCTGCTTACAGGCTTACCGTCTATTATAAAAAGACACATACTCAGTTTTGAACATCTAGGGATACTATATCAATGATCAGGGTAAGGCACATAGTGTGGAAATAATAAGTAGGGTGGAAACTTCAGTATTCTTAGGTGCCCAAACTAAAGTTAATTTAAACTGCAAAAGCACATTTCGTTGCTCCCGAAAAAACTTTGTCCATGTAAACACACTTAGAATCATTGTAAATTTAGGGAGAAACAAAACAGAAAGTTGACATTTACATGTATTTTCATTCAATAACCTCTATGGAATAATGTTCTGGTATAACTCATCATTAAGGAAGCAAGTCTTCATTGGTCAAAAATGTCGTGCAAGAATGATATATAGTGCTCACCCATAATCATCTTGTTGACATCTGTTTAAGGAGTTGGGCGTTCTGACTACTTCTTCACAGTATTTTTATTACCTCATGAAGTTGACTATAAATAATCCAGTTCAGTTCAAAAGGAACAAATTACAATACCAGAACAAAAATGACATTCATTATTCCACATTAAAGTTTAGTTATCACAAAAAAGTGTGCACAACATTGCAACTAAAATTTTTGGTAACTTACCCAGTGATTTCAAATTTTACTTAGTTGTCTAAGATTATATTACAAACTGAAAAAAGTTTCTAGAACGATAGTTTCTCTCCTCAATTATTATGGCCAATTGAGTCAATGATGAAGAGCTGGCAAATATTTTTCACGAAAATGTCCATTAACAACAGGAAATTATTCGTGACACATAACATGATTTGGTGGTATATTATGTCTTGCAGCAATATATCGTTGTCTGAAAGTGTAACATGGACCATAGAAATTCTTCAGATAGTGAGGATGGAAGCATGAAGGAGAATGTTAAAACGTGATGGAACCACAAAATGCAGATGATAATGTATTAGAGTAACTAAGAAGAAATTAGAAGGGCTGCCGTAAGATGACCAGAATTAGAGGGCGGAGGTGTAAAGAGTATATACGAAAATGGACTCTTTGCAGCAGTAATTCAGTATGATGTTTGAAATAATCACCCACATTAGAACAGGAAGATATGTAAAAGATAACGAAATCAGTTGCTGGACAGTTGTCAGTTGAGTGAAACACACAAGACAACGTATTCTCAGGAGCTCCTCACACTACAAATTTCGCTTTCAGTAATTTTCTATACTGTTTGTTTCTATGAAAATGAGGTTAGCAAACGCAAGAGATGAAATATAAGTTCTTTGTAAAATTAGGTTGAAGAGAATATTTGAGACTCCTAGTAATTAGAAAAAACTCACGTGTATGCATTTTTTGTGTTAAACGAATAATGACCTTGAGCAGCTGGTGGGCAAATTTCTTATCCTGAACATTGTCAGCTAACAAATTTTCGCACATAATCCGCTCAATGGAATAGTTATGCATCATTGACATCTGACATTCCTATTTATACAGGGTGTTACAAAAGGTACGGTCAAACTTTCACGAAACATTCATCACACACAAAGAAAGATGATATATTATGTGGACATGTGTCCGGAAACGCTTACCTTTCATGTTAGAGCTCATTTTATTTCTTCTCTCCAACTCACATTAATCGTGGAATAGAAACACACAGCAACAGAACGTACCAGCGTGACTTCAAACACTTTGTTACAGGAAATGTTCAAAATGTCCTCCGTTACCGAGGATACATGCATCCACCCTCCGTCGCATCGAATCCCTGATGCGCTGATGCAATCCTGGAGAATGGCGTATTGTATCACAGCCGTCCACAATACGAGCACGAAGAGTCTCTACGTTTGGTACCGGGGTTGCGTAGACAAGGGCTTTCAAATGCCCCCATAAATGAAAGTCAAGAGGGTTGAGGTCAGGAGAGCGTGGAGGCCATGGAATTGGTCAGCCTCTACCAATGCATCGGTCACCGAATCTGTTGTTGAGAAGCGCACAAACACTTCGACTAAAATGTGCAGGACGCCGTGCGGGTTTGGGGGTTAGAATAGGTCCGCGGTATTCCTGCCTGTCCTAAGAGGCGACTAAAAGGAGTCTCAAACTTTTGGGCCTTATATGATGGTCCCCTGTTGGGTTTGACCTCCATCTCTCAAAATTTTCCGAAGAGCGAGCCGATTGGGGAAGGGCGCTTTACTTGGTGCATTGTGTCCATCTTGCGATCAGACCGTTCGCTTGCTTATACACTGTTGAATTGCAGTCCTCTCCACTCTCCATCTCTTGGGCATGACTCTGTTTCTCCGTGCAGATTACACCTTGCACTGTGCAGTGCCTGTTTCTGCACCGACGGCGACCATGGACCACATGTTACCTAACATCCAGCACGGTAGCCAGGCTGTTGTGGTGGGGCCGCCATGTACCCTATTGATTGTAGCCCCCTGACTACACAGGGATCGCTCTACTGATGCCTGCGCCGTTAACTACCCACGTATGCCAAGGAGTAGATGCCTATCCTGCTGGGGTATCGGGACTCCCGGCAACAGCCATCCTGCCAGGTGGCTTTTGCCGTGGCTGGGTGGCACCTGTGGGGAGGGCCCTTGGTCGGAGTAGGTGGCATCAGGGCGGATGACCCGCAATGAAGCGTGGTACATCGTCTCTCGCTGGTGGCCAGCCGCCAGCAGTCTCTAAGCGTTCTCGGGCTCAGTTTAACGCTCAGAAGTACGATCCGAAAACGTTTCCCTCCCTGGCCACAGTGTGGGAGAAACGTATGTCTCAGGATGGCAGTAGCAGTTATTCGCCCCGCTTCTTAGTTTGTATGAGGGCTGATGGGGAGTCTTTGCTCTCCACAAAGCCTCAATTCTTCGTCAAGCATTTAGAGGACAAGTTTGGGGAGGTGGAGGGCTTGTCAAAATGCGCTCTGGGTCAGTCCTGATATAAACGGCATCCTCTGCCCAGTCACGATGGTTACTCGCTTGTGAGAAGTTGGGGGATGTTGCCGTTATGTTCACACCCCATAAGAGTTTAAATATGGTCCAGGGAGTTATTTAACATAGGGATCTTCTTTTGCAGTCTGATGAAGAGCTGCGCGCCAATTTAGAGCGCCGAGGTGTACATTTCGTCCGGCACGTTCATCGGGGTCTGAAGGAAAATCAGATTGCTACCGGTGCCTTCATCTTGGCCTTAGAAGGGGATACATTACCGGAAAAGGTCAAGGTGATGGTCTACCGATGTGACGTTAAGCCCTATATCCCTCCCCCGATGCGGTTCTTTAAGTGCTGGAAGTTCGGCCATATGTCTTCTTGCTGCACTTCCAGCCTCACATGTCGAGATTGTGGACGGCCATCACATCCCAATACACCATCTGCCCCGCCTCCCATCTGTGTCAACTGCGGGGAGCACCATTCACCTTGCTCGCCAGACTGCCGAATTTTCCAGAAAGAGCGTAAAATCATGGAATACAAGACCCTGGGCAGACTAACCTATACTGAGGCCAAAAGGAAATACGACCGACTCCATCCTGTGAGAATGACATCTTCCTACACTGCTGCTACAACACCTGTGCTAGCCCTGTCTGTTTCTCCAATTGCGGCTGGATCGACGAGTAGTACAACTCCTCCTGCCCCCTCGCCAGTGGGGGCTCTACCCACCGGGTTGCTCCTGCGCCACCTACCTCAGGAGAAACACCATCCCACCCATCGGGGATGTCCATCCCCACTTCTAAGCCAGAGAAGTGTCCAACTTCTTCGGCTTCTCACGCTTGCAAGGGGTCCCTTGGGGGTCCCTCCCTTTCCAGGTTTCCGCCAGCGAGAAGGCTGACGACTGACAGTGGCGTAAGTGCCCGCAATCCGCTGGTCGTAGGGCTTCACGGTCCTCCTCCGTCCTGGAGACTGAATCGGTGAAGCCCTCCCAGCCGGTGCGACCCAAGGAACGGCGTGAGATATCCAAGAAGAGCTCTCAGCCCAAGGAACTCGTGGTGGCAGCCATCCCACCGCAACCTTCCAGCTCTGCGTCTGAGGATGAGGTGGAGATTCTGGCGTCCCCTGAGGACCTCAATCTCGCCGGTCCATCAGACGCCATGGAAAGCACTATCACAGGTGCTAAATCGGAGGCAGCAGGTGACCCAGTGGCGTAATCTCCCTTCCCAGTCCCGTCACGCCTTTCTCAGCCATGGACACACCATCCTCCAGTGGAACTGCGGTTTCTTCCACCATCTAGCTGAGCTCCGCCAACTTACCAGCCTTCACCCTTTCCTCTGCATTGCTCTGCAGGGAACTTGGTTTCCGGCAATGCGAACCCCCGCCCTCCATGGCTACCAGGGTTATTATAAGAACTGGGCAGCTTATGAAAGGGTGTCTGGTGGCGTCTGCATATATGTCCTGAACTCTCTTCACAGCGGGTCTGTACCTCTCCAAACACTTTTAGATGCTGTCGCTATTCGGGTGTGGACGCCAAAGGCTGTTACCGTCAGCAATCTTTACCTTCCACTGGATGGTGATCTCGTGCAGCATGTCCTGGCTGCTCGGATAGCCCAATTGCCGCCACCTTTCTTGTTACTGGGCGACTTTAACGCCCATACCCATCTGTGAGGTTGGTCAGTGGCAACAGGTCGAGGCGCCATCGTTGAGCATTTATTGGCGCAGCTTGATCTCTCGATATTAAATGATGGTGCCTTCACACACTTCAGTGTGGCGCATGGCACATACCCCGACAAAGACCTTTCGATCTGTAGCCCTAGCCTCTTACCGTCTGTCCAATGGAGAGTGCATGACGACCTTTGTGGTAGTGACCAGTTTCCGATCTTTCTGTCACTACCACAGCGTCAGTCTTCTGGGCGCCCTAGCAGATGGGCTGTGAATAAGGCTGACTGGGACTTGTTCTCCTCCACTGCCGCTATTGAGCCTCTCTCTAACGATGACAGTAATGCAGTGGTTCAATCGGTCACCACCGGCATCGTTACTGCCGCCGAATCTGCCATTCCCCGTTCTTCTGGGTACCCTCGGCTGCGGACTGTGCCTTGGTGGTCGCCTGAGATCGCTGAAGCGATTAAAGCTCGCCGGCGGGCGCTCCAGCTTTACAAGCGACATTCCTCAATCGAACTCCTTATCGCCTTCAAACGGCTGCGTGCGCGAGCCCGCCGCATTATCCGCCAACACAAGCAGGAGTGCTGGGAGCTGTGTGTGTCCACCATTGGCCTCAATGTCACTCCATCGCAGGTCTGGGTCAAGATTCGCCGCCCCTATGGCTATCGGACCCCTGTCAGCGTCCCTGCGCTCTCACCGAATGGAGCAGTTTGTACTGACTCCGACGTCATTGCAAACCGCTTGGCAGAGCTCTTTGCTCTGAATTCCGCTTCTGCCAACTACCCCTTGGGCTTCCGCTCCATTAAAGAGCGGATAGAATGTCGGAGTCTTTCTTTTCGCACCCAGCATCCTGAATTGTACAATGTTCCATTCAGTGAGTGGGAATTCCGCAGTGACCTCGCCGCTTGTCCTGATACCGCTCCTGGCCCAGATAGCATCCACTCTCAGATGCTGAAACATCTTTCAGTGGACTGCCAGCGACACCTCCTCGACCTTTACAACTGCATTTGGGTCGAGTGTGAGTTTCTGTCGCAATGGCGGGAAAGCCTTGTTGTCCCCATTCTGAAACCGGGGAAGAACCCTTTGGAGGTGGACAGCTACCGTCCCATTAGCCTCACCAACGTTCTTTGCAAGTTTCTTGAACGGATGGTGAGCCGGCGCTTGAATTGGATACTGGAGTCTCGTGGCCTTCTGGCTCCGTCTCAGGGTGGGTTCCGTAAAGGCCGCTCCACCACCGACAATCTGGTGAGCCTAGAGTCGGCCATCCGTACTGCCTTTGCCCGCCATCAGCATCTGGTCGCTGTCTTTTTCGACATGAGGAAGGCGTATGATACGACATGGCGTAATCACATCCTTTCTACGCTTTATGGATGGGGCCTTCGGGTCCCTCTGCCGATCTATACCCGTAATTTTCTGTTATATCGTACTTTCCGCGTGCACGTCGCGGCCTCATGTAGTTCCTCCGAAGTCCAGAAGAACGGTGTGCAACAGGGTTCTGTTCTAAGTGTCTGTCTGTTTTTAATAGCCATTAACGGGCTCGCTGCGGCCGTGGGAAATTCTGTCTCCGCTTCCCTGTATGCTGTCGACTTCTGCCTTTACTACAGCTCTATTGGCATTGCAGTTGCTGAACGTCAGCTACAGGGCGCAATCCGCAAGGCGCAGTCTTGGGCTGTAGCGCACGGTTTTCAGTTTTCGGCAGCCAAGACCTGCGTCATGCATTTCTGCCGGCGACGCACTGTTCACCCAGAGCCGCGGTTTTATCTCGACGGCGAGCTTCTTACAGTGGTGGAGTTACATATGTTTTTGGGGTGGTTTTTGATGCCCGGTTGACTTGGCTGCAGCTTAAACAGGCGTGTTGGCGGCATGTAAATGCTCTGCGATGCCTGAGCCACACCAGGTGGGGCGCCGACCGATCTACTCTCCTACGGCTTTACCAGGCGTTAATCCAGTCCCGTCTGAACTATGGGAGTCTGGCTAATGGCTCAGCATCCCCATCTGCGCTGCGGGTGCTGGACCCAATCCTCCACAACGCGATACGCCTTGCCACTTGTGCCTTCCGGACCAGTCCTGTGGACGGCATACTTGTGGAGGCAGGTGTCCCTCCACTGCGGATACGACGCCAACAATTACTGGCTGCTTATGCTGCCCTTGTTTTTAGCTTGCCCGAGCATCCAAATTATCGTGTCCTGTTCCCGCAGTCCCTCGTCCATCTGCCAGAACGTCGGCCCAGGTCGGGTTGTCCGATCGCCGTACGCGTCAAACAGCTTCTCTACGGGCTTGGATGTTTCCCTGTACCACCTCCTTTCCGGGCCCCTCTGCGTACACCCCCATGCCTTCGGCTCGACTTGGCACAGGGCCCAAAGGACTCAGTTTCTCCGGTGGCCTTCCGACGCCGCTTTTATTCCATCCTGGACACGTATCAGGGCTCTGGCGTTGTCTATTCCGACGGTTCGATGGTTCCTGGTCGTGTCGGTTATGCACTAACTCTAGGGGACCATTCTGAACAACGTTCGTTGCCGGCTGGCTGCAGTGTTTACACTGCTGAGCTGGTCACCATCTTTAGCTCCCTAGAGTATATCCGCTCCTGCTCAGATGAATCCTTCATTATCTGTAGCGATTCCCTGAGCGGTTTACGAGCTCTCGACCAGTGTTTCCCTCGTTCTCGTCTGGTGATGGCTATCCAGGAGTCCCTGCATACTCTTACCCGTTGCGGCAGATATGTGGTCTTTGTTTGGACCCCGGGTCATGTTGGGATACCCAGAAATAAAACTGTTGACCGCCTGGCGAAAGAGGCCACTAGTGCACCATCTCTGGAGATTGGCCTCCCGGCGACTGATTTGCGGGCACTATTACGCCGCAAAGTTTTCGATTTATGGGACACTGATTGGCGCAACATGCCCGTGCCTAACAAACTCCGCCGTATCGAGGAGACGACTACTGTGTGGCGGTCATCCATGCGAGCTAACTGCAGGGAATCAGTCGTCCTTTGTCGGCTCCGCATTGGCCACACCTAACTGACGAACACTTATTTACTGTGTTGTCAAGATCCCCCTCTCTCTCGTTGTGGGGCGTCCTTGACGGTGGTCCATATTCTGTTTTAGTGCGCCCTTTTATCTGTGCTCAGGCAGACTTTTGCGCTGCCTGATACGCTCTCTGCGCTTTTATCTGACGACTCTTCCATAGCGGACGTAGTTCTGCGTTTTATTCGGGCAGGGAGATTTTATCGCTTAATGTAAGTGTGTGAGTTTTTGTGTTGATTCTGGCCTATGGCCTACGATTTGTCTGATTTTTTTTCATGTCTTTCTCGATGGTTGGCTTTTCCGTTTTTGTTTGTATGGTCGGCCAACCACCGTCATACTCTGTGTGATTTTAGTTCGTCTTGTCTGGTCTTTGTCTACGTTTCTCTTGTTCTGTGTCGTCTGTCTTATCGTCTGTCTTATCGTCCGTTGATCGTTTTATTCTCAGTGGGTGTTTTTAGTATTTGGAAAAAGGGACCGATGACGGTAGCAGTCTGGTCCCTTTAACCCCCACAAACCAACCAACCAAAATGTGCAGGACCTTCATCGTGCATGAACCACATGTTGTGTCACACTTGTAAAGGCACATGTTCTAGCAGCACAGGTAGTATCCTGTATGAAATCATGATTACGTGCTCCATTGAGCGTAGGTGGAAGAACATGGGGCCAAATGAAGACATCACCAACAATGCCTTCCCCAAACGTTCACAGAAAATCTGTGTTGATGACGTGATTGCACAACTGCGTGCGGATTCTCGTCAGGCCACACATGTCGATTGTGAAAATTTACAATTTGATCACGTTGGAATGAAGCCTCATACGTAAAGAGAACATTTGCACTGAAATGAGGACTGACACATTGTTGGATGAACCATTCGCAGAAGTGTACCTGTGGATGCCAATCAGCTGCTGATACATGGTACAGAAACAACTGGTTCTCCCGTAGCTTTCTCCATACAGTGACGTGGTCAATGCCTTGTACAGCAACAACTTCTCTCACATTGAAATTAGGGTTATCGTCAACTGCACGAAGAACAGCCTCGTCCATTGCACGTGTCCTCGTCGTTCTAGGTCTTCCCCAGTCGCGAGTCATAGGCTGGAATGTTTCGTGCTCCCTAAGACGCCGATCAATCGCTTCGAACGTCTTCCTGTCGGGACCCCTTCGTTCTGGAAATCTGTCTCGATACAAACGTACCGCGCCACGGCTTTTGCCCCGTGCTAATCCATACATCAAATGGGCATCTGCCAACTCCGCATTTGTAAACATTGCACTGACTGCAAAACCACGTTCGTGATGAACACTAACCTGTTGATGCTACGTACTGACGTGCTTGATGCTAGTACTGTAGAGGAATGAGTCGCATGTCAACACAAGCACCGAAGTCAACTTTACCCTCCTTCAATTGGGCCAACTGGCGGTGAATCGATGAGGTACGGTACACACGGATGGAACTAAAATGAGCTCTAACATGGAAATTGAGCGTTTCCGGACACATGTCCACATAACATATTTTCTTTATATGTGTCTGCGGAATGTTTCCTGAAAGTTTGGCCGTACCTTTTTGTAACACCCTGTATAGGTTCTATGTGTATCTATAAACGTTTATAGCTTCTACGAAATTTGGAAGGTATCAGTGTATGAAAAATATGATGAACAATCAAAGATTATTTCCAAATGAAGAAAGTGAAATAGCAGAAGACCTTCTAAAACAATGGCTTAGAGGCATTTCGGAACTAGCGAGGAGGCGCAGTGGTTAGCACAATGGACTCGCTTTCGGGAGGACGACGGTTCAAATTCTGATTTAGGTTTTCTGTGATTTCCCTAAATCGCTTCAGGCAAATGCCAGGATGGTTCCCTTGAAAGGGCACGGCCGGCTCCCTTCCCTAAGCCGACGAGACCGGTGGCCTCGCTGTCTGGTCCCCTCCCCAAATCAACCAACCAACAGAGACATCGGAAGAATCATATTGGAATACAGTTTTGTTATCGATTTGTAGACATATTAGATTTATTCTCTTTATGACTCCTTTCCTCTGTCTTCTTTATCTTCGTGGATGCATATTTATTTTTTCCTCGACACTTGGACGATAGTATACATATGAACGGCGGCTTTCGTCAACGAATTAGACTATCACATGTGGCGATAAAATTGGGAAGTTGTAAGGCTGCAAGTATATGTCTTGGTGGGATTGTTAGAAAAATACGAAGCAGGATCCGCTTTGTACTTCGTACCTTGTATTTTAGATCGATAACCTATGTCTGGGGAATAAATAAATTACTGTAGTTATTGAGTCTGTCTAGTCTTGCTGTTCGTTGAGTGCAATAATGATTTCTTCAGATTTACTTACCTCATTAGTAACCTCAACAAGGGTATGTCAGTATAATACTCAGTATGTGATTAGTTCACGTTGTTTGATCATAATAAACAAAGATCTGAACCGATTTGTAGCACCTATCACGTCAGTTGACCGGCATAAATATTGCCTCCTCTCGCTCTCAGAGAAAACGATATGGCCTACAAATTATTGCGAGATTACGTAGCTAAGGTCTTAAGCTTTAAAATCATCTAAGATTATTGTATGCATCATTTATAGTTTACTAGTTACTGTCGATCATGGACAATATAACGTTTATAACCCAAACTTTTTCGAACATGCCTAAGGGCCTCGAACACGTGTAGCCACTCGCTAAGTAAGCCTTCTCAGTGTTTGTGTGCTTTCTTAACTGCGCCCTCAGAGCTTCGGCGCAAAACAAATCTGGAGCTGCATTTTGTGGAGGGCCGGTGCTTTCCCAGAAGTGACCTCCTGCTGCGAGGCTAGGGGTGGCGGCAGCCCGCCTTTGTTTGTTTGACGTTATATAAGACGTCACTCAGCGGTAGGGTGACGGGAGGGCGACGCCAGTTGTCTGCAGTAACCACATTAGCAATCTGCAGACAAACATGACACTTTGTCCTGTCGTCGTCCTTGTGCCTCCACAAACATTCCCTGGCCGCGGTTGTGTGTTTCGGACAACATAAAGAAGAGGTTCAGTCACCGAAGTAAAGGAACAGCACATATGTTAACTGCTTCTTGGAGTGAAAACTTTACAGTTCTCTGTTAATACATCGAAAGCGGAGTCATATGCCCTCCTGTAAAATTGCTGAAGGGAATGAAAACTGAACATCAATTAAGTTTGTCTGTGTTTTGAGGACGTTGGTGTAAGAGAAATCGTTACCCCTGTTCATAGATTTGAATCCACTTCTGTCATTTACGAACACAGGGATTTCTAACGTGGTGAAGCCCTCTATTGGTGATTAAGTAGTTACACCAACGGAATAGAGTCTCAGTTGGACAATGATATGAATCTTTATTAAAGGTATTTTGGGATGATAGTGCTGAAATAATAATCTACTGTCAGAGATATTTCGAATCTTCGAATAAATTTTTACTTTGTTATTTACATTTCTAGTGGTGATCATGTCATCTGGTTGCACTACCATTCCCTGTTACTGAATAACCCACTTGCGTTATTCATTTGCGTGTATAAAAGAAAACGAAGAATGCTCAGAATGCTCACATGTGCATTTCACCAAGTGTCGTGTAGGTTGCACATATATCAGAAATTTTGTGATGACTAAATCTTATACAAATGGTCCGCCCCCGGTAGCTGATTCAGTCTGCTTTCCGCAGCGCTGTGGCGAGGACGTCTTGTTTACGTCCCGTCCGCGCGGTCGCGAGTGCTCGTAGTTGTTTACTACTGCGTTGTCGCTAGTTTAGCGTCCATGACTACCGACGGAACATGGCACATTCATACAGACAAACCACCATCAAGATCAGTTTTCAACCCGATAATGCACGACCGCGAGCTTTTGAAGTGGAACGTTTCCTTCATGACGACGTTAAAATTGACCCGCGAGACGTAATTGGTATCCATCTCTCTATCACGAGCAGTGTTGTCTACGTCAAGCTAGTAAGTGACGAGGTGTGCAACAGAATCGTGAGCGCACATGCCAACGGTCTGAAATTCAAACATTCTGATGGCCATATTCGGGCGGTCTCTATCGATCACGCTGGGCTTGGCCTACGTACGATACGCGTCTTCGAACTCCCTTTTGAAGTACCACTGGACGTAGTCACCGCGGCTTTCCAGCCCAACGGCAGAGTAATCAGCCATATGGCCGAAAAATGGACCACCTTTACAACGTACCCCGTTCTTAACGGGGTACGACAGATTAAAATTGAATTGACCAAACATGTTCCGTCATATCTGTCATCGGCGGATGTAGGGCGATCATTATGTATGACGGTCAGCCACGCACTTGCTCTGGTTGTGGCCAAGTAGGGCACGTCCGTTCGGATTGACTCCGACGACGGCTTACTCAAATCCCGACAGGTGAATCTATGACTCCTTCTACGGTGACGACCCTTCCTCTCAATTACGCCGAAGTTACACGGGCAGCAACCTTTACCGCTGCTGACGACATTAGTCCGATAACCGCCCTCGATGGAGAGAACATAATGGCTTCTGCAGTACAGGATCCGGCACCCCCACCTGAAGATAATCACCGACCGACCTTGCAAGAAGGCGTAGATGCCAGGATGGACATTGACCCACGGGTTGTGCCGACAGCAGCTTTTCTTCCAGACACCGGAGCAGCTGAAGAAACCTACCCACATTCAGATACTGAAGCACACGTCCGTAAACAGCGTTCCCCGCGAAAACACAAGAGACGGCGGCGTGCTCCATCGGACGAGTGTTTGCAGCAATCGTCTGCCATGGACTGTGGAAATTCCGACGACGGTACCGGCGGTACAGAGGCCGCTGTAACTTTAAACTCAACAGATCGCCGTGGTGACGGCTTCAGCCCCTCCGACCCCACAGAACAGCAGGATCACAAGCAGACAGCCGCTGCCGATTCCCAGCCAGAAGAGCCGATGGAGTCAGCGCCGAGTGCCACAGCAGCCACTAACAGCCACCAACAGCCGATGGTATTTCATGGCGACTGGGCAGACGACTGTGAGGCACACTCCTTGCCCATCGTGTCGGACGACACGGGGGGAAATTTATCCCACCAGTGCTGACGCTTTCCCGCCATTAGGTAGAGTGACGAGACAGCCTTACAGGGGTACTGATGGCCAACACAGATGCTGTGGATAGACCTCAAACTTATCGCATTGCAAATATAAACATCAACACTATACGGACGCGCGCTAAGTTATCATTGCTTCAGGATATGTTGAACTCGGCTTCCATCGACATAGCCCTCCTCCAGGAAGTGTACGTCGACGACTTCCCAGACATGTACGGTTACGATGCTTGCGTCTCTCCAGCTTCCCCAAAAGGCAGCGGTGTCGCTGTACTTCTTCGGGAAGGGGTAGTGGCAGACGATATCCTGTTTCTGCCTGGGGCAAGAGGAACGGCACTCACAGTACTGGGTGTCCGCCTTATCAATATCTACGCACCTTCCGGGACGGACAAACGTCGCGAACGTTCACGATTCTTTGCGGAAGACGTCGCCCCGCTCTTCCAAGGCCCCCACGTCCATCTGTCGTTTGGAGGTGACTAAAATTGCGTACTGGCGCCCAGAGACCAACTCCCACGACATAATCCTTGCCCGGAACTGGAGACGCTAATTCGAGACCTGCAGATGGTGGACACTTGGGAACATCTTCACAGCCACCGACCGGGATTCACGCACTTCACGAGTCACTCTTCCAGTCGTATCGACAGGATTTATGTCTGACGCTCTCTCGCCGCTGGAACACAAGATGCGGAACTGTGGCCTGCAGCATTCTCGGACCACTCAGCTTACATTTGTGCCGTCACCCTGCGGCGGCAACAAGTGTGGAGAAGCCGCAGCCCGTGGAAATTAAACATCGCTCACCTGTCGTACCCGGATTGCCGCCAAGCCGTTGAGGATACGTGGCATTCGTGTGAAAATCCCCTCCGTGCATATCCCACAACGATCCGCTGGTGGTTGGACTGCGCCATACCGTCACTGAGGCGAACGTTGATAACCTACGATCGCGACCACGCTACTTGGCGAAGACATACACTCGACTTTTACTTCCGGGTCCAGCGCGACTGCGATACTATGGCGCCGTCTCCGGAACGACAAACGGCGGTCCACCGTGCCAAGGCTCATATTCTCGTTCATATGCGACGCCACCTAGGGGGGGTAGTCATCCGCTCGAGGACGTAGGATCGGATGTCTAGCGAACGCCCGTCAATGTTCCACGTCCTTCGTGAACGTAAACGACGCCAACGAGCGCTGATACGCTTCATCGACACGGAGGACGGTCATCGCCTCACCACGCAACAAGACATAAACACAGCGTTCTACAATCATTAATCCCAGCTCAATTCCGCACAGACCCCTGATCCGACAGCACTGGAGGACGTCTCTCAGACGATTTACGGCACCGTCACCCCGGTAATAGAAGCGGCCTTGATGGAAGAAATTACAGAAGAAGAAGTGATCAACGCCATTAGAAAAGGGGCTGTCAACAAGTCTCCGGGTCCTGATGGGCTCCCCTTGGAATTTTACCGGACTTTTCAATATTTATTAGCCTCCCGATGGACGGACATCTGTCGCGAACTACTATCCCCTTACGTGCCGCTCCCTGCGGCCCTTGTGGAAGGGATGATTATTCCTATTCACAAACCGTCCGGTGGCTCACGACTGCAGGACTACCGCCCGTTGACGCTATTGAACTGCGACTTTAAGATCTTTTCTCGACTGTTGGCGGCGCGGATACGCCAGACGCTACGCAATGTTATCTCACCCGATCAGACGTCATTGGGAGGCGACAATAATATTCAAACGGCACTCAGCGAATATCGTGACTTGATCTCACTGGCGAGGGCATGTAGTCTGAAGGGTGCACTGGCGACCATCGATTTTAGTCAAGCTTTCGACCACAACTATTTCGAAGCGGTCCTCCAACATATGCGGTACCCACAGCCATTCGTCACTGTCGTCATGCGACTACTCCGCGGCGCGACGTCCAAGGTGATAGTCAACGGCCGACCTACGCAGCCCCTCACCATTTCTCATCGATACGCCAAAGCTGCCCTCTGTCCACTTATACTTTACGCTGTGGCCACAGAACCTCTCCTCTGCGGCCTGCGCCAACGACTAACGGGTATGACGTTACGAGGCCACACTTTCCGATGTAAAGCGTACGCTGACGACCTGGTGATTGTCATCCGCAACGGTGACGACACCGCTAGCGCACTAACTTGGATAGCGAAATATGGCATGGCCACTGGTAGTCGTATCAACGTCGCAAAATTGGTGGCGATGAACATCGGGGTCGGATTGTCTGAGAACAGTGTCACCCCCTTACAGCTCAGTGATAGTTTGAAATGTCGCGGCATTGATTTTACAGACGATATACGACGGACCGCTGCTCACAACTTTCGAAGGCTTTTACGAAATGTTCGGACTGGAATTGCCAACAACCGCCTACGAGCCCTGGATATCGTCCAACGGACCCAGTATGTCAACACACATTTAGCGTCACGCATTCCGCACTACGCCCAGATATTACCTATACCGGTGATGTTAGCTCGCCGTATACTTGCGGCTTTTGGGTCCTTCGTGAGTTCTGGAATGCTTTTCAAGATCAAATATGAGACTCTCACCCTTCCCCCGGATCGGGGAGGGCTTGGCCTTTATCACGTTTATGACAAAGCGGTCGCCCTATTTGTCAGCACATTAGTCAAACTATGGCACCGCCGTCCGGACAGTCTGACCAGTTTGTTAATAGAAGAACTAGCACCGCCCTCCCTGTTGCCGCCTGTGCCAATACACCACGTCCCCTCTTCGCTCTTCTACATCGGTGTCTTTTACCTCGAACTCAGTTACGTTCGACTTGCCTTACCAGCGACTCAACTGGCGACGGCAAAGACTCTTTGTAGGGTCCTGCAACGTGGACGACCCGATAACGTCGTGGAGAGGAAGCACCCAAACGTCAACTAGCGAGTAGTGTTGAGGACAATTCACCACGTAACACTAGACACTGACGTCACGGCGATGTGGTATATCACTATCAACGGTAAGCAGGTGACCAGATCAAGGCTTCATGCGATCCACATGGTAGACTCACCCATGTGCACGAGCTGTGGCGTTCAAGACAACGATGAACACCGTCTCAGCTGTGGCGAGTCTACAGCAGTGTGGCACTTAGTGAGGCAAATGTCAGCATACTTCCTTCGGGTAACGCCGCATCATATCGACCCCAAGACTATCTTATACCCGGATGAAACGTATTACCCACGCACTAAAACTAATGCAACGACGTGGCTTCGTGGACATGCAGTGCACTATTTGTTTCAAGACGGCACTAAGGACACTTTAGACTTTTGGAACTATTTGCAGGAACGGCATTGCAAGATCCTCCGTAACCCAAAGTATCGACAATATTTTTCCAATTTTTTGTGGAGTGCGTTCCACGACCCTCCAGGTAGCTGGAACATCACGGGTAAGAGAAGCTAAAATTACAATACGATAATAGAACACTACACGGTACAAGGTGGGATCTACTTTCATCATTAAGAGAAGTCATACCTGGATGATACAGCAGATGGAGAGTTTCGTTGGGAACCCTCACACTCTGTAGCAGTATTTGTCCCATTTCCTCTTTTTGTCCCCGGTGCGAAAAGGTCTTCGCAGTTTTAGTTTTCCCATCCGGTGCAAGATGTAGCACTGGTTAATGGTGGTATGGATTCCACCCTTCAGTTTTGTTTCATGGTTTCCTTCGCCCCGCACTTTGCTCTCTTTCTTTATGCCCTTTTCTACAACTATTAGTATGGTTTTAGTTACGTGCGTCCCCAACTCGACGCAACGAGTGCACTTACTAGTTTTCTGTTCCTTACTGTTAAAAGAAATAAAAATAAAAATTAAAAAATAGTGGTCAGCGCGACAGACTGTCAATCCAAAGGGCCCGGGTTCGATTCCCGGCTGGGTCGGAGATTTTCTCCGCTCAGGGACTGGGTATTGTGTTGTCCTAATCATCATCATTTCATCCTCATCGACGCGCAAGTCGCCGAAGTGGCGTCAAATCGAAAGACTTGCATCAGGCGAACGGTCTACCCGACTGGAGGACCTCGTCACACGACATTTCATTTCATTTTACAAATGAACTTGTCAGTTAGTTTTATATGTTGTCACATAGGATCGATATAGGATTTTAACACAATGGCATGTTCGATGTAGTTTTTTAATAGTATGATTGACAGTATAAAAGTGGTGACCAAAGCTCGTTTTGTTTAAAATCTTTCTGTTTGAATATGTTAGTCAAACATGAAACAGTTCCACGTATAACATAACAAAGAAATGAAATTATTGCGCTAGTCGTACACTGGTCTTATTCAAAGAGCCTAAACAGCCCATCACCCATAAAAACATAGAACCCAAAATATATTTTATTATTATTAGGTGGCATTGAAGTTAGTTGACTACAGGCATACAGTACAAGTACGGATCGATAATATGGTTTAATGTATATTAGCTAACGAGAAAATACCTATTATGTAAACGTAAACACCCCACGTAATGTAAAAAAAATAAAAAAAGATGTCCACTGGCTGCCAAACTAATGCAGCACGTGGTGCAGTTATAAAGCTACAAGAACACATGACAGGTAATGGAAAGTTAGCGAGCATCACTTATAATGGCGGACACCAAGCTTACTCAGTTAAAAGTGGAAGTATTTCATGTGTGTCGTCAGTCTCTCTTTCATTACTCATTATTTTCGCGCTGGTATTTTATTAAAACGCTCATTGTTAATGTGTAATCATCGACACAGACACTCTTTTATATATTTTGTGGAGTTGTTTAAATATTCCGATACAAAAGTGGCTATGTAACTTATAAACTATTAAAGAGTCAATTTTCTTCCGTTTTCAGTTTATATCATCTACACAGTCTCTCAACTTGTTAACTAATTTTTTTCGCCTCAGGTATGGATCCATTTTTGGTTCAACTGCGTCTTCTGCCACTCATGTACTGCACCCTCCCGAGACAGTTTAACAAAATTTAAGTTGTCAACAATTAATTTTGAACTAAAACGATTAACAAACCAGCTTACTGGTAACAATTGTTCAATATACATACGCTTTTATACTTCACACACGTCTTCTTTGCAACTTGGGCTGCAATCGAGTGTTAATATTCGATCCACCAAGTCTATACTGCCAAAAAAGGAAAGAATCGTACTTCAGTGCATCGTGATTCGTTTAGCTAGACTGAACTATCATTGTCTGTCACCAATAAATCAAACTCTCATACAACGCCTTCATCACACAACTAATGTAACACGAGAAAATCACAAAATTAAATTGATAGCTTCGAGTCGAGTAACGCGAATTATCAAATAAATCTAAATCATTTACTCAGTATCAGCTGCGAGAAATACCGTTAAATTAAAACACAATAGTGACGATCTACATTCCTGTGTTGAAACTGTCTTTTTTGTTGTACTTTTAACACTTCACGTCATCTAGTTAATATTTATTGTAAGCCTTCAGTAAGCTTTTCGATAATTGATGATAACTCTGTGTAGGGCATCTACGTATCTGTTCTTTGTTTTTCATACGATGGGTGCAACAGTTTTGTTTAGACAACGAAAAGAACGACGACTTACTTTCTCAGGTGAACTTCTTCCTCACTGACATCTCAACGGAAAGCCTTCCTCGCTGAGTAGCTCACTGTTTATAATGATCTTTGACAGACCGTGCGCTAAATTCGGCACCATTAACTGCAATAATAGAAAAATGCTAGTTGTTATATCAGATTATATGCCGTGTACAGACCTTCTCCATAAAATTTTGCTGATCTGAAAAATAAAATATAGTCTGTCAGATTCACTGCTCAGGATGTTAGCCCTAATTTTTGTGTATAAAATAGATTCATATATTGACGTCTCTGGTACGTGCACAGATACTGAAATTTTGGTAATTCCCAAGAATGATTGCCTATCGAAGTTGGTGGGGTCCAAACGATACATATCGAACGTGCGATAGTAAATCGATTACGGAAGTCTCGTGGCGGGCGTTATGAGTATGTTTCAAGTTGTCACTACAAAAACGACCAAAGAAAAGTGTTGGAGAAGCATTTGTAAATTCAAAGGAGACGACTTACCTTACTCGTCGTTGGTGTTATCGTCTTGTAACAGACCGTGTGATGTATAAAGTACAGGGGCAATTCCATTTTCCTGTGGCCAGGATAAACTCTGCCAATATCGCGCAGGAATATCGGAAGAGTGTCGCATGCATCGACTTTTCCCTGCAAACGCCAAGTTGTGGAAGTACAGGTACTGGAAGGAGTACAGTCCGTTCCTCTGTCCTGGACGCCCTTCTCTTTTTATGGGAGACTTGACAGACTTCCACAGCCATTCTATATTCTGGGTGTGGACACTGTGGAGTTTGTCTCTTTGGAAGACGCTAGAGTGGTTCACAAATTCGTGGTAGAACCCTTCAGCCTTCAGAGTCTGGTACGACTGAAATCTTGTGTGATTACTTTTGTTCGAGGCAGTATGAAGTGTTTTATGAGACCGATTAAACTCAACTTGTCTCGGGACAATACCCTCACAACACTTGCGGTACTCTCTTTGCCCGCATCTCGTGGTCGTGCGGTAGCGTTCTCGCTTTCCACGCCCGGGTTCCCGGGTTCGATTCCCGGCGGGGTCAGGGATTTTCTCTGCCTCGTGATGGCTGGGTGTTGTGTGATGTCCTTAGGTTAGTTAGGTTTAAGTAGTTCTAAGTTCTAGGGGACTGATGACCATAGATGTTAAGTCCCATAGCGCTCAGAGCCATTTTATTTGGACACCCTTTCTGTTCCACCGATAACCCAAATATGATCTACTTCACTTTTAGAAGGCCGTCCTCTCTGGTTCTTTCGTCTAATATATATAAGATTCGTCTACTTCTACTATTTTATTCGGTCCTCCAATTTAGTTTGAGTGTGGCTGATTAACGTCTCTGCAAGTTAGTTTTACACTTTACACATCACAGAAACTAAAAAGTGTTGTTACATTGGAGACGTACACGAATTCCGTTAAAAATATCTATTACATGCATAATTGTAACATGACAGTTTTGTTATCCGCATTAAATATTAGTTCACGTGTATATGTACTGCTTCAAAAATTGCCAGAAAAATGGTACCGTGGGAATGAATGTTGAGAAAAGGATTAACTTTGTGGTGTGTTTGGTGCGTTATGTGAGTGCAGTTCATATTCAGCCTTTGATGCCGGCGCCGTGCGCTGTGGCCGAGCACCAGTGCCCGCTGCACGCCGCATTTTTTGCGCGCCCTGCAGCTCTGCTCTGTCCTGCTTTCACACTCGTAGTGCTGTCGCCATTATTGGACTTTGTACTATATATTTATTAGGCAAGATTTATACAAATCACTCATAAGTGTTCCATATTAATCGTCAGATTCGGACGATGATTCCCTTTCACCTTCAGAGTCACTATCCAGTATGTGAGAAAGAGTTTCATCCACAGTATATCGCTTACCTGCCATATCACTTCTAGTAGAAACAGAAGTTAACAACACGTCACTTCAGATCAGAATCAAGGCGGGAAATGAGCGAAACAAACACTTTGAAAGTGATTGCAACTGCATCTAGCGACTGTTGTTAACTACAGACGTTGAACAAAGCCGCTAGATGGTGCATAGGTCAAGCTTCCACACAAGTCGAGCGTAGTGAAGCGGAGAAGTATGACGCGAAGCGGAACTGCTGCACCAGTCCACCGGTTGAGCGCCACATTCGCTCCCGACTTCTATAGAAGTTCATCGTAGCGAAAGGGTTACTCGCGGGGATTGGATCCGGTTTATAAGAATCAGTTTGGCACCTAATTGCAGCACTCTCTCATACCCTAGCCAATCGACACAGCCAGAGTTCGAGCTCTGCGACAGTTCCCAACTCAAGTCATGGGCGGCACTGTCAAGTTTGATTTCTGATATCCATCAAACTCACTCTGAGTTTCGATTTGTGTCATGTTAGCTTTATTGCCGACAGCATTGCAGTTACTAATCTGTTTCGTGCTGTCATTATTAATATTACTCCAAAATTGTTTCAACTGCGAGTAGACGACCTAACGTATTTAATTCACCGTGACAATGTAAACTTTAATCCGACTATGTCAGTGTTCGCCCGCCCGGTTGGCCGTGCGGTCTAACGCACGTCTTCGGGCGGGAAGGAGCGCCTGGTCCCCGGCACGAATCCGCCCGGCGGACTTGTGTCGAGGTCCGGTGAGCCGGCCAGTCTGTGGATGGTTTTCAGGCGGCTTTCCGTCTGCCTCGGCGAATGCGGGCTGGTTCCTCTTATTCCGCCTCAGCTACACTATGTCGGCGATTACTGCGCAAAACAGTTCTCCACGTACGCGTACATCACCATTACTCTACCAAGCAAACATAGGGGCTACACTCGTCTGGTGCGAGACGTTCCCTGGGAGGTCCACCAGGGGCCGAACCGCACAATAACCCTGGGTTCGGTGTGGGGCGGCGGAGCGGTGAAGTGGACTGCGGTAGTCGTCGTGGGGTTGTGAACCACTGCGGCTGCGGCCGGGACGGAGCCTCTCCGTCGTTTCTAGGTTCCCGGTTAACATACAGTACAATGCAATGCAATGTCACTGTTCTCCTGCGGTCGGTCAGAATCCACTCCACATGTTATTTTCAACTAGTATCCGCACTGCGCGACAATCTCGCTCCCCACTGTCTACTACCGATAGTTTATTCTCGAGTCTTGTACAAGCTTCCGTAAGGATCACATACTCACACAATGAAAATCTGGAACCTAGCAGTTACAATTGGAAACTGATTGATAAGGGTTATCAAATGTCTATTTCGTAAAAGTACCTGCAGATATTAATGAAATATGAAAAATAAATTACAAGGTCTTTTCTTTTTTACTGTTTCCTGTTCACCGCACTTGAGTAATCTTAACTCTGGTTACGGTTCTCCCACAGTTGAAGTGCGAAGGAATGGTTGGACCCTTATTTTGAAAATATAATTTTAAGCTAAACGTCAAAGCAGCAAAAATATTTCTGAATTTATATTTGATGACGAACTACAGTTTCAAACACAGAAACTTAGTTCTTAAATTCAACTTAACTGTAATATATAAGGTGTTCAACTTTGCTTCCGCCGTTTGCCGATAGGTGGCGGCAACGATAAGTAGCGGTCGAGAGAAACAGATCGCAGACGTCAGGCAGTTAGCCTTGACCTCGGTCAACATAACCTCATTCAGACATTAGTCGATTTGTGTCTGCGTAATAAAGTCAGTTTACGATCCTAATTCTCGTCATTTGCGGGAGGTGTTACTGTTTTGTTTCAATATGAACAAAACAGCGGCGAGTCTCATCGAATGTTCTCAAGCACGTATGGTAAGGACGCTATTAGTGAAAGAACGTTGCGTGAGTGGTTTCAACGATTCAAGAGCGGTGATTTTAACGTCTTAGACCGGCATAGTGGTGGAATAGAGAATGTTTTCGAAGATGCAGAATCGGAGGCATTGCTGAGTGAAGACTCTCGTCAAACTTAAGAAGAATTGGCACGATTAGTGGGAGTGACACAGCAAGATATTTCAAAACGTCTCAAGGCTATGGGCACGATTCAGAAAGAAAGAACGTGGATCCCCTGTGAACTGAAACCGAGAGATGTTGAACGGCGTTTTTGTGTGAATAGTTGCTTCAGAGACAAAAACGGAAGGGATCTGCATCGCATTGTGACCGGGGACGAAAAATGGGTTCATTACGATAACCTAAAGGCAGAAAATCATGGGGATATCTCGTCCAAACCGAATATTCACGACTCCGAGATCATGCTCTGCATTTGGTGGAACCAGCTCGGCGTCGTGTGGTGCAGTATGAGGTGTTAAAATCAAGTGAAACAATCACAGGTGCTCGTTATCGAACGCAGTTAATGCGTTTGAGCAGAGCATTTAAAGAGAAACGGCCGCAATAGAGCGAGAGGCACGATAAAGTGATTTTGCAGCACGACAACCCTCGACCCACGTTGTAAAGGAGGTCAAAATGTACTTGGAAACGTTAAAATGGGAGGTCCTACCCCACTCGCCGTATTCTTCACACATTGCTCCCTCTATCACCTGTTTAGATCAATGGCGCATGGCCTGGCTGACGAAAAGTTCTGAACTCGTGAAGAAGTAGGAAATTGGATCTATTCTTGGAACGTTTCAAAAGATGAACAACTTTTTCGACGCTGGATTCGTACAGTGCCCGAAAGATGGGAGAACGTATTGGCCACCGGTCGAAAATACCTTGAATGATACAAGTGTAATCAATTTTTGTCTCTAAAGCCTCAAATGTTGGGGAAAAACGGGGGAAGCAAAGTTGTACACCTTGTAAACAAATTTATGCCGGCCCTGGTATCAGATTTTCAAATGTCGCATCGGTAGTACATCTATACCTTTTACAGTTAAGTTGAATTTCAGGAATAAATTTCAGTATTTCACAGTGCTTGTAGAGATATTTACACGGCTTGGAGATTGCTATGTTGGTACTCAGATCTAAACCTCCGGGAATGACGAGGATCGTAAGACGACAACATGTTAATATGTAACTCATTAGAAGGTTTGCTCCATAACGAACGTTGTATAATATATACAGGGTGTTACAAAAAGGTACGGCCAAACTTTCAGGAAACATTCATCACACACAAAGAAAGATTATATATTATGTGGACATGTGTCCGGAAACGCTTACTTTCCATGTTAGAGCTCATTTTATTACTTCTCTTCAAATCACATTAATCATGGAATGGAAACACACAGCAACAGAACGTACCAGCGTACCTTCAAACACTTTGTTACAGGAAATGTTCAAAATAACCTCCGTTAGCGAGGATACATGCATCCACCCTCCGTCGCATGGAATCCCTGGTGCGCTGATGCAGCCCTGGAGAATGGCGTATTGTATCACAGCCGTCCGCAATTCGAGCACGAAGAGTCTGTATATTTGGTAGACAAGAGCTTTCAAATGCCCCCATAAATGAAAGTCAAGAGGGTTGAGGTCAGGAGAGCGTGGAGGCCATGGAATTGGTCCGCTTCTACCAATCCATCGGTCACCGAATCTGTTGTTGAGAAGCGTACGAACACTTCGACTGAAATGTGCAGGAACTCCATATTGCATGAACCACATGTTGTGTCGTACTTGTAAAGGCACGTGTTCGAACAGCACAGTATCCCATATGAAATCATGGCGGTGAATAGAGGAAGTACGAAACTAAAATGAACTCTAACATGGAAATTAAGCGTTTCCGGACAGATGTCCACATAAGATCTTTTCTTTATTTGTGTGTGAGGAATGTTTCCTGAAAGTTTGGCCTTACCTTTTTGTAACACTCTGTATAATATGAGTCGACCAAAAAGTTCCGTTTTAGGGCGTTGCTGCAGCATATATATAACGTAACTTGACGTATATGTGGGTATATAAACAGTAAGATGCAGGCAAGGGATTAGTGTGGTATCCCTTTCTATCCGACGTGTGTTCGGTAAATGTCTAAACGTGGCATATTACCAAATGCGTCGAAAAGGGACCAACGTGCTGTTATTGTTTCCTTCACTGCCGAAGGATAAGCAGCGGTAGACGCCCTTCAGAGAATGAAGAATGCGTGCGCTAAGGGCTGCTGGTGCTTCACGATAACGTACGTCTCCACATTGCACATGCCGTGACGCATTTGTGCCAACTACTGATCTCTGCCCCATGTGATTGTCATACCTTTCGTCCCTTCAGAAAAGCCACTGAAGGATGGACGATGTGTAGCACGCAGCAACGGACTTCTTCACGCAGCAGGACACCGTGTTTCATCAACATGGTGCACCGATGGGGCGAGTACCTCAATGCTGACGGGGATTTCGCCGGATTGAAATATCGTTTCTGGATTGTACGGCCTTCGAACAGAAACATTTTGATCAACCCTTATATGAAGACCTTGTCTTGATAATGTTTCCGTGTATGCATTGGAGTAAGTAAAAGTCGTAAAACATAAACGCTCTCTTTGTGTAAGAACCAGACGCTGTGGACAGAAAGGGAGACTCATTTGTTACAAAAGGGTGAAAAACATTTTTCAGGAATCGTCAGGAAACTATTCTTCCTGCCAAACTAACATTCTCTCTTCTACTGTTGCGGAAGCAGTGAACTAATGGCCCATAATGAAACAAGAACCAGGAAATCATTGTAGAACTGTAGCTGTGTCGCCTGTAAAAAGGACTGTCAATACGTTTCACCTGGCCAGATGTAAAAACTTTAATAATCGCATTAAAACTACGAATTTCGTAAAAATTACACTAACTACGTATTACAAGAGTAATACTAATATAATTCGTTCAGTTGTTAAAATGAGTGCTTGATTTTTAATTACAAATGAGAATAACTGCAAATGTCAGCTCCTCTTCACATCGTGTTTAATGATAGAAACTCAGATTTTCGTCTACGTCTACATCATACTGCGCAAGCCACCAAATTGTGTGTGACGGGGGGTACTTACGGTACCACTATCTGATCCCTCCAGCCCTGTTCCACTCGCGAATACTGCGTGGGCAGAATGATTGGCTGTAAGCCTCTGTATTGGCTCTAAGATCTGTAATTTTCTCCGCGTGGTATGTGGAGGGAAGTAATATGTTGTCCGACTCCTCCTGAAAAGTGCTGTCCCGAAATTTCAGTAGTAAATCTCTCCGTGATGCACAACGCCTCTTTTGTAACGTCTGCCAATGGAGTTTGTTTAGCATCTCCGTGATGGTCTCTCGCCAGCTAAACGATCCCGTGACGAAACGCGCCGCTCTTCGTTGGAACTTCTGTCCTAACTGACAGGGATCCCAGATGGATGGACAATACTCAAGAATCGGGCGAACAAGCGCCTTATAAACCACTTCGTTCGTTGCTGAGTTAGACTGATCGCAAGAATCGTAAGGAAATAGGAGTCTGGTGTCTGCTTTTCCCATTATTTCTTTTACGTGGTCATACCACTTAAGGTCGCTCTGGATAGTTACGCCTATCGGATATTTTACGGCATATGCTATTTCCAGGTGCTTGTCATCAATGGTATAGCTGTGTAGTTGCGGATTTCTTTTCCTACTTATATGCAATGTTACATTTATTTACGTTCAGGGTCAACGGTCAGAGCCTGCACCACTCATCGAATCTGTGTAGGTCGTTATGCAAATTCGTACCATCTTGTGGCGTTGCTACTATGGTATAGACAACTGCATCATCTGCGAATAGCCTTGAAAGGCATCCCACGCTTATATATATATATATAGTGTAAACAGCAACGGTGCTATAACACGTCCCTGTGGTACTCTGCATATTACCTTTACATCTGCCGATTTTGTTCCGTTCCCCTTCATGTGGCTTACGTTGTTAGTTATTGGTGAAACCTGCTAGGCAAGAGAAAGCAGGATTTGGTTACGCTTGTGGACGGGGCCGTTATACACAATTTATTTTAAACCAGTAATTCCATACTCAACAATAAATAAAAAATATCACACGTTAATAATGAAGAAGTAAACAACTGTCTAAAAAAGAGTTTTCAGTGTGTTAGAATTTAGCAAATCACCATTAAATACAGATACAGCAGATAATGTTTTAAAAGCAAGCCACTGTGATCTGGGCAGAAAGTCTTACACGCCAGGAATGGCAATATATTAAGAATTGTATAAGAACTAGCTGCAATTCACAACTTACTGGTATTGGAATATTAAAGGTAAGTCGCCACAAACACAGCAGAAGGCATCAGAGGCCAGGAATGACAAATTATAATTTTAAGGCAGATGGCCACAATCACGCCAGGAACGGCAATAATATAAAAAGTTTAGAAATCTGCTGTAAAACAGCAAATACAATAGCAAAGGTTAATTAAAAAACAACGCTTTCAAAGTTAACCAACCACTGAACACTACACTGCTAGATTTATTCCAGAAGGTGACCAGAACTATTAAGTAGACATATATAACCTCTAATGTAGGCATTACAAGGTATTGTAGTAAATAATACAATACTAAAACACAAGGACCAGTACATAAGTTCCCTAAAGGATACTGAGGCAGATTATACCCGCAGAAGGCGTGAGCTGAAGGAGCGTAACACAGAACTATTGGCCATCAGTCCTTTTGGAACACACATGTCTTACAAGAACCAAGGGGCCACAGACGGTGCTCCAGGAATCGACCTCAGAGAAGCTCCGGCAACAAACACTTTCGCGAGCGATGAGATTGACAGCCGAGAGTTGCATTCACTTCACGAGATGGTAATTCAGACGAATGACTAATGGTAATTTTGGTGAAGCTACCTGACGTCTGATAAACCAAATGCAACGATGGAACAATACGCCAAAGCTGGAACCGGCAGTCTGTATGACGTCCCCAGAATACTGTGTTTAGAGCCCCCGGAACGAGAAAGCAATCACTACAACCGGAGTAGAAGAATCACCAGCCGGCCTACGATCAAGAAAGCTTCCAAAACTACGCGCTTTACTGGACAGCAGAGGAAAGGCGAGGAAACTTACACTGCCGTTACGCACACTAACCCCCAGGGTAGGTAACTGGGACGTTAGCGGCCACCAGGCAAAAAAAATTACCGTTTGTTGAACTTAACAAATTGTAACAAGTTGAACGCAGTAAATAGTAATAAGAAGCTAATCAGATCTGCCTTTCCCAAGCACTCCACTCGCTACTCTTCGCGTCGGCGAAACTACGAGCAGCAACACGAACCCAAGTCACTGGAGAATCGCGAGATATCACATTGGTGGAGGTTTCTGTACATGGATTGAAATGCACTGACCTTAAAGCTTGCTGGATCCGGTTTACGACGAGGTCGTACTCCCTCGTGAACACAGCCCTTCCATCCGGCAGTCCGTGCGTACCGCCAGCGGCCCCGACGTGTTCTGGCACTGTGCGGGCCTGGCTCCTCCTGAGTCCCCAACCGAACTGGCCAACTCACACGACCCAGAAAACCAACGACGTCGCCCCAAAGATGGGGCAACAGTTACTACATATCGATAACAGCCGCAGCTGCCACTAGCTGGCATGCAACCCTTGCGAAACCGAGTGGCGCCAGTCAACACGAGAAGCTGACAAACAAACTCAACCGTGCCAACTAAACGATACCGTCTGGCCTCAAACAGAGGGCGAAAACTGTACGTTGTAGAACAGCACCAACGTGACCGCAGCACGGCTCAGTTGGTGTCACACGCAAGCGTGGTGGAGGCAGGGCGTGCATTGTGGAGGAGGAAATTATAGTTTAACGTCCCGTCGACAACGAGGTCATTAGAGACGGAGCACAAGCACGAATTAGGGAAGGATAGGGAAGGAAATCGGCCGTGCCCTTTCGAAGGAACCATCCCGGCATCTGTGTGAAGCGATGTAGGGAAATCACGGAAAACCTAAATCAGGATGGCCGGACACGGGTTTGAACCGTCATCCCCCGAAAGCGAGTCCAGTGTGCTAACCACTGCGCCACCTCGCTCAGTGGCGTGCATGGTCTGTATGTAGACAGTCCACGTGACCACTGCCTAAGTCTGACGTCAGCGTGCAATAATCACTCACAGACAGCACGCCGCAGCAGTGGCAGTGGAGGGTACATGCAAGATGTCAAGGGAAGCGGAAAACAATACAGTCGTTGAAACTTCCTGACAGATTAAAACTACGTGCCAGACCGAGACTCGAACTCGGGACCTTTGCCAGTCGTTGACATAATCTACATCTACATCTACATCTACATCCATACCCTGCAGACACCTGACGGTGTGTGGCGGAGGGTACCCTGAGTACCACTATCGGTTCTCCCTTTCTATTACAGTCTCGTATTGTTCGTGGAAAGAAAGACTGTCGGTATGCTTCTGTGTGGGCTCTAATCTCTCTGACTTTATCCTCATGGTCTCTTCGAGAGATATACGTAGGAGGGAGCAATATACTGCTTGCCTCTTCGGTGAAGTATGTTCTCGAAACTTTAAAAGCCCGTACCGAGCTACTGAGCATCTCTCCATCTTCCACTGGAGTTTATCATATCTGTATCGCTTTCGCGATTACTAAATGATCCTGTAACGAAGCGCGCTGCTCTCCGTTGGATCGTCTCTATCTCTTCTATCAACCCTATCTGGTACGGATCCCACACTGCTGAGCAGTATTCAAGCAGTGGGCGAACAAGCGTACTGTAACCTACTTCCTTTGTTTTCGGATTCCATTTCCTTAAGATTCTTCCAATGAATCTCAGTCTGGCATCTGCTTTACAGACTATCAAATTTATATGATCATTCCATTTTAAATCACTCGTAATGCGTACTCCTACGGTGCTACTTGTGGGCTTGAGCAGTAGGCGCCCGCTTCCTGCGCCCGTGGTGACTGCTGTTTGCCATTCACTGGCGACGAAGGGTGGAGTTTGCACGCCAGTACTGCAACTGGACGTCCACAGAGTGGCCTTTTCAGGTAAATCACGTTTTACGCTTCATCTGAATGAGACATCTGAAAGCAGGTACCCTTCAACAGTCATCGGAATGGTCCAGGCGGGGGAGGGGGTGATGGGGAAGGGGGGGGGGGCAACGCTATGACCTGGAAATCTTTCCGTGGCCTTCCGTGGGTGATATCGTCATTCCGGAAGGCACAGTCGATCATAACATGTATGCATCCACCACTGTGAACCGTGTCGACTTCTATATGCAGCTCGTTTTTCCTCAGCACCACTGCATCTATCATCAGTACAATGCAACTTGTCACACAGTTGGCAGTGTACGTGTGTAGTTCGAAGAGGACCAGGTCACCAAACTCCACGGATTTAAAACCAGTCGAGAATCTGGGGGACCACTTGGATCCGTGTGTTCGCACCACGGATCCTCAACCTGGATACCTATTGCAGCTCGTCTCGCAATTGGAGTTGGGGTTGCATCAGAACACGATTACTGACCCCGTGGAGTGCGAAAAAAGTAAACAATATTATTAAAATGGCTCAAATGGCTCTGAGCACTATGGGACTTAACCCTAGAACGTAGAACTACTTAAACCTAACTAACCTAAGAAATCACACACATCTATGCCCGAGGCAGGACTCGAACCTGCGACCGTAGCAGCCGCGTGTTTCCGGACTGAAGCGTCTATAACCGTTCGACCACAGAGGCCGGCAAAACCTGACGTCCTGCTATGACTAATGTACAATGAGGGGCAAAATAATAATTTAGGCAAAATAATAATTTAGAATCCAAGAACAGAGCATTACCAATGCCCAGTTCAGAAGAGCCTGTATTCACATCTCAGCGATTTGTGGAGATTCAGCTTGCTGTTTACGACTGCAAATAGAAGCAACACAATAGTTAGGATATAGTATTTGTCAAGATACATTGCAATTTAACTCATCCTTTCGCTTCGTTTGGAAATCATTATTCGAACTCGTAGACACGGTCGAAATATAAGAATTCCACGTCGGTAGAATTACTGCGACCAAAGTTGGCCGTCAGTGACGGACCGGCGAGGACGCGTCGTCGCCGCCCCGCCGGCCTCGTGGCGTTCGCGAGCGCGAGACGCTTACTACAAGCTCACTGCAATGACATGACGAACTCATTTAGGAAGAACACTACCAAGATTACATTCCAAGCCGAATATCCGAGACCGCGAGCACACGAAGTAGAAAACTTGTTGCGTGAAAAACTGCGTCTAGATCCAAAGGACACAACTGGTATTCACTTTTAGCACACAGCCAGCGTAGTCAATATTTAGATGATTGACGAAGAACAGTGCACTGCCGACAAACCACAGTTTACGTACTTTGATGGACTTAACGGCGCTGATACCGCTGAACACGCAGGCAGGGGTGTAAGGCCACTTTCTGAGGTATCCACGAAGTCCGTTATCCCCCCCTCTCAAGTATATATATATATATATATATATATATATATATATATATATATATGGTATCTGTTCTCTTGGACATGTCCGAAAGAACAGATACCATCGCTGACCATGCAGCTCGTTAGAATGATACTGCAATGAAATGAACACCCATAGCTGCTTACAGGCGTTGACATACGTCAATGGGGGCAGATGAAAATGTGTGGCCCGTACCGGGACTCGAACCCGGGATCTCCTGTTTACATGGCAGACGCTCTATCCATATGAGCCACCGAGGGCACAGAGGATAGTGCGACTGCAGGGATTTATCTCTGGCACGCCTCCTGCGATACCCACATTCTCAACGTATTGTCCCGCACTACATTCGTTGTGTCCCCGCCCATTATACTCATTCCTCACGGCGCATTGCCGATTCCCGTAAGAGTTCGGGCACTGTTCGTGCATTCGCACAATGTGGATTTCGCAGGAGGCGTGCCAGAGGTAAATCCCTGCAGTCGCGCTATCCTCTGTGCCCTTGGTGGCTTAGATGGACGCCGGCACGGTAGCTCAGCGTGCTCGGTCAGAGGGTTAGCTGCCCTCTGTATTAAAAAAAAAACTGAGATAATCGAGCAACAACGAACTTAAACGGATGGCTTACGACGTCCGCCCCGAGCAGATGCAACGAACAAAATGAAAATGAGATGTCGTACAATTATCGCGTACGATGGACAACCGGGCACATGCTCAGGAAGCAGCCAGGAGAGTCACATTCGCTCTGATTATTTGCAGGGGCGGATCGCCAAGAGTCCTTCAAGAGAAGCGGCACAGCACGTTCCTCCATCGATCCTGCCAGTTACTTATGTACATCTGCGACGTCGTGCGGCGGGGATCGGGACATGCTGCCACCGCAGGCGGGCGAAGACGCTGTTGATGAGCCACATACGGTCCTCCTTATGCAGACGGAGTCGCCTGATTGACCTGAACAGCAATCGTCACCTCACAACGAGCGGCTGGATGTTGATTCACGAGTCGTGCCAACCCGAACTTTCCTCTCTGAAGGCGCCGAGGCACGGAGGCACGCCGTCTCGGGACTGTCTCTTGTGGGCAGGGGCAAACGATCACACCGATGTAGACAGTGTCGTGGATGTCCGTGCTCCGGAGTTGTCGACCGACGCTGCTCACTCTTAGGAACTGCCACGACGGACTTTTCTTCTTGCTGACACTAGTGCGGGGATGGAGGGGCGATGGAACACCGACGCAGCCGCGAGGAATCGTAACAAGAGGGGCTTCTTTGATAGCCGATGAACCACACCGACAGCCTCTCTCCAGTAACTCGTGGGCGGACGACTCTCAGGTGGGCACACCACATGCAGAAGAGGGGGAGTTACATCATCCTACCCATCTCCTGCGGACAACATGGTAATGGTAACGTCAGGGTGGCGTGCGGGTGAGCGAACCTGTCGCCACCGGGTGCACCGATGACTGACGCTGCCGTCGAGGGCGAACGACAGTCATGTCGATTCGTGAAGGATAACATCAATATCATCCAGTTGCGCGAGAATCTTGCATTGTTACGCGACACACTTTATTCAGCCGACGCTGAGGTGGCCTTATTGCAGGAAATATACATTCTTGGCTTCCAGGACATTTCTGGATGCACGACACGCGTATCACATGCGTTGGATACAGGCAGTGGCCCCGCAAAACTTTTCAAAGAAAGTTTAATAGCGACCGATATAAGTTACCTATCAAATGCCAGGGGCATGGCTCTTATAATCCCAGAGATACTCCTCGTCAATGATTACGCAGCGTCCGGTACCAACAAAAGGCGTGAACGTTCCTCAGTTCTTTACTGAGGAATTAACACAGTTATGCCCAGGCAGGATAGATGATATGGTGATCGGGGGCAGTTTTATTGTACAATTCGCTATGACCAAATTCCTCAGCATACACTACGCCCAGAACTCGGCACTGTCATTTGCGAGCTCGATTAGATAGACACTTGGATCATCATCTGTGCTGATAGGGTTTCGCGCACTTTACGGGACATTAATCAGGCAGAATTAAAAGGATGTATACATCCCGCTCTCTCGAGGATGCGGTCAAGGCAGCCGAGTTGTGGCCAGCTGCATTTACTGATCACACTGCTTACGCCTGTACCATCAAGCTTCGACGACAACTACTATGGCGTAGGCGCTGCCCGCTTACCTGATCTCAACGGAATGTCAACCGGCAGTTGGAGACACGTGTAGACTGTGCCTACTTAAACCTAAGTAACCTAAGGACATTACACAACACCCGGTCATCACGTCGCAGAGAAAATCCCTGACCCCCCCCCCCCCCTCCCCCCGGGAATCACAGAGTTTTACTACGCCATCCTCAGGTATTGTTCCGTTATGCGACAAACACGGGCTCGACAGATGACTGTCAACCGAGCACGTCAACACTGTGAAGGGACCATCATTTGAACTCGTCAAATGGTTGGAATCATCAACGACTGCCCTCCATATCCCACGTTGTTTTTGTTGGAGTCTTCAGTCCTGAGACTGGTTTGAAGCAGCTCCTTATGCTTCTCTATCCCTCTGAATCTGCTTAGTGTATTCATCTCTTGGTCTCCCTCTACCATTTTTACTTTCCACGCTGCCCTCCAATACTAAATTGGTGATCCCTTGATCCTACCAACCGATCCCTTCTTCTAGTCAAGTTGTGCCACAAACTTCTCCCCAATTCTATTCAATACCTCCTAATTAGTTATGTGATCTACCCATCTAATCTTCAGCATTCTTCTCTAGCACCATATTTCGAAAGCTTCTATTCTCTTCTTGTCTAAACTATTTATCGTCCATGTCTCACTTCCATACATGGCTACACTCCATACAAATACTTTCAGGAAAGACTTCCTGACACTTAAATCTATATTTGATGTTAACAAATTTCTCTTCTTCAAAAACGCTTTCCTTGCCATTGCCAGTCTACATCTTATATCCTCTCTACTTGGACCATCATCAGTTATTTTGCTCCCAAAATAGCAAAACTCCTTTACTACTTTAAGTGTCTCATTTCCTAATCTAATACCTTCAGCATCAACCGACTTAATTCGAACACATTCTATTATCCTCGTTTGGCTTTTGTTGATATAATCTTTTATCCTCCTTTCAAGACACTATCCATTCCCCACAACTGCTGTTCGTAGTCCTTTGCTGTCTCTGAGGTTTGCCGATGACATTGAGATGAAATAAATACATAAATCTATACTCGATGTTAACAAATTTCTCTTCTTCAGAAATGGTTACCTTGCCATTACCAGTCTACATCTTATATCCTCTCTACTTCGAACATCATCTGTTATTTTACTTCCTAAGTAGCAAAACTCCTTTACTACTTTAAGCGTCTCATTTCCTAATCTAATTCCCTCAGCGTTACCCGACGTAATTCGACTACATTCCATTATCATCGTTTTGCTTTTGTTGGTTTTCATCTTATATCTTCCTTTCAAGACACTATCCATTCCTTTCATTTGCTCTTCCAAGTCCTTTGCCCTCTCTGACAGAATTACAATTTCATCGCCGAACCTCAAAATAAAAATTCGGAGTATGTATTAAAATCCATGGAGAAGAAATAAAAACTTTGTTTACTTCACTGCTTACTCAATATACAGATTGAATAACATCGGGGAGAGGCTACAAACCTGTCTCACTCCCTTCCCAACCACTGATTCCCTTTCATGCCCCTCGACTCTTATAAATGCCATCTTGTTTCTGTACAAATTGTAAATAGCCTTTCGCTCCTTGTATATTACCCATGCCACCTTCAGAAATTCAAAGAGAGAAAACTTTTGACAGTGTTGACTGGAATACTCTAAGGAAAGGTCAACCTACGTTTCTAGCTTTCGCAGACATAATCTATTTTCTAAGATAAGTCGTAGGGTCAGTATTGCCTCACGTATTCCAATATTTCCTAACTGATCTTCCCTGAGGTCGGCTTCTACCAGTTTTTCCACTCGTCTGTAAAGAATTCGCGTTAGTATCTTGCTGCCATGACTTACTAAACTGATAGTTCGGTAATTTTCACATTTGCCAACACGTGCTTTCTTTGGGATTGGAATTATTATATTCTTCTTGAAGTCTGAGGGTAATTTTTCTGTCCCATGCATTTTGGTCACCAGATGGTAGTTGTGTTAGGCTTGGCTCTCCCAAGGCTGTCAGTAGTTCTAATTGAATGTTGTCTACTCCTGGGGCCTTATTTCGACTTAGGTCTTCCAGTGCTTTGTCAAACTCTTGATGCAGTATCATATCTCCTATTTCAACTTCATCTACATTTTCCTCCTGTTGTATGATATTGTCCTCAAGAACACCGCCCTTGTATAGACCCTCTATATACTCCTTCCACATTTCTGGTTTCCCTTCTTTGCTTAGAACTGCGTTTCCATCTCAAATCTTGAAATCCATGCAAGTGGTTCTCTTTTCTCCAAAGGTCTCCTTAATTTTCCTGTAGGCAGTGTCTATCTTTCCCCTAGTGACTATCACGACAGCTGTCCCGCAGAAATATGTGGACGGCAATCAGCGCAAAGCGTGTGGCACGTGGTGTCCACTGACAAGCAAATATTCTGTTAGGCCGAATTATGACAATGGTATGATGCACACAGGAGTAAAAAACAAACCAGTTTGAGATGGGCTATAGTACCGTGTATACACGTATTCTGGGTCAGGTGCACAAGCCATGGACTACTTGGGTTGAGTTTAACGTGAGCTACTGATGTGTTTGGCTTTATTTAGGGCTGTCCACATGTTTCGCTTTCGTTCCTAAGTACAGTGTGCCTGGTGGTTCATAAAGAAAGTTTGCTTCACTCCAGACTTACGTCCATTGTTATTCCGTGGTCACGTGATCGGACGACATGCTCATATCACTGAGGCCTGTATGCCCTCAACGTGCACTCCTGTGAGAACATCATTTACCGCATTCACCAGCTAGTAGACATTATAAATAGATTTCATTTGCCGGTTACTTGTTTACTCTTTTGTGCAGAGTCAATGTATTTATGGCAAACAAACCTCATCAAGTTCCATCGCCATGCCATCACTTTATCCTTGTCCCTCAACACAGTACAGGTGTACAGCAATAAAGCTAGTTCACTGCGCAACTGGCATGTGAGCAACAATATTAGCCTGTTCCGTCTTCACTGGTGATCCAGATGTGATCTGTGCATAACTTTTGGTGAAGAACTTTCGCTGATGTCTGTGACATGGAACCATTAGGTGACAAACCATCGAGTTTTTTGTAATAAGCCTCTGCATCCTTACATTTGTCCTATAGCCATCCCTGCTTAGCCATTTTGCACTTCCTGTCGATCTCATTTTTGAGACGGTTATATTCCTTTTTGCCCGCTTCATTTACTGCATTTTTATATTTTCTCCTTTCATCAATTAAATTCAATATATCTTCTGTTACCCAAGGACTTTTACTAGCCCTCGTCTTTTTACTTACTTGATCCACTGCTGCCTTCACTACTTCATCCCTCAAACCTACTCATTCTTCTTCTACTGTATTTCTTTGCCCTATTCCTCTCAATTGTTCCCTTATGCTCTCCTTGAAACTCCTTACAACCTCTGGTTCTTTCAGTTCATCCAGATCCCATCTCCTTAAATTCCCACCTTTTTGCAGTTTATTGAGTTTTAATCTACAGTTCATAATCAATAGATTGTGGTCACAGTCCACATCTGCCCCTGGAAATGTCATACAATTTAAAACCTGGTTCCTAAATCTCACGCATCGAGTGGCAGCTCGAATTCTGCGTACGACGTCCCGTGTCCTATCAATTGATGAGTCATCGATAGGTGGGATGCATAATATCCGCTCCGCCCTGTGCCGCTGATTGCCCTCGCTAAGGTGCGTCGCGTATCGGGAGCTCTGGCTGCGATGTTCGTCAAGCATTTGATTGCGTCAGTCATACGTACTAAACTGCTGTTCTTCAGAATAAGCATTACCCCGACGCTTCCTCCGAGGTGTTACTCGTCTCCTACGTGGCGCAACAGGGAAAGCGCTTGTCAACGTTAGACTGTCGAACACCTTGTAAATTCGCCGCTGTGTTACACAGGTACGCCTATTATGGACAATACTGTACGCCCTGCAGTAGAACCTTTGTTGTGCGGGCTGCGACACCGCCTCACGGGTTTGTCTCTTGGTGGCTTCTTTTTTAGGTGCACTGCGTATGCTGATGATCTGATGTTACCTCTTCGTGACGAACGTGATGTTCGCAAATCATTGGATTGGTTAGCCACTTCGAAGCTTCGAGATGCCGTGTAAATGTACATAAATCAATGGTTTTGAACACTGGCGTGGGATGACACCTGCGAGGGTGGCACTGCGCGATAACATCCGTTGTCTCGGTATCGACTTCACGGACTACATCTCACGCACGACCACCATCAATTATCGGAGTCTCTTGCAAGTGCTGGGCTTGTGGATCTTCGTCTTCGTGTGTAGGACCTACATCAACGGACCGAATATGTTAACGTCTATCGGGCATCACGAATTCCGCACGTAGCGCAAACACTACCGATGCCTAAACACATAGCTCGGAGCATCGTGGCCGCATTCGGTTCCTTTGTCAGCGCTGGAATGATATTAAAGGTTCGATATTACTCCGTCACTCTTCCGAAAGAACGAGGCGGACTTGGCCTTGTCAGTGTTCACTATCGAGCAGTATTTCTCTTCGTTAGTTTGCACCGCAGGCTATGGCGACGATGACCGACCAGCCTCACCGGCCTACTGACGGATGGCCTGGCACCGTGTTCCCTTGACCCTCAGGTCAGACACGGGTGCCCTTTTCCTGCTTTGGCAGGCTTTACCTGGAGTACGGCAACCTCCCCGTCTCTCGCTTACCAACAGCCAGTCACCTGCCGCACACTACTTCGCCGCCGGTCGCTTAATGTCGTCGAATTGACGTGTCCTACCGTGCACTGGAACGTAGTATGGTGCACTGTCAACGCGGTGACGCTCGATCCTGGTGTACGTTCGACCTGGTATTCGAGGGACTCTCCATAGGACCCATCTTGCAGATTCGCCTTATGTGTGAACTGCAACGTCTAGAATAGAGACCAACACCGGCTCCATTGTGGGCCAGTGGAAGAGATCTGGTGTTTCGAGCGTCAAAGTCTGGCTCTCTTTTTACGTATGTCACCCTCTTATGCCGATTCCCGCACTCTACTCTACCTGGACGATGTTTATTATCCGAGGACGAAACACAACGCTGTCACGTAGATACAGTGCATGTACTACAGCTATTAAAACATCGATATCTAAGCCTCTTGTGGCGGTAATACAACACTAATGCTGTAGGTAGATAATAAATTTAAACAAATTTAAAGAAATTAATACAAATTTACAGAGATTATATTCGAAGTGAATTGGAAACACGCTACTAACTCCCATCGGCTGCTAGAGCAAATTTCGTGAGCAGAGTGGATGGTTGTAGTGCTATAGTCGTTAAAAAAAAAGATTTATGTCTAGTTCATGTAATACAGTTATTCATATCTCAGCCAGTTATGGCGGTAGCATGAAACTAATGCAGCAGATAGGCAATAAATTTATAAAAATTTGAACAAATTATATTCGAATTGAAAGGAAACACCATACTAACTCTCATCAGCTGCAAGAATAAAGCGTTAGAGCAAATTTCGTGAACATTCTCAAAGACGGTGGCGAACACACTTGATGGTTGTAGAGGTTCTAATTGTTTAAATAAGGACTTATGTCCAGTGCAAGTAATAGAGCTATCGATATCTTAGCCCCCTATGGCGGTAACACGACACTAATGCTGTAGGTAGATAATAAATTTAAACAAATTATATCCGAATTGAATGAGCAGGCTCTAGTGGAGGCAACACAACACTAACTCCCATGATTTGTGGGAGTAAGCTCTTAGAGGCAGTACCACAATCCTCTTGGAAAATTCACGTTAATTTCGCTCTAACTGCTTAATAAGGACTTATGTGTAGAGTTGAATGATTTGATGTAACATACCGACAACCTATATCTCAGCCTCGTGGTGGTAACACACTAATGCCGTAGGTAGATAATAAATTTAAAGAAATCTAATCAAATTTAAACATATTTAAACAAATTTATAAAAATTATATTCGAATTGAATGACAATATCATAATAACTTGCATCAGCTGCAGGAGTAAGCTCTTAGAGGAAAATTCGTGAACATTTGGCAAGAGCATGGCGAAAACACTTGATAGTGGTACTACCTCTAATGGTTTAAATAAAGACTTATGCCTACTTCCTAGGAAGAGTTGACTTAGGTTAGTGGAGATAGCCAATTCTTTCTCGCCATTTTTTTAGGTTAGTAGAGGTAGCGCAATTGAGCTATCTTCCCTCCAAAAGCCACCATCTTGGATAACGGTAATCGTGTCATCAGCTAACATCAATCGCGTTATCAGTTGCCCCACTACTTGAAGTTACTCATTCTGAAACACTAAATTTTGAAAGTAACGTTAAATGTAATGCAAAAAAAGACGTTCAGTAACCTCAGTGTAACTTAATGCAAAATTTAGAAAACGGCAAGCATTTATTTTTGACTATTGAAAGATTGAACTGAATTACCTTTAAGCATATGAGAAATCGGTTTCACTTTTAAAATAACAACAATCAAATAAATACCAAGGTAGCAGAAGTCACTCTCTAAGGTTAATACAGAGTAAATGAAATTGCGCTCTCTTAATTTATATTGTTGTAGCCTACAGTCCTGAGGCTGGTTTGATGCAGCTCTCCATGCTACTCTATCCTGTGCAAGCTTCTTCATCTCCCAGTACCTACTGCAACCTACATTCTTCTGAATCTGCTTGGTGTATTCATCTATTGGTCTCCCTCTACGATTTTTACCCTCCACGCTCCCCTCCAACACTACACTGGTGATCTCTTGATGTCTCAGAACATGTTCTAGAAATCGATCCCTTCTTCCAGTCAAGTTGTGCCACAAACTTCTCTTCTCCCCAATCTTATTCAATATCTCCTCATTAGTTATGTCATCTACCCATCTATTCTTCAGCATTCTTCTGTAGCCCCACATTTCGAAAGCTTCTATTCTCTTCTTGTCTAAACTATTTATCGCCCATGTTACACTTCCATACATGGCTACACTCCATACAAATACTTTCAGAAACGACTTCCTGACACCTACATCTATACTCAATGTTAACAAATTTCTCTTCTTCAGATAAGCTTTCCTTGCCGTTGCCAGTCTACATTTTATATCCTCTCTACTTCGACCAACATCAGTTATTTTTCTCCCCAAATAGAAAAACTCCGTTACAACTTTGTCACATTTCCACCTTCAGCATCACCCGACTTAATTCGACAACATTCTATTATCCTCGTTTGGCTTTTGTTGATATAATCTTTTATCCTCCTTTCAAGACACTATCCATTCCCCACAACTGCTGTTCGTAGTCCTTTGCTGTCTCTGAGGTTTGCCGATGACATTGAGATGAAATAAAAACTTTGATAGAATTACAATGGATTTTAATACCTACTCCGAATTTTTCTTTTGTTTCCTTCACTGTTTGCTCAATATACAGATTGAATAACATCGGGGCGAGGCTACAAACCTGTCTCACTCCCTTCCCAACCACTGATTCCCTTTCATGCCCCTCGATTCTTATAACTGCCATCTGGTTTCTGTACAAATTGTAAATAGCCTTTCGCTCCCTGTATATTACCTTCAGAAACTGAAAGAGAGAAAGCTTTTGACAGTGTTGACTGGAATACTCTAAGGAAAGGCAAACATAGGTTTCTAGCATTTGTAGACTTAATCTATTTTCTAAAATAAGTCGTGGGGTTAGTATTGCCTCACGTATTCCAATATATCTACATAATCGAAACTGATCTTCCCCGAGGTCGGTTTCTACTAGTTTTGCCAATCGTCTGTAAAGATTTCGCGTTAGTATGTGGCAGCTGTGACTTATTAAACCGACAGATCTGTAATTTTCACATCTGTCAATTCCTGCTTTCTTTGGGATTGAAATTATAATATTCTTCTTGAAGTCTGTGGGTATTTCGCCTGCAGATGGTAGAGTTTTGTCACGACTGGCTTTCCCAAGGCTGTCAGTAGTTCTAATGGAATGTTATATACTCCCGGGGCCTTGTTTCGACTCAGGTCTTTCAGTGCTCTCTCAAACTCTTCACGCAGTATCGTATCTCCCATTTCATCTTCATCTACATACTCTTCCATTTCCATAATATTGTCCTCAAGTACATCGCCCTTGCGTAGACCCTCTATATACTCCTTCCACCTTTCTGCTTTCCCTTCTTTGCTTAGAACTGGGTTTCCATCGGAGCTCTTGATATTCATGCAGTTGGGTCTCTTTTCTCAAACGGTCTCTTTAATTTTCCTGTAGGCAGTATCTATCTTCCCCCAAGTGATATAAGCCTCCACATCCTTACATTTGTCCTGTAGCCATCCCTGCTTAGCCATTTTGCACTTCCTGTGGTTCTCATTTTGAGACGTCTGTATTCCTTTTTGCCTGCTTCATTTTCTGCATTTTTATATTTTCTCCGTTCATCAATTAAATTCAATATTTCTTCGGTTACCCAAGGATTTCTGCTAGCCCTTGTCTTTTTACCTACTTGTCCTCTACTGCATTCACTATTTCATCCCTCAAAGCTACCCACTCTTCATCTACTGTATTTCTTTCCCCCATTCCTTTCAATTGTTCCCTTATGCTCCCCCTGAAATTCTGTACAACCTCTGGTTTAGTCAGTTTATCCAGGTCCCATGTACTTAAATTTCCACCTTTTTGCAGTTTCTTCAGTTATAATCTACTGTTCACAACCAATAGATTGTGTAAGAGTCCACATCTGCCCCTGGAAATCTCTTAGACTATACAACGGTAAGATACAACTTAAAACCTGGTTCCTAAATCTCTATCGGATACCTGCTAGTATCACCAGGATTCTTCCATGTATACAACCTTCTCTTACGATTCTTGAACCAAGTGTTGGCTTTGATTAAGTTGTGCTCTGTGCGAAATTCTACCAGGCTGCTTCCTCTTTCATTTCTTACCCCCCATTTACATCTACATGACTACTCTGCAATTCACATTTACGTGCTTGGCAGAGGGTTCATCGAACCACATTCATTCTATCTCTCTACCATTCCACTCCCGATCAGCGCGCGGGAAAAACGAACACCTAAATCTTTCTGTTCGAGCTCTAATTTCTCTTAATTTATTTTGATGATCATTCCTTCCTATGTAGGTTGGGCTCAACAAAATATTTTCGCATTAGGAAGAGAAAGTTGGTGACCGAAATTTCGTAAATAGATCTCGCCGCGACGGAACACGTCTTTGCTTTAATGACTTCCATCCCAACTCGCGTATCATATCTGCCACACTCTCTCCCCTATTACGCGATGATACAAAAGGAGCTGCCATTTTTTGCACCCTTTCAATGTCCTCCGCCAATCCCACCTGGTAAGGATCCCACACCGCGCAGCAATATTCTAACAGAGGACGAACGAGTGTAGTGTAAGCTGTCTCTTCAGTGGATTTGTTGCATCTTCTAAGTGTCCTATCAATGAAACGCAACCTTTGGCTCGCCTTCCCGACAATATTATCTATGTGGTCCTTCCAACTGAAGTTGTTGATAATTTTAACACCCAGGTACATAGTGCTATTGACAGCCTTGAGAATTGTACTATTTATCGAGTAATCGATTTCCAGAAGATTTCTTTTGGAACTCATGTGGATCACCTCAGACTTTTCGTTATTTAGCAACTGCCACCTGCCGCACCATTTAGCAATCTTTTCTAAATTGCTTTGCAACTGATACTGGTCTTCGGATGACCTTACTAGACGGTAAATTACAGCATCATCTGCGAACAAAGTAAGAGAACTGCTCAGATTGTCACCCAGGTCATTTATATAGATCAGGAACAGCAGAGGTCCCAGGGCGCTTCCCTGGGGAACACCTGATATCACTTCAGTTTTACTCAATGATTTGCCGTCTATTACTACGAACTGCGACCTTCCTGACAGGAAATCACGAATCCAGTCACACAACTGAGACGATACCCCATAGGCGCGCAGCTTGATTAGAAGGCGCTTTTGAGGAACGGTATCAAAAGCTTTCCGAAAATCTAGAAATACTGAATCAACTTCAGATCCCCTGTCGATAGTGGCCATTGCTTCGTGCGAATAAAGAATTAGCTGCGTTGCACAATAACGATGTTTTCTGAAACCATACTGATTACGTATCAATAGATCGTTCCCTTCGAGGTAATTCATAATGGTTGACGTCGGTTTTCAGTAGGGTTTTGGAGCATATCCTGTATTCAATGATACAGGTCTGTTGTTCGATGGATTACTCCTACTACCCTTCTTGAACACTGGTGCGACCTGCGCAATTTTCCAATCTGTAGATACAGATCTATCGGTGAGCGAGCGGTTGTATATGGTTTCTACGTAGGGAGCTATTGTACCAACGTAATCTGAAAGGAACCTAATCGGTATACAATCTAGACCTGAAGACTTGCCCATATCAAGCGATTACAGTTGCTTCGCAACCCCGAAGGTTACTTCTAAGAAACTCATGCTAGCAGCTGTTCGTGTTTCAAATTCTGGAATGTTCTATTCGTCTTCCCTGGTAAAGGAAATTCGGAAAACTGCGTTCAGTAAGTCCGCTTTAGCTTCACAATCGTCGGTAACAGTACCATCGGCACTGCGCGACGAAGGTATTGACTGCGTCTTGCCGCTTGTGTACTTTACATATGACCAGAATTTCTTCAGATTTTCTACCAAATTTCGAGACAATGTTTTGTTGTGGAACCTATTAAAAGCATCTGGCATTGAAGTCCGTGCCAAATTTCGCATGTCTGTAAATTTTAGGCAATCTTCGGGATTTCGCATTCTTCTGAACTTCGCATGCTTTTTCCGTTGCCTCTGCAATAGCGTTCGGCCCTGTTTTGTGTACCATGGGGGATCAGTTCCATCTCTTACCAATTTATGAGGTATGAATATCTCAATTGCTGTTGCTACTATATCTTTGAATTTGAGCCACATCTCGTCTACATTTCCGTAGTCAGTTCGGAAGGAATGGAGACTGTCTCTTAGGAAGGCTTCTAGTGACACTTCATCCGCTTTTATTTTGCGTTGGTTTCTGGTGGATTTGGAAGAAATGGCATTGAGCCTAGCTACAACGACCTTGTGATCACTAATCCCTGTATCAGCCACAAACACTCCAGAGCTAATAGCATCGTGACTAAGAGGTCAAGTGTGTTTTCGAAACCATTTACAATTCAAGTGGGTTCGTGGACTAACTGCTCGAAACAATTTCGGAGAAAGCATTTAGGACAATCTCGGAATATGTTTTCGCCTACCACCGGTTTTGTACAAGTATTTTTGCCAACATAACGAGGGAAGGTTGAATTCCCCACCAACTATAACCGTTAGAGTGAGGGTATTTATTTGTTACGACACTCAAATTTTCTCTGAACTGTTCAGCAGCTATATCATCGGAGTCTGGGGGTCGGTAGGAGGAGCCAATTCAGTTGTTAAGTATAACCACCGCACATAGGAATTCGCACTGAGTACCTACTTCGGCTTCACTACAAGATAAACCACTACTGACAGACACAAACAGTCCACCACCAATTCTGCCTAATCTATCTTTCCTGAACACCGTCTGAGACTTCGTAAAAATTTCTGCAGAACTTATTTCAGGCTTTAGCCAGCTTTCTGTACCTATAACGATATCAGATTCTGTGCTTTTTATTAGCGCTTGAAGCTCAGGGACTTTTCCAGCGCAACTACAACAATTTACAACTATAATTCCGACTGTTCCTTGATCCAAGCACGTCCTGTAATTGCCAAGCACCCTTTGACATTGCAGCCCATCCCGCACTTTCCCGAGGACTTCTAACCTAAAAAACCGCCCAGTCCACGCCACACAGCCTCCGCTACCCGTGTAGCCGCCAGCTGAGTGTAGTGAACTCCTGACCTATTCAGCGGAACCCGAAACCCCACCACCCTATAGCGCAAGTCAAGGAATCTGCAGCCAATACGGTCGCAAAACCGTCTGAGCCTCTGATTCAGACCCTCCACCCGGCTCTGCACCAAAGGTCCGCAATCGGTTCTGTTAACGATGCTGCAGATGGTGAGCTCTGCCTTCATCTCGTAAGCAAGACCGGCAGCCTTCACCAAATCAGATAGCCGCTGGAATCCAGAGAGAATTTCCTCAGATCCAAAGCGACACACGTCATTAGTACCGACATGTGCCACCACCTGCAGCTGGCTGCACCCTGTGCTCTTCATGGCATCCGGAAGGACCCTTTCCATATCAGGAATGACTCCTCCCGGAATGCACACGGAGTGCACACTGGATTTCATCCCCTCCTTAGCCGCCGTATCCCTAAGGGGCCCCATTACATCGCCTAACATTGGAGCTCCCAACTACCAGTAAGCCCACCCTCTGCGATTGCCCGGACCTTGAAGGCTGAGAATGATCCTCTTAAACAGGGCAGGCAGCTACATCTGGCTCAGCCAGAGACAGTGCCTGAAACCGGTTTGTCAGACGCACAGGGGAGGCTTTCGCTGCCTGCCACGCCTTGGAACGACCTCCCAATCAACCACAGGCGAGGGCTCAGCCCCACTGCGGGCAGCAACCGGGGCAACCACAGCGGCAGACCGATCTGGGGACAGACGGGACGAGGTTGACATCCCTGTGATACCCGAGCCCGGCTCCCCACAGTGGTGCCCATTGGCAACAGCCTCAAGCTGCGCGACCGAAGTCAGCGCCGATTGCAGCTGTGAGCGAAGGGATGCCAAGTCAACCCTCATCCGAACACAGCAATCGCAGTCCCTGTCCATTCTAATCGATGTTTCACAACAGTTACCGAAACACGAGAACGTGCCTAGATAACGCAAGCGGAACACGCAAAGAATATATCAACTAACCTGTACAAATGCCTAACGACTGCGCTACAATCTGCTGAATCAGTTTTGATATTCTTATGACACTCGATGATTGCATGGAAAGGAAAGGGACCCTGCATGGTAATAATGTGTGAGGACAATGCAACACAGGTGTCCTAGAAATTTTAACTTTTGCAAGTTATTATTCAAGTTATTCATACTCTGTGAATGAAATGTTGCTGGTTGATGCCTCTCTACACTACAATGTTTGTCAATTAACAGTCCTTCGATATTGTAGCTGTGCGGATGACAAGTATGTAGCCGACGACAATGCGGAGCTGCTGTTGCTGCTGCTGCTTGATGAGAGGAACCCCGAGTCGTCTCCAGAGCCACGGATACGTACGGGACAGGCAACAGCTGAAACTGCAGCTTCCCCCGCCTGTCCACTCCTACCGTGCTCTCAGTAATCGCAGGTTAACGAGTGAGGGATGTCTACACTGGCGCGAGTATAGGTACACACCGGGTCGGCCGGAGCGTTCAACAAACACTTCCGCACTCTTTCATGACACAAACTGCTCTGCCTCCCATCTGCACGCCACGCGACAGAGGCTCTCCATGCGCAAAGATAAACATCGGTACAGCTATTATCATTTCGTCTTTGCTATTGATACATCTCAATAAAGCTCCCTTGGCTATTACCCGGCAATTTATAATATTTCTATTATAATTACAATCAATTATATACAGTCAAATTTTTATTTAATACATAATCGAAGTATTGATGTATTTAATTTCTGTAGTGCAGCATATAGCATCAGAATCAAGAGTATAGTGCAAGATATCAACGAAAATTAAACGGCGAAAATTTTGTATGTTGCAGACGGTACTTTGTCTGCATTTTTGGTGTTATACCCTCTATGAGACATGTGTATATTGATGATTACCCGGTACACGCCTGATCACGTGGTACTGTAGACATGCCAGAAAATGGAGAGACAGCGAAATCCATTGCAAATAAATACATAAAAAACCACATTTAGACGTCAACTGCTAGGAGTCTCACGCGTACATCCGCAGGACTATCTCATGTATATATGTTTGAGGGAATCCCATCATTCCCAGAGTGACAGGTAGGTATTGCAACTCGCCGGACAATGATGTGACCGCCCAACATTCACCAAGCTTTTGTATGAACAGAAGGACCTCCACTTGCTTTGCCTGTAAGGTAGGACGATAATTGCCCGTGGATGATACTGAGGCCAAGAAGATTTACTAATCATCAGGACACAGTGGTTGCGAATGCTGAGAGATATCGTAAACCAACCATTAACCAGGAAAGGAATCCTTTTACATTGACAATTTTTTTGTGAAATACGTCTTTCTTTATGTGTGTGGCAAAGGCATTGCCCAACCGTAAGGGAAGCTGCTAAGAAGTAATTCTGCTGACTGCTTGTAGAATCCTATCTGGCTAATCAAACGTAAAGAAGCGACCACGGTGAATAAAGTGCTCGGAATACTGCTGCATCCAGTAACTGACCTGTGCTGATATTTCGTCCGAGACTTCTTCGTAGCCGTAATATTCTTCACAGATGTCAGCATCTTCCGAATTGCTGTTTTATATTTTTTATTGAGGTCAGAGTATGTGTTACTCGATGCATATATCTCGCTTACCAAGTGGAATGGTGCTACGAAGGTAAGTTCACCCAGAGTTTCAAGAACTCTGAAGGAATTTCGTCTACTACAGCTGCCTTCTTTTGATTTATGTGTTTCAGTGCTCTTCGGCAACTGCTGTTGTTATAACGTCAAAACTCAGAGACTGAAAAATATTCCCGTTACGAGCAATACTACCGCTGAAATGGGTAGTTTGAAGCGCGAGAAGTTGTCAGATACTACCCTACGCCTTGTACTGTACATGAACGCCTGCGGTTCAGCGGGGCAACCTCATGGCTGGATGCACGTTCCCCTCACGCTGCGGCATCCCGTCACACCGGTAAGCTCTGCGGACTGCCGTGTCTCATGCAGAAAAGGTATTTGGCTGGTGCATAAGTTCTAACGTAACACAGACGTTTATCAATAATACGTTCTCCTTCTCTATTTAAAACAATCCGTCAACGCTGGAGTACGTTTTATATTCCGCGACTGTGGAAATCACGTGGTTTTGAGGCGAAGAACTCGTCGAGCCATGTTCATAGAGCATCTTCATTGGAAAGGGAAGTTCCTTCAAGGTTGTATCTGTGTATGAGGACACCAGATCAGCTGAATAACGTGGTTGCGGAAGGACTCCCCAACACAACTCCCGTATAGTGTCTTCCCTCAGCCTAGCAAAATGCGGGTGGTCGTTATCGTGGAGCAGCATCACTTCACGCGGTCTTCCTCCTTGTCGTTCTTGGATTGCGTCTGCAAAACGTCGCGGTTGCTGAGAATAAACGTCAGCAGTGATGGTTACACTTCGGGGAAGCAATTCGTAGCGCACCAGATGCATAACATCATCTTTTGTAGATGATTACAGGTCGTTGTTCGGGGAGTTGCTGCTTTGCTAAGCTCAACCATTCCTTTCGTTTCCCTGTGTTAGCATTGTTGTTGTTTGCTGTCTTCAGTTCTGAGACTTTCTTGATGCAACTCTACATGCTACTCTATCCTGTGCAAGCTGCTTCATCTCCCAGTACCTACTGCAACCTTCATCCTTTAGAATCTGCTTAGTGTATTCATCTCTTGGTCTCCGTCTACGGTTTTTACCCTCCACGCTGCCCTCCAGTGCTAAATTTGTGATCCCTTGATGCCTCAGAACATGTCCTACCAACCGGTCCCTTCTTCTTGTCAAGTTGTGCCACAAACTCCTCTTCTCCCGAATTCTATTCAATACTTCATCGTTAGTTATGTGATCTGCCCATCTAATCTTTAGCATACTTCTGTAGCACCACATTTCGCAAGCTTCTATTTTCTTCTTGTCCAAACTATTTATCTTCATGTTTCACTTCCATACACGGCTGTCGTGCGGTAGCGTTCTCGCTTCCCACGCCCGGGTTCCCGGGTACTATTCCCGGCGGGGTCAGGGATTTTCTCTGCCTCGTGATGACTGCGTGTTGTGTGCTGTCCTTAGGCTAGTTAGGTTTAAGTAGTTCTAAGTTCTAGGGGACTGATGACCATAGATGTTAAGTCCCATAGTGCTCAGAGCCACTTGAACCATTTGAACCATACATGACTACACTCCATACAAATACTTTCAGAAACGACTTCCTGACACTGAAATCTATACTCGATGTTAACAAATTTTTCTTCTTCAGAAACGCTTTCCCTGCCATTTCCAGTCTATATTCTATATCCTCTGTACTTCGACCATCATCAGTTATTTTGCACCCCAGTAGTGGTACGGAGTAGTCATCGTCGGTGTTGTTCACGAGCCAAGCAATGATGCACATGTGGTCACCTGCTGATTTTGTGATTTTGGCTTAGGGCATGCGGCACCCGTACTCTTGATGTTTGAGCCTTTCCCATTACACTTAAATTCGTACGGTGGTGAAATAATTGCAGTTTACCACATTTACCAGCTCTCGAGTACACTCGCGTGGATCATTGTGGGTTCATGAGTGTGAACGACTTCCATCAAACAGCGAAATCATTAACGTCAAAACGATCCTCCTTAACAAGAGAAAACCACTTCCTTAGAGTTCTCTGTCCAATAGTCCAATAGTATTATCCCCACACACGGTGCAAATGTTTCTGGGTGCCTCCGCTGCTGTAGCCCCTCGAATGAACTGAGACCGTGAAAAATGTCGGAAATGTTCCGATTTCTCCTGTTTGTACTCCATTTTGTAGCGTCGACAGCTCCACTCACTATCTTCAGACACAATATTTCAGCATGTAAACTCAAATAGCAACAGTAAACTAAAAATAAAAACTGACAATCGTTAAATAAACCCATAGCAACCTGAATACCAGCTGACAAAAAAAAAAAAAAAAAAAGAAAAAGCTGTGAACTTCTGCACCAGCCTAATAGATACATATTTTCAAGTGAACCTAAGATTTCAGACTTAAATTTTTTGTTTTAGAGCGATTGTATCAGGACGCTAATTATGGACAAAGTATGGTCACAAAATTTCGACATAATATTTACAGATGACTTTGACATAACACAAATCAATATTTTGCACATTTTGCGCCATTTTCTGGAGCATCTATGTTCCACTACATCCGCATTATGTACAAACCAGCAGAATGTCTGAGATTTATAGTAGTGTTGCAAAACAATACCTATGATGTATAAGAAAACACAATTAGTTACTTCAGACTTTTTTTGAGTACACCCTGTGGTCCATAGCATTCTACTTAAAGCTCCTAAAGCATCTCGCTAACACTAGGCAGATATGAGACATCGACGTGACAATTCTAAACACTGCGTATGACTTTAGTATGACAGATGTATCCCATCAGCAACGAAAGATTTAACTTTTTCTCAGTTACCCTGATTTATTTAAAGAAATTAAATCGTTTTTCGCAAAACTAGGCCTCACGCTGGTCTATTTGCTTCCTCATTTGGTCATATCCTACTCTTTGTTTCGAACAATTTATAGAGAATCATATTTTCGTTACAATGAAAAATTTGACCAATGAAATATACAGACAGCATTCCGCTCTAGGCAGAAGCACGCCAAAAAGAGAAACTAAAGTGTAGCCTGTATAGAAACAATAGCTGTTGTACGTTCTCGCTTCCCACCCCCGGGTTCCCGGGTTCGATTCCCGGCGGGGTCAGGGACTTTCTCTGCCTCGTGATGGCTGGCTGTTGTATGCTGTCCTTAGGTTGAAGTAGTTCTAAGTTCTAGAGGACTGATGACCATAGATGTTAAGTCCCATAGTGCTTAGAGCCATTTTTTGAATAACTGTTGTAGAATTAAGGAACATGTTTTATGTGGAAGAACTGCGATGTTTTTGGAAAATGAATATCTCTTCTATAAAAGTCAACATTGACTTATCAGGATGGCAACGTGAGAAGGCAGTATTGAATACTGAAAAGAATTGTCAGCACCATTGCTCTTTGCAACGTATGTGAGCCGTGACTGGCTGGATGGGTGCCTTGCTTTTTTTTTTTTTTTTTTTTAATCATTTGTTGTAGCCCAGTGGTTACCGCAATAACGTTGCTGTCTTCTCTCCGTGAGCCGCAGCAGTGTGTATCGATACTAGTAATGCTGTACTATGTCTGGTGTGGTGGATATGTTTTCCGGGTGTGCTGTGTGTGACAGTCGGTCCGTTGGGTCAGAGCAACGAGGAAGTCTCTGTGGCGCGTGGTCAGACCGGAGCCGCTGGCGGCGTGCACGTGCGGTTGGAGTTGTGAGGCGCTTGTTGCGAGGGTTACGAAGTTCGTCAGCCACCGAAACTGGACTCTAAAGTTGAGTGCTCACTTAACCTACTATCAAGCCTCAACTGCTATCACATCTCTTGGTTTGATCCTGGTTGTCACTTTCTGAGAGATCCACGCGAGCAACAACGTGTGTGCATTGAAGTCGACTAGAATTGCAGCCGTCTTCCTGTGTGGTGTTAAACTTCATTAATGAAGGAATGACTTAAATTAAGTGTACCAGAGGTATCTCCTGTGTTGTGGCCGTTGACGTTCCAGTGACCTAAAGTGGTTGTTGACGTAGTTTCTGGCAGTGTATTTTCCACATCGTGTTGGTATTGTACAGCACAGCGTGTAGTGTGACAGCTAAGGTGTTGGTAGTTTTGGGCGTTTATTCTCATTTGGCTTGATTGGCCACCAGTATCCGGAACGTTTTGCGATTGACATCTTGTTGTCGTTTTGCTGTTCAGATGCAGTAGAAGTGATGTTGTTGGTTGGTTCCTCGGCTGGCTTTTTGTTGGGTTGCCTTTTGATTAAGAAGTTGTCGGTCTGGCTGCCTGTTTCACCTAAAAGTGCGTTAGTTACTTCCCCAGGTTGGAACGTTCTGAGCGCCGCTCCTTGTGTTTTACAGAGTGATTTCCTTTTTAGTCTTAAGTACTGTGTGTGGCCTTCAGCGGAGTTTTTTCTTATTGAAATTTCAAGGCTTTTCTTCTTAGGCCTTAAGGCGTAAAAAAAGTTTCTTGACTGGTATGTGGCCTTCAGCCGAGTTTTCAGCCTTTTCAAATCAAGATTTGAAAATTTTGTCTAGGATTTAAGCCGGAAGAAATATTTTGTAGTTTTTATGTGGCCTTCAGCCGAGTTTTTCAGTTAAAGCCCAGACAAAGAAACTTCCAATTTTTAATTTTAAGACGTGAGATTGTTTGGGTTTCGTATGTGGCCTTCAGCCGACTGTTATGTGAAGCATTTTAGGATAAAGACTTTAGCCTATTTTATTTGAAATTCAGAATCTCTTCCTTTAGGCCTTAAGTCGTAAAATTGTTTTCTCCATGATGTGTGTTTTAATCTCTATTAAATTAAAAATTCAAAATCCTTGTCTTGCCCTTAAGTCATAAGATTGTTATTTTTTAATATGAGGCCTGCAGCAGAGTTTTACACGAAGTATTTTGAGATCAGGCCTTCAGCCTTTTCTAATTGAAAGCTCTTCTTCCCAGGCAAAATCCGTAAAATTGTTTTGTTGATATGCGGCCTTCAACCGAGTTTTCAGCCAATTTAAATTAAACTTTGAAAATCTTTGTCTCGGCCTAAAGCCGCGACACTATTCTTGATTAACGTGAGGCCTTCAGCCGCGTTATATGGGATAAAATTAAAGCTAAGGCTTTCAACCTATTTATATTGAAGATAAAAAAAATTCTGAAGAAGTGAAACCGCCAGAAGAACTCCTGTACCTTGCTTAGGCCTTGTGCCTTGGATTTTCGATGTGGCCTTCAGCCGATCTAAATTAAATCAAAGGAGGTCTTTCGTTAAAACCTTGAGAGTTTTGATTCTTGCTTGTCTGATTGTGTGTTTTAAGAAATAAATTTTGTATGTTGGTGTGCAACTGACAGTAACATATTTTGACCTCTTTCCACAAATATAACCGCATCCGCTCCGTCCTGCTAGCCCAGGGATTTCACTGGTAGCAGAGCGTGGTTACGTTTGTGTTCTTGCCATTTCAGTTACTGTTAGTTTCAATTTTATTTCTGTTCTGTGACACCACATTGTTTTGGGTGTTGATTGTTTCAGGTGTATTGTAATGGCGGTCAGTCAGAGTCCGGGGATCGGCCTGCTCAGAAACATCTTGTTTACGAGTTGGAAATAAGGCGCCAAGCTACTGAGGGCAGTGATCCGGATTTAGTGGCCCGTTTAGGTGCTGCCGTTTTTCAGCCGGTTGACGTCACGCCGGCGGTGTTGGGTGAGAGAGGAGCGGCCACTGAATTTTTGTTGAAGGCTGTTAGGGGCCTTGTGGACACTATTTGCGTTTTGGAAGGCACTCAACCTAGTGCCAGACTATTGGATACGGTGTAGGCCCAGTTAATGTATTTAACAAATCGGAAAGCGGATTTGGGCATGTTAGCTTTGGAAGATCACCATTAAAAATTAGCCGCCGAATTGGGCTCTTTGGTTAGTGCATTGCAGTTTAATGTTACGTTTTTAGATTTGGTGAGAAGAGGATTGAGGAGCGGAACTTGCTGTGTTCGGGAGAGGGCGAGAGCCTGCCCGGGATGGTACTGTTACGTCCTCGGTGAAGTTAGACGCAATGTTTGCCAAGTTGCCTAATCCTCTCGTGATATTACTGAATTAGTCGTGGAGCGGCTTGAACAGGTCGAAAAATTATTACGGTTGTCGGTTCGTCTTGAACTTTATGCTTCTCCCTTTCGTGGTTCCACACCAAGTAATTTTGTCACTGCCGTACCTGTTAGCTAGAAGTGAGTTGCAGAACCTCCTCTTCCGAGCCATGGCTGAAGTGTTCTCCTTACAGCAGTTCAGGGAGCTCGTCATTAGGCAGAGATTGACCACAGGAGTTCGAAAACCGCTTGAATGTCGTTACATTTGGGAGTTGCAGCGGGATAAAGAGCAGTTACATCAGTATGTGGACAGAGTTCAGACGGCGTCCTTGGCTTTGTTAATCGATTTGCCTGAACAACAGCCGCTGTCTATTGTTCTTAGGGGAATGCGCGTTGCGGATAAGTAGCACTATGTCTTCCGTAATCAGCCTTCAGCTTGGGAAGAACTCCGTGCCACGGTTGTAGCGATATGGGCGTTGCCGCTTGGATACGATGTATGTCACGAAGTTAAGGGGCAGGCCACCGGCGCTGGCAAGGGAAATTCCGAAGTGTCTGCATCCGCTGAAGCAGTAAAACTGGAACCCCGGTGTTGTTTCAGGTGCGGCAGCACGGCTCACTTGGAGCTCTCTCGGATTCAGCCTCGCGCTCTCAGAGCCAATAAATGACGCCGGACTGGGCAGCTATCTCGTGATCGAGCCTTTAGACGCTGGCGTACCCGTGTTGTCGCTCCCTCTTCACCGCCCTCGCCTTACGTTTGTTCTCGAGTAGGTGGCGAACCGATCTGTGCTCTTTCCGATTCTGGTAGCTCATTTTCATTATTGTGCTTCGAGTGGTTTTTGGAAGTTGGTCATTTTACGAAACTTCGGTCGGTGCTTTCTCCGGTGCAGAGATGTCGGGTGGCCAATGACCAGGTGTTGCCTCTGCATGATTGGGTCCGAGGGAGTATATCGATGGGGGATTTTTCCTGGCCCTTGTCATTAGCCTCGGTCAAGGAGCTGCCGGTCGATCTAATTTTGGGATGTGATTTCAGTAAATACTGGGTTATTCTTGGATTATTCTGGGCACACCTTTTTCTTTAAGTTAGCTCCTTTGGAGAAGTTTCTACATCTACATCCATACTCCGCAAGCCACCTTATGTTTCGTTTTATAAGTGCGCTAAACGTATTGTGCATCGAAATGCAGATGCATTGGCCGTTCAGGATGTGGCTAATGAGTTTGATCTTACCCATCTCTCGCCGCATCACGCTTCTCAATTACTGGATTTGTTACAGAGTTTTCCTGAGCTTCTTAGTGATAACTTGAGTGTCACTAATGTTCTTAATTACCATATCCTTCTATCCGACGATAGTCCTGTCAGGCAGCCAAATGCTCCAACAAGGAGTTATTACGCCTTCTACATCTACTTATGCTTCCCCCACATGCCATGTTCCCAAGGATCAGGAGCACTATTTCAGACCTGTGGTTAACTACCGGGTGCTTGAACACTAAGGTTGTCTTTGAATGGGCCTCTGCCTCTGATCTACATAACTTTTACCTGGTTTGCCGGTACTAATTGGTTTACTGTTCTTGGTTTGAACCAAGCCTGTTATCAGATTCCATTAGCTGAAGAATGTAAACATGTTACCGCATTTTGTACTGATTGGAATCTGTTTGACAGAGTTCCTTTTGGTTTGGCAACTCGTTTGCTGGATAATATCCTTAGGGACTTGAAATTAGTGTTTGCCTATAATTATTTGGACGATTTAGTCATCTATAGCCGTTCGTTTCAGGACCATTTGGATCATATCCAGAAAGTTCTTTCGAGGTTTCAGGGAGCCTGGCTGACTGTTAAACCCAGTAAGATGACATTAGAAACGCAGCAGGTGTTCTTCTTAGGTCACCTAGTGTCAGGTCAGAGTATTCGCATCGAACAAGAGCGAACTAAGACCATACGGGCGTTGCCTCCGCCTACTGATAAACGCGGAATTTGCTAGGTTCATAGGCATGTTGAACTATTTTATCGTTTTGTCCCTAATTTTGCTTAGTTGGCCGCGACCTCAAACGAACAGTGCCGGAAGAGAGTGCGTTTTGAATAAGGACCTGTCCAGGAGCCCGCGTTTGAGTATATTAAGGCAGCTGTAGCCAATCCTCCATTTCTAGGAGTACCACACTTTAATAAAAGGCTTATTGTCCAAAATGACACATCTAATGCTGGTATTTGAGCTGTTCGAAGGTCAGACGCAGCCATTAGCTTACGCGTCTCGTCGGTTCACTGGCGCCGAACTTAAGTACTCCATCTACGAGTGCAAGGCGTTGGCCGTTTTGTTTGCATTGGAGAAGTATCACTTCTGCCTTGAGCATCGGGAATTTCAGTTAGAAGCCGACAATCAGGCTTTGAGCTGGGTGCTGGCTAGGCCGCGTAAAACTGGCCGTAGTGCCAGATGAGAGGTACGCATTTAATTTGAAGTTAAACACGTGAGAGACACTGAAAATATCCTTGCGGATGTCCTCAGCCGGTAGTTCGCCGAATCTACACCTAGTGAGGGAACCCGGGAGACAGATGAAGGCAGGATTGGGAGAAATTCCTCTTTAGTTTGATGTCGTTTAGCGTCGGGATCAGGACCCTATTTGGCTGGGGAACTGTCGCATGAGTATATTATTAACAGTTGCATTCTGCGTAAAAGGGTCGGGCATGCGAAGCAGTTAAAGAAGTTTGCCAGTAGCTCTGGTGCGCCCGGTTTTTCGGTACTTTCATGATTCGTTGGTGGGTAGCCACTTATAAGTTCCTAAGACTCTGAAAAAAGTCAAAGCCTCTTGGCCCTCCATGGAGCGAAATGTCAGAGAGATGGTATAGCAATATCGGCTGTATAATGTAGTCAAACCCAAGAATGCTCTTCAACAGGGTTTGCTGAGCTCTGAGCGCGAGTCCTGTCCTACGCACAAGCTCTATATCGATTATCTAGGACCCTTTCTTCGTACTAAGAAAGGTCATCGATACGTGTTAGTTATTATTGATGCGTTCTCCGGATTCACTTGGCTCCTTCCGAGCCGTAACGTCACTGCTACCACCACTATTTCTCATTTAACTAAAGTTTTCATTGTTTTTGGCCCCCCTAAGAAAATTGTTAGCGATAATGCGCCGGCCTTCCTTTCGGCTCCTTTCAAGGCGTCCTATTTTCAGAACGGTGTCAAGCATATCACGACTGCGTCGTATTATCCGCAGGCATGCTTTACGGAGAGGGTTAACCGAAACCGTAAATCCGCTTTGATTTCAGAAAACGCCTAGTAAGTGGGACTCTAGTCTTCCTTGGCTTAGTTTTGCTTTTAATACCACCAATCATGAAGCCTTGGGAGCTACTCCCGCCTCTTTGATCCTTTCCTATCCTGTTAATTCCCCTTTTTAGAACTTGTGGGGAATTCAAGATCTAGTTCCTCAAGTCATCAATGAAAACTGGAACCGTCCCAGACGTAATATACTCAGGGTCCATAATAATCAAGGTGAGCGTTACAATCGTAATCGGCGAACATTTAGAGGGAGGCCAGGAGATCAGGTCTATGTCCGTAGTTTCCCCAGTAGGCAGGTGCGTGTCGGAAATATGAGTAAATTTACTCCTCATTTTCTGGGGCCTAGCACCAATTTGCGCATTTTAGGCCCGGTGAATCTGCTGGTTAAGGATAACCATTCCGGTAACCAGTACTGGGTTCACCTTAGCCAGGTTAAATCCAGTTAGTTCGTCTGATGGTTAAGTAGCCCCCCTCCCCTTCCGGCATCGTGTTTGTTTGAGGGCGGGAGGTTGAGCCGTGGCTGGCTCATGTTATGCTTCCCATTAAATCTTGGTTTTGGTTGATATTCTGTGATTAGTCTCTCGCGGTTATGCTGTTATCCTCTCTCTCCGTGAGTCGCAGCAGCAGCGCGTATCGATATTAGTACCCTTGTACTATCTATGGCGTCGCGCTTATAGTTTTCCGACTGCAGCGCGTGCGGGTAATGCTCCGGTCCTTTTGCCTCAGAAAGTCTACAAGGAAGAGCTATGTGGTCTACTTAGTTCTGGTGCATACCGGAAGATTAACAAAGATCCTACTATCAAGGTGACAGTATGGACTGCTGCCTTGCTGAACGCTTCATCACTACCAAAGGAAGTCAAAAGAAGTACCACCGAGATATTATGGTCTTCCTAAAGTTCACAAAATGTCTAAGTATGAGAGTGTAGAGGTCTATGAGACCTATAACGAGCGCTATTGGTTCACCGACGTATTTTTCTGCCAAACACTTGGCTTCCTAATTAAAACAATTGGTAGGAAAATGGAGTCACCACATTCGTAATTCTATGGATTTTATTCAGAGACTTAACACGTCAAAACTAACTACCACATCATTATTATTTAGCCTGACGTTGCTGTCATTATGCACCGGTACCTTTAAAGGACTCTTTCTCTTATCAGCCAACATCTTGATAAGAACATTACGGCCTTATTTGAACATGTGCTTTTATCATCTTATTTCCAGTTTAATGGTGAATTTTATGAGAAGATTGGATAGTTAATAAAAATTTGCTGGTTTCCAGCCGCGTCGGGTGGTTAAAATCCCACGGGCTTTCGACTGAGCTCTCCCCGGTCATTCTCAAGTGGTAAGACTGACTGCTGTGTCGCCGTGGCCGCGTCGTTATACAGCCGCACTGCTGGATGTGACGTCACTGGTGCTCTCTTCCACGCCATATATGATCATGTTTTCATACCGCGTCCATCGCGCCCGTTTTAACATCGCGATAGCCGGGTCCCAGGCTGTGCTGAGCTGCAAACATCCGTCCTTGTTGATGGTGTTTTCAGCGGTTTTTATTTCAATAGCTTCTTTTATGACGCTATCGCAAAATCCCTCCGCTTTCATAACGACAGATGTTTCGTCGAATAGAATTCGGTGTCCATTTTCTAAGGCGTGTTCTTCCACGGCTGATTTTTCTGGATAGCGTAGGTGTAAGCACCTCTCGTGTTCCTTTCCGACGTTGCTCTACCATGCGTACTGTTTGGCCGACGTAGTAACAGCCACACTGACATGGTATCTTGTACACTCCAGGCGTTCTTAGCCCTAGGTAGTCCTTCACAGGCCTTATGAGCTGACGAATTTTTGCTGGGGACCTGAACACCGATGAAATGTTATATCTCTTCAGGAGCCGGCTAATCTTTCCCGACACTGTACCACAGAAAGGCTAAAACACAAGTTTCTTGTTTTCTTCTTCGGTGGTGTTCTCTTCTCTCTTAGTTTGTTTTTTGCGTGTCGCGCCAGATATAGCCTGTGATACCTGTCCGTGGCTGTACCCGTTTTCCCGGAAGACGTTTCGGAGGTGGCTCAGTTCTAGTGGCAGACTTGCTGCGCCTGGGACGACTTTAGCACGATGGACGAGGGTATTCAGAACGCCACGTTTTTGTGCCGGATGGTGGTGGCTGAGAGCGTGCAGATACTGATCTGTGTGTGTGTGTGTGTGTGTGTGTGTGTGTGTGTGTGTGTGTGTGTGTCGGTTTTCTGTAGACACTGCGGCTGAGGTGCCCCTTGGTTTTCCGTCGAATGAGGACGTCAAGCAAGGGCAATGTACCCTCTGTCTCGACTTCCATCTTACACTTGATGTGGCCGTGAATGCTGTTCACGTGTTCCAAAATTCACGACCATGGGGCTACATGATGAAAGTGTCATCAACGTAACGCTAAAGGCAACTTGGTTTAGCTGGAGCCGTGTCCAAGGCGAAGTCTTCAAATTTTGCCATAAAAAGTTTGGCTATGGATAGAGCCAGAGGGCTTCCCATAGCCACGCCGTCCAACTGGTCGAAATACTGGCCGCCATGTAGGAAGTACGACTATGTCACTGTGTGCTTAAACAGTCCCACAATTGTGCTATCAGATAATTGTGAGAGGAGATCTATACAGTCTTTGACCGGAACACGTGTAAACAGGGAGACCACACCAAAACTAACCATCATATCTCCTTGACTAAGACACAGTTGTTCAATTCTGTTGAGAAAGTCGACGGTGTTCTTGATGTGATGCACACAACGACCCACATGCGGTGCAAGGAGGCTGGTCAGGTGTTCTGACAGTCTATAAGTGGGTGACCCAATGGTGTTCACAATGGGACGAAGAGGAGAATCCGGTTGTGGATTTCTGGTAGTCCATAAAGCGTAGGTGGTCTCGGCGCCTGAGGGAGCAGAGTCTTAATAACGCCCTCTTCCAGCATTGACTGTTTTAGAAGCTCTGATGTCTTCCTCATTATTCTTGACGTCGGGTCCCGTGGCAGTTAACGCTATATATCCTCTTCAAGCATTAACTGAATTTTGGCATCGTAGTCAGCTTTATTTAGAATGACGGATGCATTGCCCTTGTCGACTGGCAGAACCACGATGAGTGCGTCGTTGCGGAGTGCGTGAAGACTATTGCGTTTAGCCCTAGTCAAGTTAGACCTCGGTGGTTTAGATTTTGAAATGATGCGACACGTTTCGCGATGAATTTCGTCAGCATTCTCACTAGGCATCTTACGGATTGCTTGTTCAACCCCACTTATATCATCATAGACAGGGATCCTCTGAGGCGCTGGTGCGAAGTTAAGACCTTTCTTAAGCGCCGAAATGGCACCCGCATCGACCTCTTTCTCCGTCATATTGATGACAGTTCCTTCTGTTGATTTCCGTTCTGCACCGTGTTGTTGTTAAGATATCCACGCGAACTACCCTTTCTGTTTCTCTGTGGCCTTCTTTTGCTGTGGTGGCAGCGTCGACCCACTCAAAATCTAATTGTGAGAGTACCTCTGTCAACTGCAGATGTATAGCCAGCAGTTCGCGACCTTTTAAATCCAGCTGCCTCCTAGTCAAGTATATCGTTTCCCGCAACAGGGCAGAGCTGGCTGAACGGTAGATTCACCTGGCTGCCGAGGTAAATCGTGGAATCGCGTTCTCATCTCAACAGCGTAGCAGGAAGGCTACAGAGCTTAACAGGTTAGCCTTCTTCCCAAGCAGGTTCCCTAGGCGCCACGTCCCCCCCCCCCCCCCGCCCCCCCCGTAGAGGTACGCCATGTATGAATGCGTGGTTTCGTAACCATATGAATTAATAAGATTTTCTCGGGCTTCCAGCCACGTCAGGTGGTTATAATCCAACGAACTTTCGACCGAGCTCTCCTCGGCCACATCAAGTTTACGATGGAAGTCGAGACAGATGATGCACTGCCCTTGCTTGACGTACTCGTTCGACGGAAAACCAACGGGCACCTCAGCCACAGTCCCCGCAGGAAACCTACACACACAGATCGGTAACTCAGCCACCACCATCCGGCACAAAAAGTGGCCTTCTGAATACCCTCGTTCATTGTGCTAAAGTCGTCCCAGACGCAGCAAGTCTGCCACTAGAACTGAGCCACCTCCGAAACGTCTTCCGGGAAAACGGGTACAGCCACGGACAGGTATCACAGGCTATATCTGGCGCGACACGCAAAAAACAAACTAAGAGAGAAGAGAACACCACCGAAGAAGAAAACAAGAAACTTGTGTTTTAGCCTTTCTGTGGTACAGTGTCGGGAAAGATTAGCAGGCTACTGAAGGGATATAACATTTCATCGGTGTTCAGGCCCCCAGCAAAAGTTCGTCAGCTCATGAGGCCTGTGAAGGACGATCTAGAGCTTAGAACGCTTCGAGTGTACAAGATACCATGTCAGTGTGGCTGTTACTACGTCAGCCAAACAGTACGCATGGTAGAGCAACGTCGGGAAGGAACACGAGAGGTACTTACACTTACGCTATCCAGAAAATTCAGCCGTGGAAGAACACGCCTTAGAAAGTGGACATCGAATTCTATTCGACGAAACATGTCGATATGAAGGAGGGATTTTGCGATAGCGTCATAAAAGAAGCTATTGAAATAAAAACCGCTGAAAACACCATCAACAAGGACGGAACCCGACTATCGCGATGTTAAAACGGGCGCGACGGACGCGGAATGAAAACATGACTGTATACAGTGTGTTACAAAAAGGGACGGCCAAATTTCAGGAAATATTCCTCACACACAAATAAAGAAAAGATGTTATGTGGAGATGTGTCCGGAAACGCTCAATTTCCATGTTAGAGCTCATTTTAGTTACGTCAGTATGTACCCTACTTCCTCTATTCACCTCCAGTTGGCAAAATAGAAGGAAGGTAATGTTGACTTCGATGTTTGTGTTGACCTGCGACTCATTGCTCTACAGTACTAGCATCAAGCACATCAGTACGTAGCATCAACAGGTTAGTGTTCATCACGAACGTGGTTTTGCAGTCAGTGCAATGTTTACAAATGCGGAGTTGGCAGATGCCCATTTGATGTATGGATTAGCACGGGGTAATAACCCTGGCGAGGTATGTTTGTATCGAGACAGATTTCCAGAACGAAGGTGTCCCGACAGGATGACGTTCGAAGCAATTGATCGGCGTCTTAGGGAGCACGGAACATTCCAGTCTATGACTCGCGACTGGTGAAGACCGAGAACGACGAGGACACCTGCAATGGACGAGACAATGCTTCGTGCAGTTGACAATAACCCTAATGTCAGCGTCAGAGAAGTTGCTGCTGTACAAGGTAACGTTGACCACGTCACTGTATTGAGAGTGCTGCGGGAGAACCAGTTGATTCCGTACCATATACAGCGTGTGCAGGCACTATCAGCAGCTGATTGGCCTCTACGGGTACACTTCTGCGAATGGTTCATCCAATAATGTGTCAATCCTCATTTTAGTGCAGATGTTCTCTTTACGGATGAGGCTTCATTCCAACGTGATCAAATTATAAATTTTCAGAATCAACATGTGTGGGATGACGAGAATCCGCACGCATTTGTGCAGTCACGTCATCACCACAGATTTTCTGTGAACGTTTGGGCAGGCATTATTTGTCGGTGATGTCTTGATTGGGCCCCATGTTCTTCCACCAATGCTCAATGGAGCACGTAATTAAGATTTCATACGGGATACCCTGCCTGTGCTGCTAGAACATGTGCCTTTACAAGTACGACACAACATGTGGTTCATGCACGATGTAGCTCTTATACATTTCAGTCGAAGGGTTCGTATGCTTCTCAACAACAGATTCGGTGACCGATGGACAGGTAGAGGCGGACCAATTCCATGACCTCCACTCTCTACTGACCTGAACCCTCTTGACTTTCATTTATGGGGGCATTTCAAAGCTCTTGTCTACGCAACCCGGGTACCAAATGTAGAGACTCTTTGTGCTCGTATTGTGGACGGATGTGATACAATACACCATCCTCCAGGGCTGCATCAGCGCATCAGGGATTCCATGCGACGGAGGGTGGATGCATGTATCCTCGCTAACGGAGGACATTTTGAACATTTCCTCTAACAAAGTGTTTGAAGTCACGCTGGTACGATCTGTTGATTTGTGTTTCCATTCCATGATTAATGTGATTTGAAGAGAAGTAATAAAATGAGCTCTAACATGGAGTTAAGCGTTTCTGGACACATGTCCACATAACATCTTTTCTTTATTTGTGTGAGGAATGTTTCCTGAAAGTTTGCCGTACCTTTTTGCAACACCCTGTTTGTCGAGGAAGAGAGCACCAGTGACGTCACAGCTAGCAGTGCGGCTGTATAACGACGCGGCCACGTCGACACAGCAGTCAGTCTTACCACTTGACAATGACCGGGGAGAGCTCGGTCGGAAGCTCGTGCGATTTTAACCGCTGGAAGCCTGAGAACATTTTATTAATTCATATCGCCGAGAAACCATGCATTCATACAAGATCGATGGTGTTGTCATGGGACGCCCCCTCTACCCTCTGGTAGCTAATTTATTCATGGAAGACTTCGAGGACAAGGCACTGGACTCAGCAAGTTTTAAACCAACGGTCTTCTGGAGGTACGTGGACGACACATTTGTGGTATCGCCGCACGGGATGAATGAATTACATCGATTTCTTGAGCATTAGAATTCCATCAATTCTAGTATCAAATTTACTATGGAAATATAAAAAGACGTTTACCTCCCATTTTTGGATGTTGTCGCTCGCCGTAAAGTTGATGGCACATTAGGACACGCCGTATACCGGAAACCAACGTATACAAATCTATATGTTCATGCCAGTAGCTGCCATCACCCTTCACAGACCGTAGGTGTTCTTAAGACCTTAGTGCATAGGGCACACTCTATTTCCGATAAAGACAATTTGCAACAAGAGCTTACTTACCTTAAGAGCATTTTTAAATCGAATGGATTTTCCCCGCAACAAATTTGTAGAGCATTCAATGTAAAACCTAGGAAGAAGATATTAATTCTTTCAAATCTAGTACTTTTTTGCCGATGTGGGTGTATTCTTGAGAAACTCTGTATTGTGGTGGTCTTTCACCCCCCCCCCCCCCCCCAACGAAGACTGCTGCAGCTATACTCTGTGAAGGACGATTTACAGCTTCGTAAAGCGGGTGTGTATCAGATTTATAGCGGAAATTGTGAGAAATCGTACAGAGATCAAACACGCACCGTTCATGAGAGATGTGTAGAGCATCGAAGATACAAACGCTTATTACAGCCAGACAAGTCAGCTGTGGCCGAACATTGTCTTGGTACAGGTCATTCCATGAATTACAGTGATGTGAATATTTTAACATCCACGTCTTCCTTTTGGGAATCTGTCTTCAAGGTATAGAGATTAGAGCAGCTAATAATTTAATTAACAGAGATAATGGTTTTAATTTGGACAAAGCATGGAATCCGGCTCTTGGGGTAATTGAACTGCAGAGAAGTCGTCACGGTGTCACCGCCGCTGATCATACATCGATAAGCGAATCGAATGTCTGTACGCCTTCGCCACAGGCGGTGCATGTATAAGCGTATTTCTTTGCCGCCGACCATCTCTGACTCGCATGCGCAGTACCGCCGCGGTGGAGCATCTAAGGCCGCGCTTGGCATCTTGTCGTCAGTCTTATGACTCACTCTGAGGATGGCCGGACGATACGCGGCCGAAATATCAGTGGAGGAAATTTTATTTGCGCGCCTGCGTGCCCAAAATTTAATGGACTGTTCATTACACCGCGAGAAATTGAAAATGGACAGTGGTTATGAAGTTTTTTAAGTAAGAAACTGAGGAAAAATAGGGAGGAAACGTTTATGAAAAAGCACATCGCCGATACAAAAATGAGCTTGTAATGTCTTCCCTTACGTTGTACTATATCCCACAGTATGTCTCGTTTCACCAGCTATCGATGCCCCTTAATAATTACATTGTTTCATCGTATAATGCGGTCAATAATTAAGTTTTGCATGTTAACCATACGGCAAAGCACTGTTCTCTTTGCGTGCTGTCATTTGCGAAAATCTTGTTTCCATATCTCAAACCGTTTGAGATGTGAGGAATGTTGAGAATATCTCATTCTGGCTTTTTCGCTGGCTCGGACGGTTGCAGATGAGTGCGCTACATCAGGTTAATTTTTCCGTCATTGGTGACTGAGACTTCCACCAAAGTCTATAAAGAAAAATTCATTATCTCAGCTGAATTTTATACGCGGCAACATATTATGTAATGTGTACCAAACGCAAAATCTTAGCAACCCCTATTTTCTATTTTAAACTTTTTCATATTTCATGCAGTGTCTTACTTAAATCGAAGTACCATAATAACTGTCACCATTAACGAAATGATGGGCACGTCACACGAAGCTGGCATATAAAGCTATAAGTAGGGAAAAATGATTTTTTTTTTTTTACGGAATAGTATCTGTAAAATCGTTTGAGGAAGAACGCAGGGCGTGTGGCTCGCTTCTGCCATCGCAGTGTGTCGCCAGCCGGCTGGAAGTGACCAGACAAGGTCGGCCCCGCCTAAAGAAACAAATGAACTCGCTCAGTAACTTTTCCCTGCGCATCGGCCACTGTATCCAGCACGGACTCCACCATCTGCCACATCATATTACACGGCTTGCAGGGTATAGGGTAGATGTGGACATTGATTTTCCACAGCTGCCACTATGCTCTGTATGTAAGTAAAGATTTTACAGCGGGTTTGTTGTTCAGAAATCGCATTTGAGTGTTGTTTGTTTGTGGGAAGACTGTGTGACACCTTGTGTACGAAGGGGAAACGTCTACCAGCACGTACCAAAGTCCGAGACTGCAGTTTGTCGTTACGCTGCTCGCGCTGTCACGTGTATACGGTGCCTATCGGTTCGCGAGGGTCACGTAGGCTGTTAATGGCCCTACGTGACTAGCGCCTGAGAGGCTCGACATGCTGTTTGGTTGGCTGTGCAGGAGCACACAGACACACCAGGTCCCCTGTGTCTGGGAACACAGCGAGCTCACTGGTGGCCAGAAGAGCGCCCTCACGGACAGTGCGGCGACGTCCAGCGACAACTGCTGTCGAAGCCCACATCGACGCGACAGCAGACCGAGGCGGCCGACAGTGGAACTCCCAACAAGGAGACTGGACATACCAAAGTGGCACTATGTCGTCTTTGCAGAGGAGTCCCAGTCCTGTGTACAACATCACATTGGACGTATCCATGCATGCAAGCTCTGAGGAGGACGAACGTTGCCAGACTGCTTTCGTCATCTTCTCATGGGCTCATCATCTGACTTGTTGGTATGGGGTACCACTGGGTAAATAAGATGATCGCGTCTTGTCCACACAGATGGTAATTTGGACTGTACCTATCACATTTATGGCGCCTTAAGGACGGTGGCTATGACCCTTCTTCGAGATGTTCCTGACATTATCTTTCAACACATTACAGCAACATCGCATGTTGCCCTTGCTGTGCTGAACTGTGCCTCACACCGGAGCATATTTACCGAAATTATGGCCAAAATGGCAAAAATGGACGTTTGGTCAACTATTGTAGCAAGTACATGAAAGATTCTCGGTTCACTTGCCTCGTCAAATTTTCAGAAAATTTCACGCTTTCGATGATACCCTCCACCATCGTCGTCAGGGACTAAAACTGACTGTCGTGAACTGGCAAGGTTCCCTCTTTCATACTCATAGGAAGGCATCTGATTTGCTGGATTACGTCACGGTGAAGCGTACAGATGTGTTGCCCCCCTACGTCGATAGATTTTGCTTGCAATCTAGCGCTGCATGCAGCACCATCTATCGCATCAGGCTGTGAACTGCGAGAAGTTAGAAAGTAAACCAACGTGCAATTGAAAAGAACTTTGCGACAGGCCTGGGACAATCACCTGCTGTGATCGGTAACATTAGACAAATGAACGTAGCAGAACCAACCTAGATTACACACACTAACATACACTTCTCAATACGCACATGTATAACACAGTACATAGCTATAATTAGTTTGAAGGCGCATTTAAAAATTGCGAGAAAAGTATGGCAAACTAACTACATATGGAACAATCACACACGTGACGAGCAATTCGGTGCCCTAGTAGAAGCAGTCCTGTCATCACGTCACCAGTAAAATCGTTACAGCAAATTAAGGGTATCACACGAATCTACTTTGAAATTTTCAAGTACAAAAGGTTAAGAATTTGTGGTAAGTGGCATGGTACAAACTGAAAGACAGGCACACAAACTAACAAATGCATGCCGAGTCATCCCAGGCACCTCTCTATGGACGGCAGTGGAGTAGTTTAGGGGTATTCACAACTACAGTTAACCTAGTAGTGAAAGGGAGTGCTTTAAAGGTTTGAAACTATCAAAAATAATTTTGGCCAGGATTTCGGTACATGTAATCCACTGTTGGTTGGTTGAATTGTTGGAGGGCACCAAACACCAAGGTCATCGGTCCCTCACATTAGGGAAGGATGGGGAAGAAAGGTGGCTATGCCCTTTCAGAGGAACCATCCCGGCATTTGCCTGAAGCGATTTGGGGAAATCACGGAAAACCTTAATCAGGATGGCGGAATGGGTTTGAACCGTCGTTCTCCCTAACTAGAGTCCAGTGTGGTAACCACTGCGCCACCATGCTCAGTATATAATCCTCTTTGCGTCGATACAGAGCGTTCCAGACTGTTGCTTTAAACAGACACCAGAAACACTGGCTACGAACTGTGCAGAGACAGCCACAACAGGGGGTGAAACCCGTGTAGGGGCTACACGTAACACGACTTCGGTTCGCTGTCAGGCCACTTGCAGTGCTGCAAGTTTATTAATGCATCATGTCGCTTTCTTATTGGATGATCTTTAGGTTCTGTGTTTGTTTTCACACGTTATTAACAGGCAGTTCAGATAGTGCATTTTAGCAGAAGTCAACGAAAATTTTGGTGGAGTACGAAAAACGAATGGGAACAAAAATAACAAAGGATACGAAGAGTACACTAACAATGGATTTCAATCGAGGTTCTTAAGCTGTAACAAAAATACGTGAGTCTGCAGAACACCGCGCGACAAAACCAGCGTCCTTTAGTATGCAACAAAAACAAATACAGAAGCATTTAGTTCACCCTATAATACGGATGTCAGCAAAAATTAAACAGAATACGAGCAACGTATTTGCAATGCAATTCAAAGACTGCAATACACACAGAGAGGTCCTCAAGTGGTTTAAATGGCTGTGAGCACTATGGGACTTAACATCTGAGGTGACCAGTCTCCTAAAACTACTTAAACCTAACCAACCTAAGGCCATCACACACATCCATGCCCGAGGCAGGATTCGAACCTGCCACCGTAGCGGTCTCGCGGTAGAGATGTCTTAATCGGGAACATAATTTCAACTCGATTACAGCCAAACGGTAGAAATTGCATTATTGGGTTTTAAAATAAATGCACTTTGGCACCAGACCCACTCATATAAATGAAAAATATTATCATATAGTACTCGCATTTTGCAGAGCAAGAATACAGATTATCACGTCATATTTCCCCGAATTCAAAGTTCACCGCCAGGCCATTTGGAGCGCGACCGTACCTTAACATAGTCGCTACTCTTGTGATATTTTGGTATTCTGTGTGGCGGATCACCACCCTCCATTCAGTACGATACAGAGTCGTATCAGCGTGGAATGCCTCGCGGCACCCCTGTCTGTCACACGAGCTTAGTTCGTCTCGATGTGCTGCCGCTTGTCCCTGCCTGATGTAGCTTCACTGTCTATTAATTTTCGAAGCCTGAATGAGCAAAAAATTAAGTACTCTAACTAGAAGAGAAACCAGGCATTGAGCAGGTATTTATTTCTTCTAGTCTTCTGTTATTCCATCTCTTCCTCCCGCTTCACTCTGTCCACCTCCTTCCCCCCCCTTTCTCTAGCCATCCTCTCTCTCTCTCTCTTTATCCACTCTTCTCTCCCGTCCCTCCTTTATCCACGGCCTCCACATCTCCCCTCTCTCTTGCCATCTCGTCCTCTCCCCTCTCTCTGTCCATTTCCTCTCTTCTGCTGTCCATGTCCTCCTCCTCCTCCTCCTCCTCCTCCTCCTCCTCCTCCTCCTCCTCCTCCCCTCGTCTCTCTCCACGCTATCACGCTCACCCCAGCAGGAAGCTGGTGGATTTTAGCTCTTCATTCTAGACAGCGACTAATATGTGTGCCAAATATGACTGAAGTCGTTCCAAGGATTAGGATGAGCATTTTACCGCTAGTTTGCTCGTATACGTACACGTCACCTAATTTCAGACAAATTTCGATCATATTTGTATACATATTTCACCTGTATGCCTAGCGAATTTTCACCCTGCTGTTGTGTTTTCATATAGCTAAATGTTTATGACGTCGTATATCCTGAAATATGTGTTGTACAAAAAGATAATTTTCCAGGTAGATCCAGCAGTATACGTGGCCACTATCTGCGAAATGCGTTGTGAACACAGTTGGCAGTAAAGAGGTAATAAATTAAAACGTCACACATTATCTGACAGTTTCTCGCGCATCTCACTGTTTATGACGTAATATCTCTTGAACTATTTGTTATAAAATTATATATTTTTGTAGGTACGTTGAGCGGCATATGTGGATGATGTTTGCGACTAGAGTTGGTTTCTAATAAGTGATAAATTAAAACGTCATGTATAATCTGAACGTTTTTCACTCATGGTTCAGGAGACATGTCAAATACTGAGATGAGTTGTAGAATGATATATTGTAGGTACAAATGTAGATACTGTCTGCAAAAAATGTTGCGAATGGAATAAGTAGCAACTAAGTAATAGATTTAAACGTCTTGCATGATATGGTAGTTTTCCACGCAGTCAGTGTTTATGAAGTCTTGTCGCCTAAACTACACTCCTGGAAATGAAAAAAAGAACACATTGACACCGGTGTGTCAGACCCACCATACTTGCTCCGGACACTGCGAGAGGGCTGTACAAGCAATGATCACACGCACGGCACAGCGGACACACCAGGAACCGCGGTGTTGGCCGTCGAATGGCGCTAGCTGCGCAGCATTTGTGCACCGCCGCCGTCAGTATCAGCCAGTTTGCCGTGGCATACGGAGCTCCATCGCAGTCTTTAACACTGGTAGCATGCCGCGACAGCGTCGACGTGAACCGTATGTGCAGTTGACGGACTTTGAGCGAGGGCGTATAGTGGGCATGCGGGAGGCCGGGTGGACGTACCGCCGAATTGCTCAACACGTGGGGCGTGAGGTCTCCACAGTACATCGATGTTGTCGCCAGTGGTCGGCGGAAGGTGCACGTGCCCGTCGACCTGGGACCGGACCGCAGCGACGCACGGATGCACGCCAAGACCGTAGGATCCTACGCAGTGCCGTAGGGGACCGCACCGCCACTTCCCAGCAAATTAGGGACACTGTTGCTCCTGGGGTATCGGCGAGCGAGGACCATTCGCAACCGTTTCCATGAAGCTGGGCTACGGTCCCGCACACCGTTAGGCCGTCTTCCGCTCACGCCCCATCATTGTGCAGCCCGCCTCCAGTGGTGTCGCGACAGGCGTGAATGGAGGGACGAATGGAGACGTGTCGTCTTCAGCGATGAGAGTCGCTTCTGCCTTGGTGCCAATGATGGTCGTATGCGTGTTTGGCGCCGTGCAGGTGAGCGCCACAATCAGGACTGCATACGACCGAGGCACACAGGGCCAACACCCGGCATCATGGTGTGGGGAGCGATCTCATACACTGGCCGTACACCCTCTGATCGTCGAGGGGACACTGAATATTGCAAGGTACATCCAAACCGTCATCGAACCCATCATTCTACCATTCCTAGACCGGCGAGGGAACTTGCTGTTCCAACAGGACATTGCACGTCCGCATGTATCCCGTGCCATTCAACGTGCTCTAGAAGGTGTAAGTCAATAAAGTTTCCCCTTCCTGGGACAATGAATTCACGGTGTTTTTATTTCAATTTCCAGGAGTGTATATATCAAGATAGACGACAAACAGTGTCATATAGTGATTAGCCATATCAAGCGAGAACAAATTCCCTCTCGGTCATACCACTACACTTCATAACTGTATCAAGAAGAAGATTCCGTAACCTAAACGGCAGCAGATGTCCAGGGCTGTTAAAATGACAATTTTTGCTGGACCCAGGTTGTATAATCTGAGTTGACAAGTAGCATAAATAATAGTTGAAGGAGACCAAAAGAGTGTTACAATACAGTACAAACATGGACAAAGACAACAGTATGGAGATAGCTACACATTGTATAAAAGTCTCATTCACAGTGATTATTAATTTTATAAAAATCATTCATGCACTGCAGCTTGTTTGATATTTCACTGTACACATATGGACCAAAAATTCACACAATGCAAAGCAATGATCAGTTAATGATTTCAGATTTCTAAAATCAAGGCTATGTTTTTTACTTGTGGTGGTAGGCTGTTTTGTATCTTGGTTAAATGGTGCCATTGTTCATTGTTTGGACATGGAGTTTCCTATCTAATACAAAGTGTGTGGAAATGATGATAATGTAATAATAATCCTTTGAGTTATTTTCTCTTTGTCTTTTTTATGTGTTTTTTCTGTGTTTCTTCGCTCTGTTTGTATTTTGTCTTCATTGTTGTCCCGTGGTTGTAATTGTAAATTGTGTGAAGTAACGAGTTGAAATTACTTATCCTAAATAACTGTTATTTTCTTAGCAACTGGTCATGGACCCAGGTGCCAGGTGTTGCAGTACAACAAATAAAGGTGGAAAAAATTAATCCAGTACCTAATTTAGAGTCATGGCTCAAGAGGAGGAGGAATACAAGGTACTGTTATTTAATGGGAAGAACTTTAGCAACTGAAAATTTAGGACTGAAATACTTCTATGTGAGCTGGAAGTGAGTTTTGTGTGAAAGAGATACATGGACATGGCTGAGACAGCTGTATAGTGTGCGTGGAAGCAAACTCTTCTAGGAGAGCTTGGCAAAACCGATAAGAAGTGTAAGTCTCAAGTAATCCAAAGAATTTCACAAAGTTGCTTGGAGTAGGCCTACACCAAAAATGAGAAATACATTAATTCAAACATTTGAGCTGAAAGGTATGGCTTTTATTAAGAACGACCTTTAAAGATTAATGCAAATGACAATAACTCTTGAAATTAATTTTTTGGAGTTTCGTAAGTTAATGGGTATTTTGAAGGATCGGATGATAATATTGGAGGAACTGATATAGTATGCGGTTTCTTACAAACAATTCCACCAGAATCCGAAGTAGTTGTTACTGCTCTGAATACCTTCTCAAGTGAGGAATTGGAACCGAATTTCTTAAAGGGTAGATTACTAGACAAAGAAGCAAAACTTAATAATTCTAAAGGTAACAACTGGACAGTAAATGAATTGCCATCGTCGACAGGATCTGACAGAAAGGTAAAAGGATGTATTCAGAGACAACCAAGTCTCAAGCTATGTATGATGCAGCCAAAGCTTTGTCTAAAATAAGATTTTAGTTGATATTGTGGATGCTAGGAGTTGTCATTTTTTACTTTGTAATTCACTGTTGCTATATGAGTTCACATATTGTCATTTTGTTATATAGAGATAATGAGTGGAGGTTTGGACACTAGAAAATGGAGTGCCTAGTGGAGAAATCTAAATATTTCTGATGTATTCTTCTATTACAGTTCAATAGGAATGACAGCTACGGAGGCAGTCAGAAACATTCACGCCACATGTGGGAGGGGGATAATTCCATGAGACAGATCATGGCAAGAATGCAGTTTTCTCGTTTTAAGAAGGATCATTTTGACATCAGTGATTCAGTACATTCAGGAAGACAGTCGAAGTTTCATAAAGATTGTTTAAACACATTAACCCACAATAATCAATGTCAGCAAACTTGAGAACTGGCAAATGTTATTAACTGTGATCATTCTACCATCGTGCGACATTTGCATGCAATGGAGAAGGTTGAAAAAAGGTACCACATGCTCTAAGCCGAAAACACATAAATCAGCAGGTGGATGTATGTGCTTTTCTCATTGTTAGTGATCAGTTTGCTTGAAAGCAACGTTGACCATTCCTAACTTGTATCGTTATAGCCTTATAGGTGACAAGAAATGGTGTCTTTATCCTAAGATCATAAGGAAAAGAAAAGAATGGTTGCCCCCAAACAAAGCAGCAACTCCCCATATAAAAGCCTGCATGCATCCATAATATTATGCATCTAGTTGAACAGTGATGGTGTGGTGTAGTACAGATTGCTTCCCCGAGATGTAACCATCACTGATGATATTTATTGTCAGTAACTGAGACATCTTGTGGATGCAATTCGAGGACAACAACCAGGCAGACTGCGAAAAGTGATGCTACTCCACGAAAACGCCCTCACCCATTCTGCTAGACTGACCAAAAACCTTATACTAGAGTTGGGTTGGGAGGTCATTCTGCACTCACCTTATTCAACTGATCTTCCACCCTCAGTTTTTCCTGCTCCCTATCGAACAAACTTCAAGCTAAGCTTTGCCGGATGCAAAAGGTGCTCCTACCATGGCTCGACGAGTTCTTCACCTCAAAACCACTCGAACTCTACAGTCATGGAATCGAAAAGTTATCTCAGCATTGATAGACTGTTGTAAATAGTGAAGGAGAATATATTATGGATGAGTAGGGTGTGTATGTGTATCTGTTGTGTTTATCAAACATACAGAAAAACGGAACAAACTTATGTACCAACCCAATATATGTGTTACAGATGTGGGAAACAATGCAATTATTGGGGAAAAATACAATGTTGGATTGCCACAAATGCATAGAAGTATAGTTCTGCAAATTTAGCTATATCTCTCCAAAAAATAAACAGAAATGAAAATAATTTTTCTTTCTCAGCTGTTACTGGAAGTTTTCCAGGTGGCAGAGTGGATTGGTTTCTGGATTTGAGGGTAACAGGATATTTAGTTAATTAATCTGTTCTTTGATGGATGTGAATGAACTGGTGAATCAAATATGAATAAAGGTTGGAGAAATTTATGTTGAAAGCATAGTTTGTGGACTGGAATTTCAAATGAAAACTAAAAGGTGCTCTTCTAGTGTCAGGTTCACTAAATAATTGATTGTCAGTGCATAAACTATAAATGGCTGGCTGATGCTTGTTTTTAAAAATTCAGCGGGTTCAATTCAAAAGGGTGATAGCTATAGCTGCTGCTCACAGAAATGATTCAATCGTGTATACACACACACTAACAAGGGGAGTGCGAGGGTTGGGAAATGAAGTTAAGAGTGGGATGGCATGTGTTGGCAGCACTACCCCAAAGAGTTACAATGCCCCAGCCATACGGCCAGATGGCTAGCCATTCACGAGAAAAACACTCAGAAACCTACAGTCCTACAGTATATAATACCCATGTGTCTGCTCACTGAACTGTATGGCATGGTGGTCGATACAATATTGGTAACAATTCTTGCTTCGTATTTCCAAAGTATGTATTTGCTGAAAATCAGGAGATTAAAAAGTGACAACGGTCATGAGTATATTTGCAAATTCAATTACGAAATGGAGTGGCAGAGCGACTAAATCATACTGTCATTGAAAAGGCTCATTGCACAATTCTTGGACGCGAAGTTTGAAAGCCATTTTAGTCAAAAGTTACTGGTAGATACTTTTATCATTAACCATAGTTATACTTCAGTTTTAGATGCACAAATTCTAGAAACGCTATCGGCTGGAAGAAAGCCAAATTTGAACAAATATGAGTTTGGGTGTGTTGCATAGTGGCACATTCCAAGGAAAGTATTGAAAAGGAACTAGCCCATTAAAATGTTTCGTGACTGGAAACTGTCTTATTAGCCACAGAATATGGTGCACCAAGCAACACAAAGTTGTATTTGGGAGAGATGTAATTTTTGAAAAAGATAAGTTTCTATTTGAAGGTGAAACCAGTGATGATTGGATCTTGAAGAAGACCATTCAAGTGAACAACGTAATTCAGAACATTCTTTAGTTTCCTCAAAGTTAGTTCTGTTTTGAAGTCCTTGATTTTGTGCAAGCTGTTGAAGGTAACTCAAGGCCCACAATGTCAGAAGAAGTGGAAGCGAGCAGAAACTTTGTGGAAAAGCAATAGAATAACAAGAAAGTTTAGGTTTTTCAAGGATTATGCAATGTTTCCCTTGAATGCAAAAACATTCGTGGGAAAACTTACCTCAGAAGTCTGAAGACGTTCAGGTTAGGCATCATAAAGAAGAAGAAGAAGAATGGGAAAAAGCAATAAAGGAATAATTGGGCTCTCAGTCATCTAATGGAACTTTGACTTATGCACCACTTACAGCAAATAAAAGTATAACTGACAGTAAGGGGATGTTCAAAGTAAAAATAGACATGTCTGGAAATATTGAAAGAGATATGACTATACTCCACTTGCTCAATTCACAACACTAAGAATGCTCCTTAGTGTGGTGAAGGAACATAATTCATTTATGGAACAAACAGATGTACAAAATTGATTCCTGCATTGAGACCTGGTGTAAAGATTAAGAAAAGTCTTGTATGCAAACTAAAAAAAAACTTTTGAAAGTTTTATGAAGGAAATGACAGCTATGACCAGACGAACTGCATCACTTAACTATTTTAGTAGACAGCAAAGTAAACCAACAGAATTAGAGTAGAAATTTTTGAAATGAATTCTTTGATATATTAAAGGGAGACTTGATGTTGGTCTGTGTTACAAAAAAGGAAATTTTAAATGCTATTACTGCTATGATGATTCTGACTGTGTTATGTTGTAGATCTTCTGTCTTCTTCACTTTCTTATAGTTTTTTGTTTGAAAAACTGTTTCTTGTGACAAGGAGACAGATGAGTTTCACTAGGAAATAGAAGCAGAATATCCAGCTTCGGCGACAGCTATGACAGACACCCCATGGCTTAAGCATCTTCTTGAAGAATCTGTCAATTACGGAAATGGGAACATAGATGACTGAAGCATGTGGATGTGAAATCCGTTCTACACAAGAGCTGTACAACAAAGGCCATCTGAATGTTCAATACATTAGCTCCGAGGAACAAATGGCACATATTTTACCAAAATTAGCTAAGAGTGCACGTTTCAATAGACTGTGTCAAAAGCTGGGGATAGTGAATTTTATGGGCAATTTAGGAAATTATTAAATTGATTGGGGGGGGGGGGTGTTGAAGTAATGACAATTTGATAATTATACTTTTCTAACTTCCAGAATTCTGGAAGGCATTGTAATGCCTAAAGAATTTCGGAGTAAATTCTAGAGACCCTCGTATTTCCACCGTCTTGAACACGTTTTATTTTAGAGATGAGTAGAACTGTGTCTACTGCACCACAGTTATGTGTGTGTGCAGGACGGACGTGTATGGGACGGATGATCGGCGTGGGCAGGTAGTCACCTGGAGTTACACGTCCAGCTCAAGGAATAAACGCGCCGCACTCCGTGCGACGTGAAACATTACTGTGTGAACATTTGAATGTTGTTGAAAGAAGAGAAGGGACAATTACGAATGTAAGAGAAAGAATCAATAATTAAGGTCCAGACAGTTGTCTTGTTAAACTGTGTGAGATTTGTAGACTGTATTTATGGAAAAATGAATGTGATAGTTTTCATACAGCTAAAACATTTTTTGTAAGCTTGGAACCTTCCGGTCTGTCAGAACCTGTTGTGTGTCATGAAAATACAGTGAGATTGAGTTTTAAAATAACTCCGTACACTCAAGAATATTTTAAAGTATAAAAAATTTCCTCCATGTAGCATCCTATATTCAGAGAAGAAGTCGTGCAGGACATCACAGGTGGCTATCCTGAAAAGATGATCAGCGAAGCAACTCCAAGTAAGTTTGATAGCCAAGAGGGAGTGTGAGTCTTGCACACCAGTACCACACTGACACCCTTAATCACTGGAAACCACCAGAGCATGTCAGAAAAAACAGTATGGTTTACCAAATTATGCAATAAATTGCAGAGAACTGTCAAAGTAGAAATATTAATTTGTTTTACGTCATTACTATGCACCAATTAATGCAAAGTAATGTCGGAGGCAGCCACTTCCAGGTACATTGGAAATGTGAGATGGTCTATGGACAGCTGATTCTAAGTGAGAAATGACAACCATGGCAGACAAAGCCCTGAATTCAAATTTGTGTCCTAAGCTAACCACAACCCCATGATGTGAAATGCATCAGAGAGAATAGCAATCAACAATCTGTGCAGATTTAAAAATCGCACTTGCTTTGTTTATGGTGGTTAAAGCTAACCTCTATGAAGCAACTCGAGACGGACACACACACACACATTAACAATTATTTCCACATTATAGGTGACACAGGCAGATTCCAGGAGAAAAAAGAATGACAGAAAGAAAAATAGGGTAAATAAAACAAACAATAATATCAAAAATTACATGTAAACGAATTAATTGAATAAAAATAATAATCACATTCTTTTGATCGGATTTGTAAATTGAAAAAAAGTTTCATTTGTCGTTTTTTGATCCAACAACCTTCTACGTCATGTTTATATGATAACCATTGCGCTAGGCCCCAACGCAGGTACGTAGCTGGTGCATTAGTTTGTATACTTTTTCTATAGGTTTAATAAACATAACAGAGACTTCAGCGTACAATAATATATCATCCTTCAGTGCTTACAATGGACAGCAAACATTGGGGAAATTTTCGATTCTGCGAAATAGAAATGGCATGGTTTTCTGGTGAAGAATTCATTGAGTCATGTTCAGAACACTTTTTTAATCCGAAAGGGAAGTTCCACGAAGGTTATTTGATAGAGAGTGGAAAAGGCTCAAATCTGAGTCACAAGATCAGGTGAATAAGTTGGGTGTGACATGACTTCCCAACCCAACTTTTGCTAGACTGACAAAAAAATACTGTATGGAATGCAGGCAGGCTCTTTCAGGGATCAGTATTGCTTCACGTGGACTTCCTGGTTGCTGTTCTTAGACTGTATATGCAAGACATCTTTCCTGTTGACAGAAAATGTCAGCAACGATGGTTACATCTTGCGGAAGCAATTCATAATATACCCCACCATCGTCGTCCCACTAGATGCATAACATTATCTTTTGTGAAAGCGTGCTGATTTTTGTATGGGATGTTGCTCCTTTGTTTGGCCTCAACCAATCCTTTCTTTTCCTTATGTTAGAATACAGACACAATTTTTCATCACCAGGATAGTGCTGCACTAGTGTCAGTCTAGTCAAGGGAAAGGGAAATTTTTTCGAAATTCAATGAAGGCGCTGTTGGGGGATGAAATCTGGGGCTGCTGGCAGAGTCCCGTAACGGACGACAGCCAGCAGGCCAGGCAAGGTAAACATGGCATCTGCCGGCGCAGAGCTGCGACAGCGGTATTGCATGCATGATTTGTTTTGAGTGGAGCAACAACAAGGTAGGAAACTGCAGTGTTGCTCTTAGTTAGTGGATGTATGAGGTGGGGCACTAGGCCAGAGCCAGGAGTGGATATTTGTAAATGGCTGACCTGTAGGAATTTATCCCTACAATTGTTCCTGTCTCTCTCTGACACTATGTCAGAAGCAAGGGAGAAACCAATATAAATAGATGGGCAAGTTTAGCTTGACAGGGTCTGCCAGGTCAGTGGAGCGTCGGGACAGACCTGTGCTGCTCTATGCTTATAGTGGCCAGTCTGGCAGCAATATTATAAGCATTCTGTATAAATTTCTACTTTGTTTCTATGTTGTTGCTTGGGCTATATTCTGCATAGGGGGACACAACGCCAGGGGAGGGTGGAATGGCATCCTTCCACTTGGAGATAGCACGGTCTGCCTGAAAAACGGCAGTGAGAGAAGTCTGCAGCAGGTCCAGGAGGGACTCAGTTCCACTCTAGTGTAGTGGCCAAGTTTGCTTCCCACCTGGCATACTGGGACTGGGCGAGGCGTACCCTGAGGGTAGCAGAGCAGCGCTACGACAGTGCCAGAGATGGCAGTGGGTGTTGCCATCCGGCAAGCACCATTAGCGGAAAATTTCAGCACAGAATCCAGGTGCGCGTGGGTTTGAGTCAGGTCACGTGTTGGGAGCAGCGGTGGCCTGAGGGCTACGGGTGACCAGTACATCCACCTTCATCCCTTGGTCAGACAGAGCAGGCCTAATGGGGCGGAGAAAGTCGCAAGGCGCTACGCATCGCTGGGTGGTGACCGGGAGAGCGGCGGCCAAGTTCCGTTGGCAGGCAGCCTTGATAACAACAGCAGCGGCATCGGCATACCAGGAGTCTGCTGACCCGGCTGGACTTGCAGGACATCGGGCGGGCAGCACGCTGACACTACGCTTCACCATCAAATACTGTAAATTAGCTGAATAAACACACGCGAGACAGATCCACTGTATCACTCTGCACTGCCTCTCAAAATTCTTGAACTTGCTCGCTCTCCTGACGAAATATGGTGTGGTGGGTCCCAGCTTCAGGTCTGCCATGTGGAGTCCGGGTTTGACCCCTAACCCCACAACAATTGTAATGTTCAGTATTTCATGAGCCACTTGATGATGAGCAAATAGAGATAGATATGACCACCAAATGATTTTCGCTGTTTTCACTTCGGACATGCGGTACTCATACACCTCATTTTGTAACCTTTCTGTTGCATGCAAAATTTGCACAGTGGTGGAATGATCATGATCATCAATGACCCAGATCTTGAATACACTGGCATGTATCACTGTGGATTAATCTTTCCATGATCTCAGAAAGGCCTTCGCAATTTTATGAACTTAGTGGGTCACTAATGTGAAAATGGTCCTCCTTTAAACGAGAAAACCATATTCTTGCTGTGCTCTGATGAATAGCATTATCCCCACATATGGTGCAGATGTTTCTGGCTGCCTTCACTGCTGTCACCCCTCTACTGAACTCAAGAAGAAAATGTTCAGATTATTCCATTTGCACTCCACTTTCTAGTGTCCACAGCTCCACTCACTATCTCCAAATGTCAAAATGTAAACTGAGATAGCAACAATGAACTACAAATTAAAAATGGCAATTGATAAAGAAACCCGTAGCAACATGCAAAACGAAAATGCTAGTAACTTGTGTGTGAACCTTATATGTGTCAAAGTGTATGAAAAAGCTGATAGTTATACATATGTTACATAATTGGGCATAAAGTGTTTGACACAAAATAAATAAAGGGTTTTGAGTTTGATAATTTAATGTTTTTTTTCAACTGGGATTAACAAAAAGATAGATGTGTTCTCAGTGGAAAGTGAAAAGCTGCTGTATCACATATATACCTAGTATATGACAAAGTAGTTGAGAGGAAAAGTAACAAATTAAAGGAAACTTCTGTATTCTCAGTACTACTTCATGATTTCAAAATGAGTGGTACACAACTCTACTGATAAGAACAAACTGGATAACAACATTTCCATGTGTAACAGCAAATGAGGTCTTAATGAACAGTCTGTAGTTAATCTTAAGTTTGTATCAGAGAAAGCACGTTATTAAATGTTAATATAACATAGAGGGAAGGTATGACTCAGTGAAAGGCACAGTAAGAGTGACAGAATGGAAAGTAGTAGGAAACCCATGTATCAAGTAAAACTTAAATATGCTATGTAGACACTTTTGACACAGAAAGAGATATAGTTTCAATTTTTAAGTTCAGTGAACCCCATTTTATGTATGGAAGTGAGGGGGACATAGACGGACCCATAGGAGGGATGGTTTTACCTGGGGTCAGGCGGATACATAGAGGAAATTACCTAAACTATTTTTCAATGGAGGTATAAAAGAAGGGACAATATCATCTCAAAAATAATATATGTACACAGTGTCTGTCCAAAAATTGAGTTGTAAATGTTGGTGCTACAAATATTTTAAGCTGCAATGTGATGTTGTGTCACAATAATGACATAGTCTCCAAAATAGTCAAAAGTAAAGAGACTTAGCTGGAAAATGACAAGTCAACCTGTACAGAGACACCATTTAATATTTGTCACAAATCAGATTTGAAGTAACGCAGTGCAGTACAGAACCCAGCATCAACATGTGACTCCCTATGGTAAAGAACAGTTAAACTATTTCCACCAAAACATGGTTATAAACTATGTCCTTACGAATTAATTACATACTATTACCCTTAACTGGAAATGTTATAAGTGTGATCAATCTTAACAAGAACTTGAAATGCATTTATTATCTCTCACGCCGAGGAACGACATTCATAATTGTTAAAAACATATTTTAAGTAATCAGTAAGTGTGGGCCAACCAACCGTGTGTTTCTCACTGTGGAACAATGAATGGTAAATGGTTATCAATCTCATACCCTAATATTTGTGTTTTGGAACAGATGAGACAGTATGCCATGCACTTGTGACCACCCACTTTCTGGGAGAGCACTGTGAAAGCATCAATATAAATGGGAGGTTAAACCCTAGTATACCTTTCTGTTTACATCATTAGGCCTTCACAGTTTTCCTGTCGATGGCATGGAATAAACTGCAAGTTCCTCTTTTTCAGTTTGCAAAAGCCACAAGATTTTACATACCACTTAAAATTTTGAAAATGGTGCCTTAACATGATAACGAGTCACTCCCTAAACGAATGTGATAATTAGCGTACCCTAAATATGAGTGTAAATTTATTTACCACAACAGGGCTTATTTATTGCGTCCGAGTGTTACTTAGGAGTAACAATTGTTTCTACACAATCAGAACAAGATTATGAAATTTTTAGATATGTTTTTCAGATTTACTTGCCCCTTAAGGTTTTAGGGAGAAATCAAGCTTTCAACAGCTTCTCTGTTATTGACAGGACCTGCCTGTTGAACCGCACACTGTCATCCTCTGTATGTAAAAAACTGTCACAGTGTTACTGGCAGAGCTAACTCTCTTAACTGAGTATGGAAGAAGCTCCCAAATGCTCAAGCTATCTGTGCACCCTCATGTGGGAATAGGAGAAAATTATCCCATAATGCTGTCACAAAAGAAATTTTGATTATTGGAAAATTCTAATGTAGTGTATAACCACTCAAATACAACCATTTCAGTGTTGTCTATTTGATAACAGCACTTGCCACCATTATCTTTCTTCCCAATTCCAAATTTTATGGACAAAAACGTTGCAAGAGTTTGTTTTACATCTTGAGGTTGCTTCTTGACTACCACATCAAATTAATAAACACTGCCAGAGGTGAAATAAGTTATATGTGAGATATCCTTAGGGAGATGAATTAAAATACCTATACATGTCAAACATATTTTTATTTCTTTCTGGATGAAGGCATAGCTGCTTACACTATAATTCAACAACATTGTTAACATCCACTTTCCGCAACAGGCAATAAAGATATAAAAATAGATGATGTATAAAAAATCAAGAATTTGCTTTTATAAGAGATCAGTAACAAAATAATGGTAAGTGGCCATAAAAGTGTAAATCAGCATCAACATATTACAATGACTTACAAAAAACACTGCGAGTGACAGTAGGGGATAACTTTAATAATGTATTTCAGGATAGTTAGTAATATTCTTTAATGTTCAGAACATACTAACAGTGAAACATCATACTAAACTTAAATAACATATTAAACACAAACAACTTTTTTTTACAATTATAGCTTTGAAAACTAAATTACAAACAAGTGTTAGGCAATGCTATACATAAATTCGAGGTAAAAAAGGCTATAGTGACAAGGATTCAGATGAGGCATTAAAGAAATGATACACTGGTGTACTTAACATCGAAATGAATACAGAATTCCATCAAATGAACAATACAATCATATCATTTAATTTTACTTTATTGTTGCAGCAACATATGTGCACACCAAAAATTGATTGAATAAAGCAGAAATTTGTATTAAGCAGTCTTGCTTCAGGTGGTAATGCAGTCATCATTGCACTGATTAACAATCAACTCATCTAACAGAATAAATAAATAATTACAAATTTACTGTCCAGTGAATAGACTATTATAATTGTTGTTCATGTCATCGACATTGTTATCATTGCCATTAATACTGTTCACTCTGCTGTGTGTTATTTATATAATGTTATAACTTAACTGGGTCAAAGAGCACTTCGTGACACATTCAATGCTGTAGAATTAAATACTCTGAAACCCTTGATGGATGTTCTCAAAAAGAAGTACATGCCACATATGCACAGCCTTTGTTGCCACTACTTTAGAGGCAGTCTTGGATAAGGTAGTGGTAAGCTGTCAAGTTACAGTTCACAGTGCCGCAAACGTATGTTGGCTACCCATGTCTTGTGCTGCATAAGAAGGGCTTTGATGCACATACAGATTCATATCCATATAAAATTTGAGAACTGTTGTTCATGGGTGGAGTGAGGATGGGTCTGTGTAGGACCAATATTCTCTTGGAAAGGAAACTGTAGCCTCATCACAAGTGTCATGTTACCCACTGCACCTGCAGAGGGAGGTACAAAGAACAGGGTGTGGTAGACAGTGTGATAGCAGTACAGATTGATCCAGGAGTCTAAGAAATATGGAATGTCCAATACAGCTATGAACAGAGCGTAATCCTGGTGGCTGCACACCTATCAAGAGAAATTCTTGCACCCCAGAGAGGGTTATCCACTCAAGAACGTTTTCATCTTCACGCCAGTCCCATTGTAGCACTAGTCCCATCGTCAAATCAGCCCGATTGCAGCACTAGTTTTGCTGTTACATCCAGAAACATCATAGAAATGACGTTTCAGATGATCACAGAATGTCATCACCTCTGATAGTATTGTTAACATGCGAATATAGAGCTCATTTGTTTTACACAAAAGTAGTATTGTTTTGACTTGTCCCATATGATGCATACAAATATAAAGTAACCAAGCAAAACTGAAGCTAACACAGCTAACATTTACAGCATTAAGTACCAGGTACCAGCAAGGCATCTTTACACTCAAAAATGCCTGCAGAAATCAGTGTACAGTAAGAAAGGAAAGAATGTCTTTAAGCATTAATCTGATTGTTACTAAGTTTACATTTAATTTTTGAATATTTTATGATAATTGTGCATAAATTATTTTAATTATTATCATAAATTATAACTGTCTGTTGGGAATTCTGTTGACCCAAACTTAAGTTTCCTAGCGAACAATAAACTTTTACATACATAATGTATAAACAGGTTACTATATAACATGAATAAAAGTACTTACGTAACTAGAAACATTCTAGATTAAGGAATAATCATTATGTCAACATGACAAATTACTATCAAACAGTTACAACTTTTACAAGCAGCGCAATGGCAGATTTCTGTAGTGATGTTTGCTACATACAGAATGTAAACATCAAAGGTAATTATAAGTCTAAGGTAGAAGATCAATTTTCAACATTTGTTAAATACAACTTCAGTTATAGCTGAGCAGTCTAAATCTGCACATAGTGCAAACTTCACATCATCCCCTGTAAGTCATTCATTTTACATTATTGTTTGCACAACATACTAATATGTAGCATCTCTGTCCCAAATAATCCCACCACAAACCTCATAGTTTGGGCAATTACATAATATCAGACTGAATAACAATATTTTTGGCTTATACAGAACAAAGCAGTTATCTCACAAACAGCAGTATTCACATGATCTGAGTAAATGTCAGTTTTGTCCGACTCATGTTTCAAGATAAACAAAACAGCAGACAGTATTTTCTACAAAGGAATAAAACTGCACCATAAATTTTTTGAATGAATTAATACCCTGATATTAAAAAAAATGAAGCATACCTCTCAAATAGTTAATACTAAAAAGTCCATGATTATTTATGTAACATCAAGCAGGCATTGAAAAAATTATTATTATTTAATTAGAAATAATGTGAAATTCTGCATGCAGTGTCTGTGATGGATAATTTCCATACTTAATACAATTTTGTCATCTTAACATTGTTGTGAGCTAATGACTCTGCTTTTTCAAATGGGCTAAAGAGACAACACAAAGAATACAAGGGGATGCTAAAAGTATTGTCAAGGTACTTAAGACAGCTGAAAGGCAGTGCCCAAACTACAAATATTCGCTCACCCAGTGTGTAGTTATGCGACACAAACTGTATTTTTTTTTACGTAAATTGTAAAATTGTTTGGCAATGTGTATAAAAAATTGTACAAAACACTTCAAAATTAACAGCAGATCATCATCATCTACAACTGTAAAAGATGTTATTGCTGTATGTATGGATTAGTTAATTAAAAAACTCTTTCCTCTTTCAATTAACATGACATATGTAATATTTCATAAACATTCTATGGTTGAATCTGGTAACTTACTAATATTTTTTGCACAATTTCGACTTTAAGCCCATAGATGCACACTAAATGCTGCAACATAACATAGTACATAAAACCAAAAGCATTGGGCTGGGTCTCTAAAAACTGAGGAATATACAGTACTGATTGTAACAATTGCATCAGGTTTTATCTTGGCCTGACTGGCAGCAACTTCAAGATATCATAAATACAAGGATGCTTTTAGACTAAAAACATTTAAGTAAATCTGCAACTGCCACTCACATGCCTCAATATAGATACAGCATTTCAAACACTAAAGGTAATCTACAAACAAAATATACAACTAACTTATGGAGGAAAATGGGCATCTTAAAATAACTAGAAATATGCATTCACACCTTCAGTTCACCTCAGCAAATTCTAAATGAGCAACTACAGCTGGCTAACAAACAATCCTGAAAATGTTCATTGCACTTTTCACACAAATTAAACATGATTGGTCTGTGTTAGGACTCTGAACAAGGGTATCCTTATTCCACTAGCTGCCCAACTTAACATCAATTGAAGAATATTGTCAGGGACCAAAATCAAAACACATGCCATTGCTTCTCGAGAGTAGCCTGATAAATCTTCTTGTTAATTTCTCCTATGACATGCTACAATTAGAGTTCCTCACCTGTAAGAAGTGCACTTTTCTGGACAATGCATTTTTCTGTTATTTAGATTTGCATTGTCCACACATTCTTTACTTAACCTACAGTAGATGAGATGTTTCCTTGTTGAGAAATGAGTGATATCTTTGGTCAGTGGATAGACTTTTCACTGTAAGCAAAATCATTACATGTGAAGTACTTGTCAAAGGCTGCAACTGATGAAAAATACTGTGAAGTGTGTGCACAACACAGTGGATTGTTTAGAAGAAGTGCATTGTCTATCATTCTTAACTCTTCGTGTGTCATGCTGAAAATGCTTAAGGACCAAAGAAAGCCTAAATGATACCGACAAAACAAATCAAGGGTATGTAAGTATTTCATTTTATATTTTATCAAATACATGTATATTAGCACATTGTTGCAATTACTTAAAAAAAGTAAGTAAATAAAATAAAAACCTGTAGACAGCCATAATAGCTTGAGACTGGTAATGGCATTTAAATTAATACTCTTAGAAGTACTCATGGTTGGTTGCATTCTTAATCAACATTTGTTCACAGCTGTTGAGTTCAGAAAGATCCAGAATGGATAAAAGACCATTAAAATTATATGCTAAGCTGACAACAGCCAATGATCCAACATTACATATTTATAAAAGCATTTCAACCCTCAGAGAAATTTTGAAGTGAAATTATCTATAAAACATGATAAACTGAACTGTACATTTAACTATGTGGGCCCGAATAGTATGGAAACAAATGTGTACCCAGTAACTCAGATCCATAAGGGAATGCATCACATATCCTGTGACTATCTACATACTGCAAATAATAATGGTGTACAGGCATTTTTCCGTATTATAAAAAGTTTTTACATCTATTTATCATGTTTTATGTTATTTAATTACAGGAGAATTGAAAATAACTCTGTGGGCAGCTACTGACAGTTTATGTATAAAGAGTTGCATGCTGAACCGATTACAAAAAATGCAATATTAAATACTTTTTATTGTATGCAGGCATGCAAGGTACTGCAAGTGCTTTATGTGGATCAACTCAGTTTCATATAAGCATCATTTCATTATACTGGAAGAAAAAAACATCAGGACAGTGGAAGTTTTATAAAACTAAACAAAACAAACCGGGACCAGAAATGAGAAAAATCAGTAAAAAGTAGTAAATAGTATTATGATGATGAAACTTTCCAAAATCTTACTAATGTTAACAGTTTAATTCCATTACCCACAGACATTCTTGAATTCATTCACAAATTACTTTAACTATTGTCACTGATAAGCTTATTAAGCAAACGACTTCATTGACATGAATGTTCATAAATATCCTGAAGCTTATTAGCAAGAAAACAGATATAAAAGACTGAAGGTGACACTGTCAAAAGGGTGCAACAGTAAAGAACTGACTTATTTGTAACTACAGATTCTTTAATTTTTTGTATTTTCATTAAATACGCCACTAGCTTGTTCCCCTATCCAGGCGTTTTGCTATTTCATACTTCAAATATCTGTATCTGTGCTTACAAACATATCAATTCTTTACCATTGCATCGTTTTGACAACTTCACTTTCAGTTCTTTATATCCATTTTTCCTATGGATAATAAGCTTCAGGGCTACTCAAAATTCATGCAGGTTCAAGATCCGTGCCAACATAGTTGAGGGCAAAAGCTAGTGGATATTAAGAGAAGAATTGGAATGCCCAAGCCTCCAGAAATAAGAGTAAATTATTTACAGACAGACACCTTAGTATACAAAGAAGGACAGTGACTTGGATCATTTTAATTATAGTTGCCAGGAATGGACTTTGTAGAAACAGGAAAAAATATACAGAAGCATTAGGAATGTGAAGTTGCAGAAAATCTGCTACAACATCCTGGGCCGGAAGAAGATAATTTTCCCATTTGGTTGCAGTTGCTGCTCACTGTTAACCCATTGTGATACAGATTTTCTGGACACACAACTTGGTGTTTTTTCAGGCTTTTCACTTTAAATATGTTTTTAGTGACACTTTTACATTTAATTACGTCTCTAATAGTTTTACGTCTCTATATCATGCTAATTTTCTTTCAGCCCAAGATGTTCATAAACACTGCCCAACTAAGAAATTGAAATTCACAGAAAGAAAAGAAATGCCATGGGTTCAGACGGTATGTGATGTTACTTTAGTGATTACAAAATTGAGTCA